>NW_027526445.1:121343076-121838076 GCF_048455015.1 Haemaphysalis longicornis | reverse complement strand
TGATCGTGGGTGAACTGAAATAAAAAAAAATCGAATTCCCCTCAGTATAAGGGCAACGATGGGAAAATGCGAAGCTTCATTTGTGGAGTTTGTCGTTTGATCGTTGACTTTAATCACCTTGATCTAACGACGACGATGGTTGAACGCGAAGCTTTCTCACGATGGATTCTTTGGTCGGCCAGTTCCTACCAAAGTGGCGCGTACCTCCAGAGTAGCACATACTCGCAGTGTGGAATTGGCCACCGTAATGGGTAGACTGCGTGTGATTCGTTCAGAGGAGCAGCAGGATGCGTTTAAGCAACGTCAGCGAGAGCCTGTCAACGTCAACGCCAGCAACGTCAACGTCAGCCTGTGCTCGTTGGGAGGATCCGCAGCTTCGTTTCGCCGAAAAGATAGAGGCCAAGCGACGCCGAGAAAATCCTGAGATTCGCAAGCTGGATAATGAGCTTCGGCAGCTACGCCATAAGAGACGTAACGGAGAACCATCGGGTGATGCGACGCCCAGCAGCAGCTCGAATATAGCATCGTCATCGCCGTCATCGTTGACGAAGACCTGGTCTCGCTCTTCAAAGGGAGACCCGAATAAGGGAGACCCCTTGAACGGAACCAGCGTAGAAGACACGGAGACTGAGAGAAGAAACACACAGGACAGCCACTGATCTAACAACTTCATTTTATTAGGTAGAAAGGGAATATATAGGCCTAAGGAACCACAACACAAACAAAAGAAAAGCAAAAATAAAAAAAAGAAACACACTGCGGAGAGATGTGATACCGAAGCAAAATGTACTAAAAGCGAACGGACATACGCGAGAAAAGCCCAATCACGACCCCCGCAGATACTCAAACTCTTTTGAGTGAAGCAACACACTCGCTTGCTAGCGCGCATGTCCTCCCTTTCAGCAATGTGGAAAGCTTCTACAACTTAACCTGTGATCTGCCGTCCGCGTTTAAACAAAATGTCAGTGCTTTGTAATGTCGATGATCAGCCACATTTGATACAGTGTGATGACAAATGAGAACTGGCGGGACCCTTCAATGATAAATGATGCTCACGTAAGCGTACATTTATGCAACGGCCCGTCTGGCCCAACTACGTTCGCCCACATGACAGGGGAATGCTATAAACGACTCCCGTTGCGCACGAAACATTGAAGCTTTCCACATTGCGGAAAGGGAGGACATGTGCGTTAGCCAAGCGAGTGTGTTGCTTCACTCAAACGTTTGCGCGTGTGCGGGGGTCGTGATTGGGCTTTTCGCGCGTATATGATTCGTACATTTTCCTTCGGTAGCACATCTCTGCGCAGTTTTTTTTTTGCTTTGTTGGTTTTCTTTTGCTTGTGTTGTGGTTCTTTATGTCTATATATTTCCTTTCTACATAATATTGATTTTATTGATTGATTGTAGGGTTTAACTCGCCGACGCAACGTAGGGGATGAGGCGCGCCGTAGAGGACTCGGGCTCCGGATTAATTTTGACCACCTGGGGACGTGTGCCGAAATCTCGAACACACGGGCGTTTTTGCTTTTCGCCTCCATCAGAAAAGCGGCCGCCGCGGCCGGGAAGCGAACCCGCGTCCTTGTCTTTCTACCTGATAAAAATAAGGTGTTAGACCTGCAATTGTCCTGTGTGTTTCTTCTCCCCGTTTCCGTGTCTTCTACGCTGGTTCCGTTCAAGATGTCTTTCCAACTCGCCCAACTTGCCCCACTCCTGAAGGGAGACCCGAAAGAGACCTTTGCAGGAGCCACAAGTCGGTCCAAGCGCGACTCTCTCGGACAAGACTTTAGAACAGCGTGCCAAGTGTGCGACAGACTGTGGTGCGACAACCAAGTACTGACAATGACGGGGAAACGCAAAGCTTTAGTGCGCCTACCCGCGTCGAACCCGCCGAATCAGCGCTTAATCCGAACCAAGCAAACGATTAAACTCGACGATCAAACGACAAACTCAGCGACTAAAGCTTCGCGTTTTCCCATCGTTGTCGTTCGGCAGAGGGGCAGTTGATTTTTTCCTTTGTACGTTTAAGCCAGTTGCACAACAAATTATGCTGTCTTAAAAAAAAGTCACCTGCCCCCCGCCCCCCGCCCCCCCTTCCCCCCCTCCCTTCAAGAAAGAAAAAAAAAATGTCGCTGTCTGCGGAAGTTTAGCAGTTTCTGGTTCGCGCGACAATCATTACAAGCAAAATAAACCGGAATGACGTAAATATCCACAATCTGCGCTCTAGGCCCTAAAATGCTATGGACAAATGGTTGGCAGATCATTCTTTCCTGACTATTCTGCGTGGACTTCACCGTGGAAAAAGATTTTTAGGTGCAGCGTGTAAGGTACCTAGCGGTAGAGGGCAAGAGATGAAGGCTAGAACGAATGCACTTGTTTATTTTATTCGGTAGTGACTGTTGTAGTTTTAACTTTTGCGTGCTCTGTTCCTTTTTATTTTCAGATTGCTGGCGCTCATCATGATGCAGAAGATAGAGGCCGAGAAGAATCGACGCATGCTCATGATGATGCAACGTACGCAGGACCAAACACTGGATGTCGTCGTGCAGCAGATGACAGAAATGACTGCGGTCAACAAGAGCGCGCTCGATACGATGAGTCAGAACATGGTGGGCCAGTCGGAAATGCATCAGGAGGCATTGAGGATGATGAATGAACAGATGAAAACAATGGCATTCTCTTAGCGGCGTACTCTCAAGGACCATCCTCTACGGTTCCGGCGGCTCAACCTTCGAGGTGTGCGCAAGACAACGCAGGGGAGTTGCGCTGCGTCGCTGTAGGCCACACCTCGTTGCGGCTTCCGTCCCAGGGTCTTTTCCCGTTGCTAGCCATCGTCTATTAACAGCATCTCTGGCATCTGAACGAACATCCCGCCGCTAGCATCCTACCAAACTTCACGTCACAGCAACAGCAGTACTTCTCTCAAGTTGTGCATGCACCGACCGCCAACAACGGAATCACTTACACGGCCTATCCCGCACCCCGCTCCTCGCAGCATCAGACACCCCAAACTAATGTAGCACCCAGCCTTTCAGTTAGTCACCCCTTCTTTATTCCCCCGCGTTCCTCTATGTGCGTAGTGTTTTCAGACGAAGGCCTGAATGCCTCAGTCTGCGAAAATCCGGCGTTGTTGTCCGGCACAAAAACGGCTGCCGATGGAAGGTATAAATAAAAACTCAATGTGGTTGTTATGGGAATAAAACCTGGGTCTCCAGGGTAAAAACTGGGTGTGTCAGCACCTCGCTGCCAGAGGTCGAGCAAAAGTTAGTCTAGTGGCTGCAGTGGTTACGCCACCTCGCGTGACAGGTGAGGGGGAGGATTAGTGAAACTTCATTTTATGATAATAATAAAAGAGAGTTAGGGCCTGTGGTCCTCCGCACAGGTGCAGTTCATATTCCGGAAACCCTTTGGTCAAGGCCGTCGCTCTCGCCCGTTGAGTTAGAGCCATTGGAGACTTCATCCCCGCGCAATTGAGCATGGCTGCTTCCCATGCCTCTCTGGTAGGGGAAGAGTTGGGGGACACCTCAGGGTTGCTCTGACATGCCTATATACCATGTGGAAGGTGTCGGACACCTCCTCCTATCCATCCATCCCTCATTCCTATTGGGACTGCACCCCGCCATCTCTTGCCCCATCCCTCGCCTCCATCACCTCCTGGGAGCTCTGGCTGTCTTCCCCGCCGACAGTGAACATCCAGGCTGCCCAGGAAGCTCTCTACAAACACGTGCACCGGATCCGCACGAACATTCTGGAGTACTACGTGGATCCGGTGAATTGAACTTTCAAATTAGGACGTTGACTTAGGTCCTGCGGAAAATAAAAGTTTGATCTCCTTCTCTCCAGAGAGTGCAGTCACCATCCATCTATTTTAGGGTCAAGATGCTTTACTGCTGGAGGGCATATAAATGTGTTCGTCTGCAGGCATCGCAGTATTCGCTCATAGACATTGCAGGGGCTGGGTAAGGCCCGCGGTTATCGCAGTTATGTTTTAATATTGCCCGCTAAATAGCTTTCACAGGACCGGAGAGAGTCCGTGATTATAGTCCTTGACTTCGAGTCCGAGGCGGCGATCGCTGTGGCAATAGCCTCGGCTTGCTTAGAGTTAGGAGCCCTGTAGGAGGGCCTATCGACTTGCTGATCCCTGTGAATTACAGCGGAACTGAAGAACCCTAGGCGCGACGGCCCTGCCACATCAACGTATACCCTATGCTTGGTAACCGTTAGTAGAGGTGCACATTTTCGAATTTTTGCAACCCATAATTTATAGGTACAAATGTAACTTATATTTTGGTAACCTTTATATACCTATACACGTAAAGGTTACTTAGTTATAGGTTACTTTGCAGCTTTCAGCATGTATACCTTTATATAGGTGACATCTACCACCGTCCAAGGACACCTGCAAGGTGTCATGTTGCGTGCCACGCGCGCTTTCGCCGACGCCGCTGTGGCGAGCCCACGATGGAGCCTTCCGGGCGCGGTAGACAAAAGTGGGTTAGTGGAAGATATGTGCGACCACGCTCTTCATTGCGGTATGAACTCAGAAAGCCTCGGGTGTCTTTCTTCTTCCCCTGAATAAACTTGAATTAAACTTAAACCTAATTTTGAATTAAACTTAAACGTGAATAAAATTGAAGCTACTTTTATTATTCCTAAAATGGCGGTGCCAGAAAGCTTGAAAATATTCTCTTAATATTTATATTGAGCAGGTCATGCATTGCATGACCTGTTCGATAATCATTACCCATGTTATCACTCAAAAATCTTCGCGAATATTGGCAACGATTAAGTCTTAAGGACAGGCATAACTAAATTTGATGTTTGCATCAGCTTTGTGCGGTGTAAGAAACCAGCATCAAACATGCATGATAGTTCTCTTAGTAAAATAAAGGCACGAATTTGAGCTTTAGTTAAACAACATTAAGCTTTAGTGGAAAAATTCACTTGGTAGCGTACTTCAAAAGAATTCCAAATTTGTGATAACATAACCTTAAGCCAAAAATTCTTGTGTGACAACTTAGGTCATAGTTATCAAAAAAGAATTGCAGTACATGCACACATGTTTGCACATTTAACAGGAGCACATTTCCAGAAGTTTGGCATGAGTAGTTTTGAACACTCACATTTATTATTATGAAACACCTGTGGGTTATTTATTAAAAATCAAAGCTGCGAACCACCCCAATGTTGTTATCGTTTCTTAATGAGTATTAGACTTCCATATATTGCTTTAGATTTTGCAGTTAAAGTACGGTTTATTCACATATCCTAATTAAACCTATTTAATAAATGTTGCGTGAAGAGCTTCACAAACATGGCCAAATACACAGATTCTTTACCTCAATATTTGCACGGATGTATGCAAAGTATTTAGAATTGTTTGGATACTGCCATTGAAGAATTTTAGACGAATTCGAATTTGAGCTAAATTTATGCCATGGTTCTCAGATGTGCACTTTCCCATTACAGCGCTATTGTCATGGTTCCGCACAGAAAAAAAAAAACGCAGAATGTGGGAAATTAGAAAGAACATTTATTACAAATTCACTGTTTCATACAAAGCAGTGTTTATGGCTATATTCGCTGCATTCTCCGATCAGAGTCTGTAATATTACACTCAAAATTCATTCGTCTTTACGAATCCATCTTTACACTTCCCTCTTAGGTTCCTCTTTGCAATTCCACCTGAGTTGTGATTCCCACGCCAAGTTATCTTTTTTTATGCCGCACTAACATGTTTTTAGGCCAATTGCAATCTGTCTTTTGGACAAACTTTCAATGGGATCTAAAATTTTCTGCATGAAAAAAGGCACTTGAAAAATTCAAAGAGATAAGCTTCGCAATTTACGTAGTACACAAGCAGGCGCAAAATGAGGGCACGCTGAAGATTTCCCGCGGTCATCTGAATAACTTGTTCCCTGCTGCCGCAGATGGAGGTATATATGTGAGGGGCCGTCACTTCAATTTCCCCACATTGAAGAGCCATCTACAGAAAATTTTAGAAAAAGAAAAAGATGCAGTGCAACCTTAAACCCCTCACACCAAACCATAGGCATGTGAAGCACAAAAATATATTGCACGGAAATGAAGACTCAGACCGGAGAATGAAATGAAAGGCCACATCAGAAATAGTGATTTATGGCCTTTCAAATAATTTCACATCATTAATCGTTACGCAGGGTAATTTGGCTGCATTGTTCAGAACAAGCGAAGCCACTGTAGTCAACCCTCAAAAGTTTTAATCGCGCCATGTTACAGTTTATCTCGCGCAATGTTTCTGCATGCTCACCCAGAACAGGCACAAACTTTGGGCTACGAGATAAACTGGGGTTCCGCACATGCATTTGCAAAAGGCAAAACAAAAACATTTCCGCGCCTTCACGTGGAATCACTAGTACACGCAACATAACGAACGTCGCACTAAACCCAGGAGACGTGCTGTCACGATGCTGACGCCATCTGCGTCGCATTTTCGGCTGTACTTAAACATCTCCTCTCCCTCTTCGTACTGGCCATTTCATTCCATCCCATGTGGAAGCCGAAAAGTTTTTCATTTCAGTAAAGTGTTCTGATCGGTGGTTTCTTCCTCGGCTATCAGTAAGAAGGAATCGCGAACTTACATTATTTCTTTGTCCAGATGTGTTGTGGGAGTGCATACAACTAGAACTGGCTCCAATCTTCAAGTGGCATTTCCAGGAGGTCTGTACCTGTAATGACCCGAAGGGTTATTTGGGTTAAAATTCAATAGGCTTGACAGCTGGGCAGTTGTTATACATTAAGAATGAAAGAACACCACAACATTGACAAGACGAAGAAAAGAACACAATACAAGCACTCACTAACAACTGGAGCTTTATTAAAGAGCTCTTTTTCGTTATAAGAGCTCTTTCCGAAAAAGCGCTCTTTTTCTTGTTGGCTCTGCAAAATTACCTATCTTAGAGGATAGCTAGAGTTGCTCAAAAACTACAAACCTCCATACTGATGACATCTTTATGTGAATTCATAACCTACGTGCAGTAACTAACTGATAGAAAGAGTCTCTAAACATGAGGCAAAATAACATACGAAATATAGCACCATAACACTTGAACAAAGGCTTCGCATTTTACAAGTGAATCATACTTTTGTCTGTGCAGGCCAGGTTGCCAATTTTACAAAGAATATTTGAATGAATGTGTGTTAGTTATTGCATTTTCATACCGTTGTTTCCACTGGTCAGACTTCATTTCAACTGGTGTCATACGAAGGGGCGTCCTGGTTGTTAGCTCAAGGAACACTGCGTGCACGAAAAACAGTAGTGCTGATAAGTCATAGATAGCATAGGTAGCCAGATGCAACCACACTGTTCGAACAGCCAGGAACCGATGAGGATGCAGCACCCATTTTTACACCTGCACCTGTCTCTGTGTAACTTGGCCAGCCCATCCTGTAACCAAATTCGTCACAATTTCTGTATCATCAAAAAAGTTAAAAACAACAAAAATCAAACAGCCTACATGCTGGCTCATACATACCACCATGCTGTAAAGTCGCTTTACTGCATTACACTAGGATCACGTGAAATACAAATTTTGCCCTGCAGTGCCACGGGAATAAATAAACGACTGATTTGTGCAAATGAGAATAATGAACCCACTGAACATGCTGAAAATGACCCGCTGCCTCAAAATGACTAACACCATATTTGCCCACCCAAAGAAAGAAATGACAAAAATGAAGAGTGCTGTACATATGAAAACTTTTTATTTTGCCGTAGGGCAATCTTCCGCAAAAAAAAAGGCTTGTGCTGGACAAAAGTGAGTTAAGAAATTTCGGGCAGCATTTAGTGGACTACTTTCCCGCAGCACACACCTTGCGTTTAACTGGATATATTCCTACAAGACCAATAAACTAGGCACCATTCTGAAGATATGCAGCGAGAAAAATGACCATTCCCCGACACCTAAAACAAAATGATAATACCCACACAATAGCGCGATAATATTAGAGTTTAATGAGAAAAAATTGAATTATTCAGACAGAGCTACCTGAAAATTACATGGACCAATAACTTGTGAAGTACGCCCGATGCAGCCAACAGCGTAAACAAAACGCTTAACACATGACGAAGGTGCGCAAACAGCGCAGAAAACATGAGCGCCGTTATTTGTTACAATGTGCGGGCTTGCCCGATAGTCCGCTCTAATCTGACGCAACGAACGCAAGGCCGTGATTTCATTCAATTGCCGTCGCGGACAACAGAAAAAAAATTACACCCATCTCCCCGAAGGGAACCATGAGTAGGATGCGGAGCGTCATGGGGGTTCCGTTTGCGTTTCCGTTATGTTGGTTAGCCAAATTTGGTGGAAATGTAGTGAACCCCGTAATGCTCATTTATCCTACTCATGGTTCCCTTCAGAGCTAACACCGGGCCTTCCGTCATATATACAGACTCATTTGAGGCACTACGTAGTATCGAGGACCCAAAAACAGACGACGCCACTGCTCAACGCATCCGCCAGATACTCCAGCACAAGCAGAGGAACGACATTGACGCCAGGGTCAGCTGGACGCCGGGACACGTCGGGGATCGCGGGGGTGGTAACGAGGTGGCACATGGTCTTGCCACCTCACAATCTGGAGTTATACCTGTACATCTCCAGCCTCTCCTGCTCGGATCTCCCGACCTCCGCGATGACCCCTACGCGGACTCGCTGCCAGGTGGCCACTTCGAAATGGCGCGAGTACGACGCTACCTCCGGTTTCTTCACCGCGAGAGATTAAAAACCATTACCCCTCCACAAATCTTTAAGAATTTACCCCTCAGCCGATCGCAAGAAATATTTATTAACAAAGTGCTTGCCAACACGGCCACTACACCTCATATGATCCATAAATGGCAGATACTTGCTGACCGGAAGAAGGGCATTGGCACCGCTGCCCCCTGCACATGTACCTTCTGCCACATTGTGTGTGAAGCAAACATGGACCATCTTAGTCTGCACTGCTCCGCTTTTGATCTTCATAGACTAAACCATAGTGTTTTTCAAAATTCAAATATGGAAGCATTACATAGGGACATTCTCGAACATCCTCAACACCTGGTGACCTTAGCCGAGTTTGGCGTTGCCAGTGGCCTGGCGAGCGTGATTTAGTGGGTGTCTACCTCCCTCCCTATTCCCCCTCTTCCCCCTCCAGCGACCTTCGGTCCTCCCCTTCCTAATAAAAGAATTTATCATCATCATGGTTCCCTTCGGGGAGATGGGTGTACTTTTCCTTATTGCATGCGTATATACGCGAGTGAGACGAGATTGAAGTGGTATCTAAAGGTATTTATTTAGGTTTGCACGTCTTCTTACTTTGAGTATGACGGCCTTATGGTCGCTGAAGTGCACAGTCAGTGGATCTCGTTCCTCTTCTACGGCACGTACCCACGTGGGGGATTGGCCAAGAAACGGTGGTGTGCGGACGCCAGACCACCGCCGACGCCGCGGGACATACCCCCGAGAATGAGACGCTCCGCATCTAAAACATCCAGCGAAGCAACCATGTCAGGTAACGAAAATCCGTCTTGAATGCTGCAATTTGAAATTGAAAAGCCAATGAAAACACGTAAACCGTGAGGGGAATATACTCACCGAGTTGGCTTTCATTGGCGCCGGGGCATTGGTCCAACATGCGAACTTCATGCTGGTCGTAGAAAAACGGGCCGTGTAGCGCTGCCAGTCACAAACGGGCGCGCCACAGCCTCCGCGACTCACGCCGACAAAGAAGTCTTGTAACAGCAACCCTCGCTTCATCGTAGGGGTATCACAGCGGTAAAAAGGCTCAAGTGGCGCGAAAACGCGGCCACCGGGCCTGCGGGCGCCGCCATTTCTCTGTATCCCGTCATGCAATGCAGAAATCACAGGTCGCCTGGCGAGATGGCGAGATAAGCATCTCTTATAGGTTACAGGGCGTTTTATAGGTTACAACGTAAAAGTTGCATGTCAGATTTTGTTGAAGTAACCTATAAATCGGGGACGCAACCCTTACACCGCTTTTAACTTCACGCCTGTAACCCTTGAAATGGACTGGGATGGAGAAAATATGAAACTAGCTCCATTGTAACCTTTATGCTATAGGTTACTTCTGTTTAGAAGTTACATTATGGGCTACCAGGATCTATCTCGCCTATTTCTGCATTTCCTTTCAGGGGTCCAAGCGCGTGCTTCCCGCCTGCCTTCGTGACTGTGATATTCCATGTCACGGAGAAGTGGAGTGGAAGAACAGAACACCGAGAAAATGGGATCCGCTCCATGACGCTTTTAGAGGGCGGAGCTTTGAAAGAAGGCTGGGGCCAGGCCGCAGTTCTAAAGGAAATAGCGGGGTTATGTACCTTACGCGACGCAGGGCCTATAGATTCTAGACGGCGCTGCACGCACATGTTTGCACACGCCGTACTTTTTAGATGCGACGCATCTCTTTCACTCGCCTTGTCCCTCCGGCGTCGTCCGGCGTAGTCCGCATCCCTCCCCCATTCTCCTCGCGGCGCCAGCTGCGCGCGAGCGCCGCTCTCACCGCAGCGCCATCTGCGTGTTAGAGCTCGCCGGCGATCGCTCCGTCGCCGTGCCAGCTGTGCGTGGGTGCGGGTAAGCGCGCAGCTTGCGCTCGGTTAACACATGCGCATGCGCTGCTATGTGCTGCTCTCTCTCATTCCGCTGCATATAAACGCGGTAACTGCGCCGCTCTGCTCAGTCGTTCCGCCGCCGCTCCGCCGATGACATCCTCCGATGACCACCGATGATTTGAATGGAGACTAACAGGCCTGCTATCGCGGTGGTCGGCGCAACCGTAGCAAGCACCGGCCACCCCGACAAAAATTTACACCATCTTCCTGCGAGGGGAACCATGGGGTAGATGCGACGCATCGGGGGTGAACATGCTGCGTAAAATATGGACACACAACAACAATGGACACGCTAACATAACGGAAACGCAACGGAAACCCCCGATGCGTCGCATCTACCCCATGGTTTCCCTCGCGGGAAGATGGTGTAAATTTTTCAACGTGCGCGGCCTCAACTGGGCGCGCTGATAATGCCAAGCGTGCCCCGCGCGACTGCGCAGGTTCGGTTCGAGCTTATCCGATGCTCTCCTATTCCCACTTTGTTAACTTGAGCAGATGGAAACTCGGGAGCGCGCTATCTCGGGCCTTATGGAATAGCGCCCTTGGCTCTTATTTTCACGAAAGCGTTTGTATTGTACCTGACTACGTTCATTTTGCCTTCAAAAACTTGACGGTATCACGGTGCTTAGTAGTGGGGACATGTATTTCAATGCCAGCTATTTCCATTGTGTCTAACGGCTCTGCTTATATGTACTTCTTGAAAAATTGTTTCAATTTTAGGCCGGAAGGCTGAATCGACGAACAAACAGACAGACAGACGACAATTTTTGCGTACCTTCAGCTGCAGGTACCGATTGCAAGAACTTGTCACGTGACGTCAGGCGTAGCTCCGGCACACGGGACAATTGGGGTTGTAGCAAAGGGACACATACCCACTGAGTTGAACATGCCCGCAATGAGGTACTGGACCAGGTTTTATGATTCGGAACGAATGCTGCTGCAGCGCGCGTGGTACAGAGGCTGGTGGGACACGTACCACTCGATCGATCGATCGATCGATAGACCAATCAATCAATCAATCAATCAATCAATCAATCAATCAATCAATCAATCAATCAATCAATCAATCAATCAATCAATCAATCAATCAATCAATCAATCAATCAATCAATCAATCAATCAATCAACCAATTAATAATAAATAAATAAATAAATAAATAAATAAATAAATAAATAAATACAGGCCTATGAAGGTCAACTCGATGAATAGTATATCCGGGGTCAGAAGCCCAGCTTCCGAGCAGAACGTATAAAAAAATTACAGCCGCTCCACTCAATGCGACAGCTGTCGGAAGTGCAGAGCAGTGATCCGCCATAATGGGCTACAGCGCCGTTATTCGCTCAGTGCTGCCACCCAATGCATTTCAAATTTCCCGCCTTCGCAGTGCTCGCGCTCCCCCTGCCTGAAACTGTACCAGCGGGAGTCTTGTTCTTTTAAAGACGATAGACTTTCTTGGCCTACTTAAACCGAGAAATTTTGGCCGGTCTGTGTGTCTGTGTCTGTCTGTCTTTCTGACTGTGCCTCGATTCAGCCACTCGGCCAAAGTGCAACAGAATCTGTGCAACAGTCTTAAATACTCACAGCCAAATATAAACGTTTAAGTCCGGTTTTAATGTTCATACTTGTCAACATTGTTGAACAAGAACAAGACATTACGCCAATATAAGGAAGAAAATCAATACATAAGTAATACTTGCAGTGTTCCTTCATAAAAAAATTCGTAGATGCTGAATTTTTGCGACATAAAAATATTACATCCACTACAGAAAAAGAACTTTACTCCGTCGCCTGCTGTCGCCCGCGCCACTATAGCGTCTGGCGGCATCTTAAGAATTCAAGCGGCGAAAGTTAAGAAAGGTTCCACTAGATTAGTTTCATGGTCTGCTTGGAACGCACGTGGAGTAGGGAAACGTGGTTCTATAAACGATGAAGTAGGGCACCTCAATTCACGCGCGTCTCCGCCGTACGGCAGCGCTCTCATCGAGGCGCTCGGCCTGGAGCAGTGGAACGCGGTAAATGTAAATTGAGCGTGTTTAACTTAGGAGGAACGCGATGGAAGAACAGCATGAGCGTTGCGGGAAATAGAAGGGAGGCATTTACTTGGCAAATGTCGACAAAGACTAGCGTCTTTTGTCGACATTTGTCTTTTATCGGAGTGAATTTCTTTTTCTGCAGTGGATGTAATATTTCACGTCGCAAAAATCAAGCATCTGTGATTTTTTTTTATGAAGGAACACTGCCAATATTACTTATGTATTGATTTTCTGCCTTATCTTTGCGTAATGTCTTGTTCTTGTTCAACAATGTTGACAAGTATAAGCATAAAAACCGGCCATAGACGTTTAGGTTTGGCTGTGGGTATATAAGATAGGAAGAGATACGCGGCCAATTTTTTGTGCTTGCTTTAATTTGGTATGCTGGAGCTGTTTTGTGTCATTTCGAATGCGTATTTTTTTTATTACGCTGCTGGAGCCTTTCTGCGTCATTTCGAACGCGGCATTTTTTACTTGCGCAGCTGGAGCGTGCCTGTGGCAGTGCGCCATTTCTTGTTTGCCCAGCTGGAGCCTTTCTGCAACATTCCGAACGCGCCATTTTTTTCTTGCGCGGCCGCGTTTTTCGCTTACTATCGTAAAAACCAATCCAACGAGCATTCCTAACTAAATGAATGTAGGGGTCGGCCGCGTTTTTCGCCTACTATCGTAAAAACCAATCCAACGAGCATTCCTAACTAAATGAATGTGGGGGCTGCCGGTTGTATACACAGATTTTGCGTGCAATGTACCTGAAGTTTTCTTTGCGCTAAACAATGGTGAGATGTATGACAAGGGCCAGCGGTTCACGAGGTACGAACGGTTATGACTATTTAAAACGCGTGGTTTTCGAAGTCTCAACGTGACCCCCTGACGACGGTACATCAAGCTCTTCTTCGGTCCGTTATTTCGCTGGGCCGCCTGATTCCGGCAGTCGCATCGACCGTTAGCGAGCTACGACGACAAGGTGGGCCCATGAAGTGCTCTGAACTTACGAAAGAGGAGTGAAAAACCTATATATAAGCAAAAGGGTATGCTTCTTTCCCAAGATATTCTGTTGCTGACGTGGCGAAACAGTCTGACCAAATTATTTCTAAAGCATTGGATGCGCTTGCGTGTAAGTCGGGTTTACAAAGTGCAACGACACAATTACGTTTCTTCATTTCCTAATTGTTTTAAAAAAGTTTGATTTTTCTTCTTCAACCGGCCCTGGAACCTTAGTTACGGCTTGCTGTCTCGTAAATGATGTTTATGATACTGCGAGTTTCAATACAACGTTTAGTTACTACGGCACGCAATGTTTCACAGTGTTCGGAGCGTTGTACCGATTAAAGGCATTCGATTTGACTTGCGCTTTTTCGCGGCTCTTATTGCGAACACACGTTGTTTTCTCTCATACAGAGCTCGAGTTCTTTCTATTTGCAGTGAAATAAAATGAGATGTAGGATTTCGACGACGAAACGGATAGCAAGTCATCAAAGGAGAAAAAGACATCTGTTTTCCAATTGACAAAAAATTCTAAGGCCACGTATTGCCAAATTAAACGTGAATAACTTCTACCTCACGCTTAGAGGAAACTTCGCTGACTACAATACGAAACCTGCACTGGTATCACGTTTCCACAAGAAAATATTTGTTTTTATTGACGAAACAATCCAAAAAATAATTTGGGAGTGTTCGAGCGGCGAAGGGGACTCGGTGTAAATTTTATGCAGAAGGGTAAAAAAGCACACAGCACTCATTCTCAAGGACATCGGCGGTCATTAGTTATCTTCAATGATGCTTTCGTATCAGCGGGCACTTGTTGACGGGATTCATGAAGGAACCTGGGCGACAGGAGAAGGACTTCGCGAACTCTTTCACGTTCATCAAGGGGCCGTTCACCTTGTACCACGCTGGGCTTCGAGAGTCCACTACCTCAGACGTACTCCCGCGCTTCCCGACTCCTTTGGATTTTTCGTTCCGATTCTCGCACAAGTTCCTCGCGTACTCCACGAAGAACAGTTGCGTTGCATCCAAGTCCTCACTCCCCTTGAAGCGGTACCGTTTGTGCTTGTCGGCCACGTAAAACAAGTACGCGTCCAATGCGCTGCCGAGGGCGAGAGCGTCGAAAAGGTTATCAAGATCGCGAGTTCTGTTCGCAGAAGGCGGCGAGGACCCCGACGATGCGTTTGAAGCCGACGACGTCTTGTTGGTGCGCATTGTGGACGAGTACTGATCCCAGAGGCAGTCGGCGGCGGTGTCGAAGTACCGGACTGGATTCCAGGTCATGTTTTCAAGTGCGAGGTTGCTGCTGGTGAAGTAGAGTGCCTTGTAAATGGCGTAGTAGATTCGAGGGCCTACCCTCGCTAGCTGCAAATGGCGTACCGATTCGTCTAGGGCTCTCTGCTGCAGGTTGAACACTGGCAGCGGAACCTCTAGCACCTTGTACGGATAGGCGAGGGTAGCGTCCGTGCTGAGGAAGCCGCCTTTCCACTGGGCTGCCGACAGGTCGCTGCTTGCGTCTCTCGCTAACTGCACCGCGGACTGGAGGAAGGTGATGATGTGCTTGGGGTTGGACACGTTTAGGCTTTCGTAGGCGGCGGACAGGCGCTCGAAGGTCCACGTGCTCTCGACGAAGTCAGGGTTCAGTATCTGAGAACGAAAGCAAATAAATGTACGACGTTTTCTTGGGCACAAATTTATTGTTACGCGAATCGTAATGGCTCCTGTAAGAAAACATCAATTTCAAAATAAATTTCATAAAATTTAATATTGGTCGTGTGCGTATGAGCGTCCCTGCAGTGTTTGGGAAAGTGCCTATTAAAGGGGCCCTGAAAGGCGTTTTGAGCACACTAAATGAACTAGCGCAATCGTTAGATTGGGTCGTCAACGTCATCTGTGCCAAGTATTACTCTTTTACGCGCAGCGGAAAGCTCACACTTTTGTTGCAAAGTTTGTCGCTTTTTTCTCACCCTTTCCTACGTGTTTTTGGACGCCGCCATCTTCACATGTCTACATCATCGATTCCCAGATGTTCGTCATGAGCTAGACATCCTGCTATTGGGCGGCTTTTTCAAGCACTTCCGCCAAAGAGATGAGTCGTCTGCTCAGCGTCGGCTCGCCGGCTGACACGACGTGAGGCCGCGTCGCGTTTGCAGGACAAATAAAGATGTTTTCTCTCTCCCTCTTTCTCTGCAGTGGATGTAATATTTCATGTCGCAAAAATCAAGCATCTGTGAATTTTTTTATGAAAGAACACTGCAAATGTTACTTATGTATTGATTTTCTGCCTTATCTTTGCGTAATGTCTTGTTGTTGTTCAACAATGTTGACAAGTATGTATAAGCATGAAAACCGGACATAGACGTTTAGGTTTGGCTGTGGGTATATAAGATAGGAGGAGATACGCGGCCAATTTTTTGTGCTTGCTTTAAGTTGGTATGGTGGAGCTGTTTTGTGTCATTTCGAATGCGTATTTTTTTTCTTACACGGCTGGAGATTTTCTGCGTCATTTCGAACGCGGCATTTTTTCCTTGCGCAGCTGGAGCGTGCCTGTGGCAACGCGCCATTTCTTTTTTACGCGGCTGGAGCCTTTCTGCAGCATTCCGAACGCGCCATTTTTAAAGACGATAGTCTTTCTTGGGCTACTTAAACCCAGAAATTTTGGTCTGTCTGTATGTCTGTATGTCTGTCCGTCTGTCTGTCTGTGACTCGATTCAGCCACCCGGCCAAAGCAAAACAATGCCTGCGCAATAGTCTTATATAGTCACAGCTAAATCTACCCGTCTATGTCCGGTGTAATGTTCATACTTGTCAACATTGTTGAAGAAGAACAAGACATTACGCAAATATGAGACAACAAATCAATACGTATAAGAAAGCTCTGCTTTCTCAGTCCTGCACAAATGATGCAGCTTTTATGTAATGCTAAAGTAGTACGGTTGTCAGCAGTAGTTAGAAGCTCCGACGATGGCTGCCTCCGTCAGCGCACCGGATTATTAATGACGATGCTGGAGCCTACGCTTGTCTTTTGGGCAGCTGAGAATTTTGGTGACGTCTGAAGACAGTGCATGATATGAAAAGTTCTGCCAAAACAGAAACTCGCTAATAGGTATGAAATTCCCGTTTTAAAGCCAGCCCGAAAGATCGAGACCAGGCCGTAACAAACCAAAGAGGAACCATTCATAAATAACCAAGGCTTACTTCCCAAGGAAACTTATCTTCGACTGGGATGCATCACGAGGTACACAATGCTTTTTTAAACCCTGTTTTCCATTAGTTTTCTTTCTTTTTAGT
Source organism: Haemaphysalis longicornis (assembly GCF_048455015.1). Taxonomy (NCBI): domain Eukaryota; kingdom Metazoa; phylum Arthropoda; class Arachnida; order Ixodida; family Ixodidae; genus Haemaphysalis; species Haemaphysalis longicornis. The sequence goes on along the minus strand of NW_027526445.1, from coordinate 121,821,122 downwards.
GCTTTATTTATACATTTCCTAATGTGACATCGGTACTCCTTTCTTGTACTTTAAAGCGGGATAACGCTGGACATTTGGAGAGAATTTTTGATGCATTGCTAATTTTGTAATGCACAGAAACTGTTACCTCATGTTTTAGTACACTGTTTATTGTATACCTTACAATCGCTTTTGTTGATTTGAAATGTTATACTTGCTGTAAGTCATTCCACCCATTTATATGGCCAATACCATGTACGAGTTCTTGGGCTGAGTATGCTTTTGAGTATGCTTTTAGCCCTTGGACAGCTATAGGTGCTTCTGCGACTTCATTTTCTACTTTATCACAGTTCTGTCGCTTACTTTACTGACACCGCAACATCCCCTGAAACTCAATAGGCACGGCTTCATTCTGCCAACTTTCCTCTTATGACACTGCCCAGTTTTTCTTTTCTTTCCCTACGTTATTGGACCTCCCTCGGAGAATACGCCATTGCCCTTGCAGAGCACGTTACTCTCAAAGTCCCTACCACCTCGCCAGCATACATTTTCTCCGGCTGCAAATCAGCCCTTCGTAATTTCGCTCACCTTAAGACAAACTCATACACCCCTGACTTCGTTACTTCAATACTTGCTTCGGATATTCGGCCACGTTTTGCACTGGTTTGGGTTCCTGCTCACGCTGGCATGGACTGCAACGCTCCTAGCAAACGGGCTAATCCGAGCAGATTTTCAGGGTCTACCACCCGCCGACGATTCGCACTCAGCACAGCGTTTCCCGCAGTTATCACTTACGCGACCAGTGACTATGACGCACCCTGTTTCCAACCCCTGTCCCCGTCTGACTCGCGAGGCTGCCTGCCATATTCGGCAGGCTCAAACCTCCTGGACATTATCAGAGAATTGAACGCCGCGCTAATTTTTGTAGCGTGAGCTACACTGGCCGAGGTTGAGCTGCGGACAGCATTGCTGCTTGGACAGCAGCGCTGTCCGCAGTATCTGGAAATAAATAAACTCCCCTCTCGTCACATTATTTACCAAATCTATCGGCACCCCGGCCCTCCTCTCCCACCTGTTCTTCCAATACATCCATTCCTCATTCTTATTGGGAATGCAACCCGCCTTCTCCTGCCCCATCCCTCGCCTCCACCACTGCCTGGGAGCTGTGGATGTCTCCCCACCGACAGTGAATATCCAGGCTGCCCAGGAAGTTTTCTGTGAACATGCGCACCGGGTCCGGAAGAACCTTCTCCAGCACTACTACGTAGACCCGCTGAATTGAAGATTGAAATCAGAACCCGGACCTAGCTCCTGCGGATAATAGAGTTTGTTCTTTCTCTCTCTCTCTCTCTCTCTCTCTCTCTCTCTCTCTCTCTCTCTCTCTCTCTCTATCTCTAGTCAGGAGCTTCTGGGGGTGCCAGACAGCCCCGAAGCCAGCTTTCTCACCCCATGGGCCATTTGATGCTACAAGCTAATTTTTCCTACGCGTATGGGGTCATTCCGGCTGGGCCGGCGAGATTAATTGACGCTTAAACTTCAAAGCTGAACGCGGCTGCATCGTCGCAGTATCATGTTGTTGTAATCTTAAGGTAAAGTAAGCACGGCTTCTGTTCATATTCCGGACAGCGCCTGTCTTCGCTTACCTGCCAAGACAGCCCTCTCAGGAATTCCAGCAACGCTTTAGCCACGGTGGCTGTGGATGTCGTGAAGAACAGTGAGCTCGTCTGGAGGCAAATGGGCAACTCAGCTCGTAGAAACGTCACCAGCTGGACCAGTTCGTCGGGCTTCACTAGCCCTGATATCCTTGATGTCCAGTCGCCATGAAGCCGATGCATAGCCACGACAGGTTCAAACCGGTTCAGCAGCCTCAGGCAGGCCTGGAGTGAAATCAGCGGGAAGGAATGTTGCCGGCGACTGTGTGTCTAGAATTCGTCATTCGCGTCATTAACGTATTTACGAAGCTGTAAGTGAGCGACCGACTGAGATTTAGGCTCTTAGTCTAAAAGGGTTGCCGAAACTTTGCCGGCGAGGTTGCGTTCTACACGATTTTCAAGCGAATGGCTGCGACTGGAAGTACGTCAAGAATAACCGCGCGCAGAACCAATCTCGAAAACCCGGATCAAAATCCGACCCCGCGAAAATAGCTCGCGCACCTTAGAAAGTTTGTAAAATTGGCCATGGAAGGCCTCCTGCCGTGTGACCGTTACACAAAGGCAGTTAGAAAAGATACTCGAAACATGTTTCTGCAGTAAATATTTTATGTGTCCCAGAACTAGGGTAGAAACAGGAGCACATAGGCGTCTACATAGATGAGATAGCAAGAAGAACAAAGATGTGGTGACCAGAAATGAAGATTGAAATTATGTATGCTCTGAAACGGTTGCGCTGTTTTTCAGTCAAATGCACTAAACTGTAACGAAAGTGCTCGGTAACAAAAACGAAGCAATAAAAGTAGTGAAATAAATCAATTCAGAACACATCACTTCAAGTACTCAGCTGCCTTCACGCGAGGAGCCGGTGTAATCCTCTAAATTAGTCGTTAAAGCCACGTTGCATTTTGAAATTTTCTGCGTTGAAATGCTCACTACGCTTGTCGCGTGACCTTTTATCGCATGCTGTTTTTACGCCATTCCAAAAGCGGCTGTCTCTAAAATGGTGTTATCACCCGCAATGATTGTTAATAAATCAGACATACAATTCTACAAATTTTCCCATTCTCAGCTGCATTTGTTATTTGTTTACAAAAAGAGGAGGTCAATACGAGTCCGAGGTCACCCAAGGGCTTTGTAAGGGTCCTAAATGCAAAATATATTAATATCCCATTGAACACCAGAGAAGCTTTGCTTCCACCCTGCACCCGCGAAATGTTTCTTCCTCTTGCCGCTTGACATGATCTGCTTCGCAATCCGCTTCCGCTTTCCGCTTTCCGCTTTCGAATGGCTTCTGTCTGTTTCTTACCCGTTGCGCCGGTGCTCGTTCCTACCGCAGTACATTGGGAGAATTGGTGAGATTGGTGCATTTCTCTGCCCGTATTTCCGCTTGCTTGGCTTCGTTCTTAAGGTCTTGCACTTTGCCTGCAGTGTACTGTCATAGTCGCGCACATTTCGCTACTGCCGACTTTAAAAGCGTGCTATGTAAAGCCGGGTGCTACGGAATGCTTCAAGGACACGTGGTTGATTGGTCGTTATGCTGTCCCAGATGCCAGCGCCGAAGGCGTTTTTTTTTACTATGCGCCATTTATTTTCCGGCATTAAAAGTCAACCAGGATTGTCCTTTGAGAGCATACTATTGGTCAGTAGCAGTAAAATTATTTGGGGCCAACAATGTTGCGGAAAAGACTGACATTGAATTTAGAGTCGTTTATTTTTAACACCAAGAAACACTTGATCTTGAAAAGTTGGAATCATTTCAAGGGGCGCTTAGTTATTGAGTGTAATCTCTCAGTTCTGGCGCCTAAACCTAAATAATGGGGTGCCATTTATCTTGGATTCTTTTGACGTCGCTGGCCTTAGTCGCTTTCCCGTTAGCCCAAGCTTTAGCAGCAACGTTCTCACAAAAACACACGCGGGCGTATCAGTGCTGCGATTTAGTGAACGTGTTGGTGAACATTGGAACAGGCAACCGGTGTATAGGACTCTGCATTCCTTGTTACCTGCCGTGTGTCGGCGCATGTCGACACATTAACGACGGAATTTGCTGCAATATTGAGGGCAGACATATTTCAATAGCAAGGGATACGCAGCCGTTGCTTCACTTATCGAGCCGAAAGCAAAAAAAAAAAAGTGTCGGGAGTATACAATTTATTGCAGACTGAGCATTTTTTTTTGCTACAGGCGAGAAAACTCCCAGGAACAAGCTTCTCAGAGGTACAATGGTTAACAATGCGCTAACTATCCTCGCTGTATTTGATTGTAAAGAAAACTGTTTCCAAGACAGCTAAACTCGCGGAACCATGCTCATTAAACTTTTCACCTCTTTCCTGCTTGGCCACTTTTCAGGCATGAGATACGCCGAGATCGCTGATACAAGAATGATTTCTTAAACGCGTGCTTTGCTTATCTCCACGCGGGCACTCCCGCCAAGAATGAAAAAGACGACGATCGGCGCAGGCAATTTATGTATGCGAGCGCCTGCACTATTTTTTGAGGTACCCAAAATACCCCATCAGAGCAGTTGAATGTGTTTTGAGAGATCTTCCATGGCATTCAGAATCTTGGAATAGACGGTACAGTTGTCTTGACAGACGCTAAATACACCGTTAGATATTAATACTGATTCTTCCACACAATTAACATTCACCTCAAACCAGTATTTTTGTCTTGGTAATTGCTCGTGCAAATCAAAGGAATGCGGGACTGCCAAGTAAATGCACTTGATAGTCTTGCAAGCTGCCATGGTCGTGATGACGACCTCAGGGGCCCCGCACTGGGGGGAACCCAATATTTTGCATAGAGGAGACATTTTCTCCAAAATACAGGAAGCGGGAACAAACAGATCTTATGTTGTCTGTTGTCTGATGGTTTAAATTATGTTCCCCGGCATAGAACGTGCCTGGTAGTCGTGCAGGCTTGTGGGATAGTTCCGGTGCCGAGCGTACGCCAGGCTGGCGGGAATGTTGGTGTCATCGGCTCCGGTCCCGAAGGGCGACAACAGCAGAAGCAGTCGGAAGCCCAGGTAGTTGGCCATTTTCGACTTGGATCCCCTCGCCTTGAACAGATTTGTTCGGCTCAGCCTTTCAAAGAGCGCCGGATCCGGCGTTAGTACCTCCGACCCGTTCGAGGCATCGCTCCCTTGACGGAGTCCTAGCTCGACGAACACCTTGTCCCAGAACAGCCACTCTCCCATGTAAGGGAGCTGGTCCACCAGTTTCCTGCAAGGAGTGTTGGAGAAAAAAGGCACGATAAAGATTCAGCACTTCAGTTTTTCGAGCACCTATGCAATTTACGACGCCATCTACTCGTATCTATTTGTGTGAGTCTGCCCTGTAGGTATCTCAACAAGACCCGGCGAATACAGAAAGTTGCTCTTTCATTTCGCGCCCTAGTGGCTTAACATATCTGCATACTGGGTGTTTTAGGGAAGACTTTACCTGGCTCAAAAAAAAAAAAGAATCACGCATCTCCAAGAAGTGAACCATGACGAGTGGGCGAAACACTGGAGATGGTTCGTACCGTATATCACCCGTGGCATTGCCCACTCGCGCATGTAAATGAGTGACAACGCGTGTGTACAGTATGCAATTCCAATTCTTATCCACTCCAATCCTACACAGTTCAATCCAATCCAATACAATCCAATCCTATCCAATTCAAATCCAATCCAATCCAATGCTTCTCGCGCATGCGCAACACTGTGTACGCTGACGCCAAGGGACAAGCCCCCGACAAAGCGAGGTTCAACCCTAAAAAACAGCCTTTCGAAGGTAAAATTGCTTTTCTTGCGCGAAGTGATCAGGGGACGTGGCGGGCGTAATGCAACGAGTTGCAATTTCTATTTAGAGTAACAATTTCTATTACTTGTTAAATAGCTTTTTAATTATTGCATTTAGGCACGTGGTCGCAATGACGAAAGTTTAGTGGACCATGGGTCATCCGGAATCGATTGCTAGATCTGCGACATTGTAATTGCGTGCTCAGAATCTCAGCTCTCCAGTTGAACGCAATGGTCTCCGTGCACCAGCTTAGCGTTGCAAAGCCACTCCCACGCTCTGATGTCACTCGGAGCTGTACACGTCACAGGAGCGCCACACTATGTATTCGGCTAAAGCGGGAAGTGTTGCGTCGTCGCCGCGTTTGCGTGTGATGACGAAGCTGAAGCTTCCTCGGGGCATTTAAACCTGCTTAGGCGATGTCCAGACTACCGACGTAACAGCCATATCGTGCTCTAGGGACGTAAAAAAACACACAAAAAAACGGCGTTTCACGCAGTTAGGTTGGCTGATACGTCAAATGACGTCATTATTTAAAAATATTGAGACAGTGCGACAACAGCCTGAACCCGGCCTTGCGTGATTTGAAGGCAAAATATTGGCCATGCTTATGACCAACTCGTTCGCTCAACATCGTGATTGTGTCTATTTTTTCGATTCGTTCTTTTGTATTTTGGCGCGAATTGCGTATGCTTCGTAATGTTTGCGTCTCTTCCTTGGCTTCTGTTTCTGCGTTTTACGGAACGAATTATGTCAGCGAGCAAGCTGGCCCTCGCCGCAGCTTGCCTGGAATTCCCTAGGTGTATTCTCTTCGTTATCGCCCCATCTCAACCGCGCTGTTCAAGATGTTTCCCACCTCCGACCAACTAGGCCAGGTTTATGCATTGACTAGAATCAGACTTTCGCGCGGCTGGTGCGTACCTCTTAGGCTCACCATTCAGCACGGCCGGGTGTCACAAGGCATGCACTGTTCTATAAATTTACGTTCCAGTTCATAGTGTTGCGAACTTTTTTAAAGGCGCACATTAACCCCTTAAAGCTTCCAACACTTGGATAATTCCGCATGTGGGTGTGTGCCACGAAGAAAGGAACAACGACAACCACTATAGTTCTTCTGTTCTCAACGAGCGGTTATATCATAGTGGGAGCGCATCGGGCGGCTACTTTGTAGACCCGGGTTAAAATCCCATCGGATTCAATCTTTACAGCGGGGTCATTTTATTCACAGGACAATTAATGCGCCTTTTCGAATAATTGGTGACTGAGGGCTTCCGCCTTGATATTTGGTGTGTCGGGGGAGTGTACCTGAAGTAGTAGATAGAAGCAAAAGGGCGAAAACTAGCGTCGTAATCTGTCATTCACGCCATGAGAGCCCCAACAAAACAAGGGTCTTTAAAACCATACCTTGAGCAGTTCCGTAGCTTGAGCGCCTTGGAAGAAATCGGCGATGATTCTTCGAAGACGGTGGCGAGGAGGACGTCCGTTTCGATGGGGTCGTAGAGGGACTTCTCTTGTACGGCCTCCACAAGCTGGTCGTAGGCCTGGTCGGTTTGGGACGTAAACAATAAATATCGTTGAAAGAGTACAAGGTAATCCCGAAGAAAACACTAGCTGTACCCAAGCAGAATGAAATATGTTGGACGTGTAATATGCTACAATCTGGAAGAGTTTGCTTGTTATATATTTATTAAATACACTTTTATCGTGGCCCATCTCAGAACATTGAGCACGTGGGCTGGGGGCGCACTTTAAAATGAGAGGATACAGCGCTTTGTGATACTGTAAGTTTTTGGGTTTCAAAAAGTGCAAAGTCAAACTGTGTGCGGTATATAATTGGTGTGCTTGCGTAAGCCTAAAAATACCTTGGTAGACAAAGAATATTTTGAAATACGTATTGTACGTTTATAATTGGTTGTTGCACCGTTCCTGCCTTACAGTCTAACGCGCTAACTTGGACGACTTGGTTACTGACCGAGGAATTTGTCGTACTAGCGAACATAAAGACAATGACAAAGCGATGGGTGAATTCTGTACACAGGTGTCGGGTTAACTTACGCCATGTTTTAATGTTCACTAGCACGATGAATTCCCTACTTCAATGTACTTTTTGTCGGTACCTTTTGAAATTCCCCCTTCCTCAATCGCCGTCCATGTGGCCTGGAGCGTTTGTACAAACAAACAAACAAACAAACAAACAAACAAACAAACAAACAAACAAACAAACAAACAAACAAACAAACAAACAAACAAACAAACAAACAAACAAACAAACAAACAAACATAAATAAATAAATAAATAAATAAATAAGCACGTAAAAGATCAAATTCTGTTTAGTTTCTTTTTGCTTGTGCAATGCTGTGTGCATAAGATTTACGAGGTTGCTATCGTGTAGGAAGCTCAACAAAAATACGCGCAAACTGCGCAACAAACAATTCAACTTTTTAGAAATCAGGCACGGACAAATGTACACCAGCTTTCCGCAGTCAGGTCTCTGTGGGGTGCATGAACGTTTGCTGAGATTCGTTATGCAGGTGCCACATTTCCTAAGTAATTTAACCGAGCACAATGTACTACGAAGCTTTGGTGGGAAGTTTTTGTCCCTGATATATCTGTTTTTGATTGATCAGCACTTATTAATGGAACTCAAGTGAACCACGCATTAATGGCAAATCGGCAAACGCCATGTTTTGTTACCGCTCCAGAAGTTTGCACATGTGTTACGAATTATTCAAGCTGAAGTAGTCGGAGAAGAGCGCGTTCTCGGGGAACAGTAGTCTCATTTGTGGTTATAGAAGGGATACAAAAGCGTTTAAAACAAGCAACGCCATGCTTTCAGCTGTATAAATTGGGGGCTAGTTTCGGCACGTATACGAAAGATTTCGGACTATTGTTGATGAGGTTAGAGTTTACGAGTTTGGTGTGCGTCAATTTATTTTGATTTTTTGTTTGTTCTATAGCGATTTTTGTGCAGAAAATATTTGTTCGAAAGTACACTCATATTTTTTTTAATTTCAGGATGGCGCGAGTTGTTCACTCTGGCGTTGACGACACAATCAATAGACTACAAAAAAAGTGAACGTGTTTTTTGGGCCTAAATAACACACAAAAAATTTGTGAACAAAAAAAACTGGTGAATATGATTATAAACGAGTTTACACGTAAAATAGTGAATACTTAGAGAGTGTCAAGTCAAATTACAAACCATTAGGAAGCCGCGCAGTGCATAAATTGAGATACCTCCTAATGTCCCCAGTTGCTGTCTGCTGGGCCTGTATTTAAAATAAGTGCTGGAGGACTCCATCAAAGTGTGAGTAAATAAACATTTGTGTCGAAATGCACAACGCCTCTACGAAAAATGTTTTTTGGCAACTTTACTCGGATGATTTGAAGTACGTGAAGGGTATAAAATGGGCTTTGCTGGAATGTGTAATGGGATTTGTTGGAAGCAGGCCAAGACGAAGCCGGCTGCAAGCAAGTGGAGGTTTCATACTCATACTATTAGCGGCGACGTTATCCTTTGTCTGCACAGAAAAACTCACACATCTCCACACCGTGAACGATGGCGAGGGTGCGATGTAGTGGGGCGCAGGTTGTGTATTGAGGTGCAGTAATGCATTTGTAATGACAAGCGTAATACGAACGACATTTCATCTCTAGTTCCGCTGGACGCTTTAGCCGTTTAGCCACCGCTTCCCGCGCTTTATTCTCCGGGGGCGCTTGTTGTCTTCGTAGACATTGAGCACCAGCATGACGCTGTTTGCGTTCGGTCCCATCCATGGCGGAAAGAGGATCCGTGATGGCGGAATGCGCTTATATACGCGTTGCACCGCAGACCCTAACGTGTAGCTCACTGTAGTCACTGTAGTTTCAGCTGTAATCACAACTGCTTTTTTCCGCGAATTGGCATTAATAGGTTCTTGCTTTTTTGCCGCGTTTTGCAACCCTTTAGACGGTTTGACATACACATATTCGGTTTATACTAATGTGCGCATGGACGCCAACGGACGGACATTGCGAAATCCTAAGGTGCTGTGCACCTAATAAGCAATAGGCGATAGTGATAAATCACCTGGCGAACGAAGCCGTATTCTCGACCGCTTTCGATGCCCTCGTTGAGCAAAGGGTCAGGACCGAAAAAACCGTAAGCGGCCCTCATGCCGGTCTCCGCAGCCGGGTCAACAGTTAACGTCAAGCCAAAGACAGGGTCGAAGCCGTATGCGACAACCATGCGACCGACGGTCGTCGAAACCGACACTGCGTCCGCGTCGACGTCGTTGTCGTACGGCCAGGCCACCAACGCTACAGATTTAAGAGCTTCGTGTGCCAGCTTGGGGAAGAAGTCCTCCGTAGGTGCTACGCATTCCTGCAAGAGAAGTTTGTCAAGTAGTGACTAAGACACCGTAAGTGTAGCCGATGGCGACTTTCGGGCAATATTCTTTATCCTTAACATAAACCTTTACAGGCGCCAGTTACAACAGCGAAAATTCTCCGAATGTGTACAAGATGGCCAAGGTTTTCTGCCATCTCTGGTGGATATTTGGCCTAAGCGAGGATACTAAAACATCACTCCCCACGGGATATTGTCTAAATGAAAGATTTTCATGTTTATATTTTTCATCGTTTGCAAAAAACACACATTTGCATTGTGATCGAGCGCTTAAAATACTTAAAATTAGCGTTTTCGCGTAATTCTGTCTGTGGAAACTAAGTACTGCCCTTGAGAATGTGTGCAAGAGTGCCCTTGAGCTCGTTAGTGGCTACCGTGTTCATACCTCGAGCAACAGCCTTAGCTTTTCGAAGAGCTTGTTGTGGGACTCCCTGCCGAGCATGTTGAAGACGTCTAACGTGAACACGTCCATGAAGTCAAGGTCCACCGAAACGACGGCTTGTCCTCTCGGTAGAGGTCGCTCGTGGGACCATCGGTTGCACGCGTATGCGTAGAAATCGACGCAGGGTTTCACGCTGGGGTCCAGCGAAGACCTGCGTGGGTAAACAGGTAAACAGTGTGGCATGTTCACACACCAAAGGTTCATAATAAGGTTGATCGTAGAAAGCATCTCGTCACATTACCTTGAGCTAAAAAACTATTGCGATGTTTTAGCTTTTTTTAATGACGTAAGAATGGGCGAGCATCACATTTCGGTGCGTGCGGTCTCTGAGCTAAATATTGCTGAGTTTAGGGCTGATGAAGCTATGCCGCAAAACATGGAAGACGACAGTGGGGAAATATTTCGGCCTTTAAGATGAGTTCTACTTGGGGCAGTTTGCTTCGAAGTCGTGTTGCAGCAATTGTTCGCAGCGCTGAATTTTAGGAAGGCATTACATTTCCGAGTGCTGGAACCAATTTCCCTGAAGAAGACAGGGCTTGTCACCTGCCCACTAGACGAGGCGGACGCAGATGATGGAGAAACCCGGGCTGATGATATCGTAGTTCAAACTTAGATGAATAATAAGGCTTGGTTGATGGCTAGTTGGTTGATGGCAGGCGAAGAAATAAATACTGCGCGAAAGACGAGAACGAAAAAAAAAGACAAGACGTGTCTCCCTTTTGTCTTCGCACTCGTTTTTTTGCTCAGTATTTATTTCTTCATCAGTCTCAAATGAAGAAGTGGACTTATGCTAGACATGTAATGCGGACAATTGCTAGCTACTAAACCATCAGGGTAATGGTAGGGATACTGACAGACACGGCTAGATGTACAGGAAGACCAATAACTCCGTGAAGACTTGAATTCAGAAAGATAGGAGGCGAAAATGGACTAAGGAATCGCAAGAGAAGAAACGTGGAGGAGTCGAATTCTTCGTCCTGCTGTAAGCACGAACATGATGATGGTGATGCTGCTGGTGATTAGGCAGTCTGTAATGATCCTGTTTGGAATTCCTGCAGAAATGTGCGAATTTTTGCTGTAATTACTGTCAGATTGAAGACATCGAATTTTATGCGGTCATTTGTTCATCTTTCGGCAGTAATGTGAAAGAAGCACAAGAATGCGCCGTTCTGGCTTATTCATTCATAAAAATGGCAGCATCTTCACTCCGTGGATGATGGCGAGGGTGTGGAGTACGGGGACTCGAAATGACATCCAAGTTGCGCCCCGAGTGACATCCTATTTACGCCCCGACCGTTATTCGATTTGAGCCGTGAGTTGCACCTTGAATATTGCCTAAATGAAACTGCACCTCATGGCTCAAATCGAATTACGCTTGATTTTCGCTTGATGGTGGTGTGCGCACGGATTGACGCGGATGGACATTGGGAGGGCCTAAGGTACTCCGCACCATTACAGGCGAGGGAGTAAGCTGTTTGACTCTCGGGTACTAACTCACGGTAGTACCCCAATGGGTAAGATGACTCACACTATCTCTGTCCTGTTTACCAGACACAGGCTCAAATCCTGCCGGTGTCTGTGTGATTTTTTGTGATTGCAAATGCTACGCGCACGGACGCGGATGGACATTGTGCGGTCCTAAGGTACTCCGCACCTACAAATCATGATTTTGGCGAACCACTCTCCCTGACTGCACTAGATATACCTTCCCGTTTTAGTGACTGTCCAGGGTTACGCGGCACACTCTGAAATAGGTCACCAAGAACGCTGAAATTGTTATGAAAGTGCTGTAGCGAACGACATCTCAGGAGTACCTGAGAGCTGCTCCTTCGGCCAGACAGGACTCCGTCCAGCACACGTTGTCGTCCCACTGCATGCTGTGTCGATGCTCGCCGGGCCGTGGTGTCGTTTCCGTCTGTACCTCGCGAGTCGTGCCGGCGGGGACAATGATGGGGAAAAGCGGCTGGTGGGGAATGGTTGTGTTCAACCGCCCATGATGCCGTGGTCGCCTGCACCCCCCAAAAAAACAGTTCCTTTGGTACGGCAGGCATGGCTGAAAACTTAGGACGTTTAAAAGTTGGGTATGTAAATGTAAAGAATTGCGGAATCATTAGAAAGGTAATTTTAGGTTGCTGTGAAGGAATTGCAAGTTGCGCGATGTAGCATGCAAAACATACCAAAATAAAAATAAAAACATACAATATACGAACAAACATACAAACCTGAGACGTACAAAAACATACCATTAAATATACACCCCTTTTATTCATATCGCTTTGCCGTAAGTTATAAAAAGGAGCTTAAAGAACAAAGAGATTTCCTCTGTCAACTGCCCTCCCAAACCACAAAAAAATAATGTGTACCACAGAAGAACTAAGAACATTAGGAAAAATAGTGTTTGCGGAACGAATTACGGAAGCGAGCGGCTGAAGCAAGAACATCCGGAAGTGCTAACTGTTTTTCACACAAATAACCGTAACATCAAAGGGACATACCAAACAAGGAATTGCGGACGCTCTTTTCTCTTTCTGAGTAATTGTTTTGGATCAAGGGATTACCTCTTGTAATTGATGTTTTTTTATTTACCTACGAGCGGCCACCGCAATATATTCTTAGTTCCAAAATTTATTGTCTCTCGATTTCTTATTTTGATTTTTTCCTGAACTCTAAAAAATATGTGTGTAATCGGTACTGCGGCACACTTTGTTATTGTCATCACTGCGCGAAGAAAAATGTGTGTAACCGAGACTGTTGCGTGCTTCCTGTTATTGTAAAACTGCCGATTGTTTGTTTCTTCTTGTTTGTGATGTTTCTTTCTCTTATTTGAACTGTTTCATGTTTGCCTAATGCACTGCCCAAAACTTGAACGTGTCATATTGTAAATCACTTTGGGGATACCGGAAGCCAGTCAATCTCTTCGTACAGCTTGTTTTCCTTGCCTCCCTCGTCTACAAGGATGAAAAAAAAAGCTGTGGCTGATTCCTGTGTCATAGGAATCGGTAAAACACGAAAGTGAAATGTGAAGCGAAATCAGCAGCTGACCATGATTTGCGGGTCGGGGGCTGTCTTGTGGGTGTGCTTGGCGAGTGACGTCCTGCTGGCGCGTCACTTTGGCAAAAGTGTTCTGGCGCCATTTCCATGACGGATATGACGTCAGTGAAACCTTGGTGTATCCCGGCATAAAACACTTTCGTGTTAAAATATAAAACCCGAAAACGAATAATCCAAAGTCTAACGTACTCTTTAGTACCAAAGGTTGCTTCCCCGCAAGAAAACCCTAAGTACAGGGGTGCACCCTCTACAGACCGCTTGCTTCGTTGTACTGGTGTCACTTCCGTGACGGATATGACGTCAGTGAAATCTTCGTGAATCCCGGAATCAAACACTTTCGTGTTAAAAAGAAATTATTAGAATGAGGTACTTGATGTTGATAGGATCTATTGATAGGATAGTATCAATTGATACTATTGATATCTATAGATTGATATCTCGATAGTATATTGGTGGAGCCTTCTGGACCGCGAGAGCATGTCGATAATCCCTGTCCCTCGCGAACCTGATATTCGGCACGATGTCCACGCTGTTCTCTGGCTTTAGAAGTCCACCACATGGCGTTTCTCGCATGTCTCTCGCATCCTGCCAACGGTGCTTTGCGCTCTAACAATCTTTGTGGTGCCGTTGGGTTGCTTTAGCAGCTGCATTGGCTGCCTCCCGCTCCTTTGGTTGTCCACCAGTACTATCGCCATTTCATTGCCGTAATTTCGATTCCTTCTTCTTTCAAAGCTCTCCAGTGGCTGCAGGCTTCAAATAGAACGCGTACAAGCGGGGAGGGAAACACCAGAACAACATAGACAGAGGGGATGTCGCGTTGTTGGAAAAGAGTGTCCGCGTATCTGCTCCTTTCGTTGCAAATGTCGACAAAAGACGATAGTCGACTGGAGCCCCTGCCAAGTAAATGCCACCCTTCTTTTTCCCGCTCACCTTTCATGCTGTTCCTCCCCCGTCTCGTTCCTCCCAAGATAACACGCTGGAGGTTTGGTCAAGTCAATTTAAATTTACCGCGTTCCACTGCTGTGCTCGGGTGCCTCGATGCCAGCACTGCCGTACGGCGGAGACGCGTGTGAATCAAGGCACCATACTACAACAATTTTTTGAACCGCGTTGCCAAACTCCACGAACATCCCAAACGGAACATGAAACCTATCTAGTGGAGCCCTTCGTTGCTGTAGCCGTATTATTTCTTAAATGCCGCCAGGATCGCGGGCAGCAGCAGGCGACGGTTTTTTTGCAGTTGATGTAGTATTTCATTTGCTGTGGCAAAAACCCAGCATCCATAAATTTTTAAATAAACGAACACTTCCAAAATCACGTATGCATTGATGATCAGCCTTATGTTGGCGTAATGTCTTGTTCAACAATGTTGACAAGTATGAATATAGACAGTGGGCTTAGACGTTTAGTGTGGCTGTGGTATATATTGCGGGACTTCTCTTTCACTTTGGCCGTGTGGCTGAATCTTGTCGTAGACAGACAAGCAGACAGACATACAAACAGACCGAAATTTCTACGTTTAAGTAGCCCAAGAAAGACTGTCACCTTAATACTTTTTTTTGTTTGGGCGCGTCGCCAGACGCACGTGACGATTCTCGCATGACACCACTTCGTCTTACATACCCCTGGCAACGTGGCCAGCCATGGGAAGGCAGCATTACTGTAGCTACGCGCTCCTTCGTACTCTGTTATTCGTTCGCTCTGTCGACAGTTCGAGCGTGAAGATTCTTGCCGACATGCCTCATATATTGGCCACGGAAAATCAAACGGCTTAACAGGCATCCTGACAACGAAGTGGCAGCTGGAAATACTGCAACCGCTATTTTTGTCTTATAAAACACCGCGTCGATACGAGCACATATGTAAATTTAGTTAATCAGCTGCTGTTATTTTCAGGTGCACTAAACAACGCTTTCTAATTATGTCTATATTTATATAACTGGGCGTTGTGTCATTTATGGCTACCCGGCCTGGCAATAAAAGAATTGACGCCACAACGTAGCTTTAGATGGCTTATAGGAAAAGCTGACTACAAGGAAAGCAGTTGAAGATGAGCCATACTCATGCTCTCCGATCAACGCACTGTCTCTAGGCATTGATGAAGCAGTAAACGAGTGTAATGCTTTGTAAAAGATATCGCTTTTACTCTCCCAATAAAAGCGATCTCCAGGGACCTATAAAGGTAATTTAAGTCGAAAAAGCCTGTATTTTGCTTGCCGACATGAACAAGATTATATAGTGCTTGTGGTGGGCTTCAACAACGGGTGGACCACTAGCTCTATATACCAACGAATGCATGACGCTATAAATCGCAGAAGTGTCTCAAAACCACGTGACTATGTAAGGCGATAGATATCGTCATCACCCCCCTCAACCGAGATCCTTCCTCCTATATGCTTTCCCCTGGGTCTGTGATATTATTCGGCCAGATGATGAAAACGGCTGCGGTAGAAAAAATGCTGCACTTTTTTTCTCCAATCTAGTTCTGTCACGGCATTGAACGGCTTTGGTAATTTTTCAGCTGTCAGAAGATCAATCTCAGAGGTAGATTTGAGCTGGTGTACAAACTTCTTAAAGAAGAAATATTGAAATTAATAAAATTATAAAAATGAAAAACAGGTTCAATTCAGCAGAGCGTTACATGAAATACCGAGTAAACGAAAGAAGAACATTGTTCCTCCAGGAAGCAGCGCTTCTCGTAATGTGCACTCCCTGGGTTGCAAAGGCACAGCTGGCGATTGCAGCACGCGAAATTGACGCTCTGCGCTGCACTCGTTCCAGCGGAACTTAAAGAAGGTGGGCTATGTATGCGCATGTAGACAACGTACACCCTGCATGACGCGTGGCCTACAGGAGATGGATAAATATGTTCCGCGTACAACATCTCGAAGGTTGAATTGAAATACAGTTGGCACATCTGGATGCTCCAAAGCAACTTAAAAAAAAAAGAAGTGCCCGCACTACAGTTCCTGTGAAGCCTGCGACGTAACATTCGCTCCGTCGATAAAAAATTCCCGCATCTCCACTAACTGAATCATGACGAGTGGGCGAAGCACTGGGGATCGTTCTTACCGTAAATCACCCGTGGCACTGCCCACTCACGCTTGTAAATGAGTGACAACGCGTGTGTACAGTATATACAATTCCAATACAATCCAATCCGATACGATTCAATTTAATCCAATCCAATCCAATCCAATCCAATCCAATCCAATCCAATTGTTATCGCGCATGCGCAACACCCTGTACACGGACGCCAAGGCACGAACAAAGTGAGGTTCTAAGGTGCTTCGCACCTAAAAGTACGCCCTGAGTTCATGAAAAAACGCACTGCGTACCTGTTATAGTATCGCCGTTTCGTTGCTCCTCTTCTTCCTGGTGCTGTAGAGACGTTGGTTGCCGTTCCAAACCTGACGATGTTTCTGGATTCAGCCAAGGAGTCGGAATGAGAATCTCTTCCCCAGGATTCGGGCCGGTTGTCGCCATTGTGATTGTGTGCTTTGCTCTCTGCTCCGCCGAACCACCCTGGCAACGTTGGCGGTGACTCATTCACGAACAGGAAGGACAAGGCGGCAAAACACGCTAACGCGATCAGCGTTCCGCCCGCTGCAAAATAGCTGTGCCACCAGGCGAGCTCGGACTTTCGTGCGCGGCCTCCTGCTGGACCTCCCTGTCGTCGAGTGGGAAACCGCTGATCGCCGACCAAGCCGCGTCGGGACATGCGCTTTTCTTTCCGCCCCTGCGTTGGGATACGAGCGAAAGAAAATATTCCGCGAGAAAAGCACCGGGCCACAAAATTGTAGCACAGCGCTGGCTTCCCGGAGACATTTCGCGGCAACTGAAGTGATAGCAACGCTGCCCTTTACTTACGGGCCGAGTTTCATGCGTCTCTGTCAGGTGTCGTTGGCGAGAGAACACCCACACTTCACTGCTCGGTTGCCGGAGGGGACCTTGGTGCAACACGATTGGCGGCGCGGATAGCCCGGCTGAAGCGTGAGGGTGGGTCAATTCGCGATCAGCACAACATAGCATGCTACGCGGTGTGCCGTTTGATCCGAGAGGGGAGTAGATTGTAAGGCGCACCGCAGTGCAGCATGGGCGATAAATTGGCGTGCGAAAAAGAAAAACCGGTTCCACCCTCTGTGAAATCTCTTGAAAAAAAAAAAAAAAAAACGGAGCTTAGGGTTGTATTTACGTAGGTATCGCCTGGTTTCGGCTTCTTTCTTTCTTTGGAGTAGTACAGCGGCAGATTGTCATGTAATTTCCTTCCGAAGAGTGCGAGTGTAAAACAACATGTAATTTTCTCCCAAAGAGTGCGGGTATAACAAAACTTACAACCGTATACTCGACAAGATTTAGGGGAAATCCCCAAGGTGGAGTAAGTTTCTGCGAAGGAAAGTTTGACATGCACCTCAATGCAGCCGAACGGTAAAGGAAAGCTGTACAGCTTTCTCAGGAACTTCGCAGTTGAAGAATAAATCGTCCTGGTCCAAGATTCGAACCAGTGATCACCGCTTGACCGGAGCAGTCGCTCTACCAACTGAGCTAACCATGAGGCTAGCTGTTGGTAGCGCGAGAGCGATTTGATCAAGAACTCGAAGTGATGGACAGGCCTTAATCACACCAGATTTAGGGGAAATCCCCAAGGTGGAGTAAGTTCCTGCGAAGAAAAGTTTGACATCCACCTCAATGCAGCTGAAGTACAGCTTTCTGAGAAAGCTCTACAGTTATACAGCTCTGTACAGCTCTACTGCTCTACAGCTGTACAGCTCTCAGTAGAGCTTTCTGAGAAAGCTGTACAGCTTCCGTTTGTAACCGTTCGGCTGCATTGAGCTGGATGTCAAACTTTCCTTGGCAGCCGTATCCTCTAACCATACTCTTTCTCTGTATGGCAATGTATTGACAGCAGGAAATAATTGTAATGTTTTCAACTTCACGGTACACTAACAAATTGTGACCAGCAAATTAAACTCCTCATAATTGTAGACGCGTCTTAGCGGCTAATTTCATATAATTTGTTGCGGTATACATTCGACAACACGAGTTAAAGGCGTTTTCTGGAACCATACTTCCTCCGTATAGCTATAGATGGACATGCTGCACTGCGCAATGCGCAATGCGCAATGTGGGAAAGCCAGCTTCCCACCAAGCTTGCACCGATATTTTAACCCAAATGCATTGCTGGACTGATATTTATCCAGGGGCAATATAACACGTCTTATATCAAGCCCTAGGGCCTTCTTGTAGAAACCTGCTCCTGAGGGAGCATGACACGACAACAATACGAAGTGCCGTCAAGCCCGGCCCTAGAACAGCTCCCGGGCTAGAACTATTATTATAGCATCAGGAGCCGGCATCAGGACATCGAGAATATTCGGAGCCAGATAAGGATCGCAATGCTTAATGTGGTAATGGACACGTCACGATGTCTGTCATAATGTGAAGGATAATGGTGGCGGTTCCTAACATTTAATCCTACTGCCTACACCTGACGCCAGGAGCCCGTATAACAAATGCTGGGAAATAACTTATTTGCTGTGATATTGACACAGTGTCGAAGCTCCGCTGCCAGAACAAGTAAGCATTCAGGCGGCACAACGCATCAAAAGGGCCGCTTCCGTTATGGCCGGTATTCAATGGCGTGGAATGCATGCAGGCAACCATGCGAGTGCGCCGCCATATCTGTGGCCAAGCGTGTGTTGCTAGGCGACGTTGTGCGCACGGTCCCCAGATCAGGCACCCCTCTTCTCCTCCATGCAAACGTGTGAGTGCGCCGTCACTCGTGACGTCGTGCTCCGCGGGATGGCGGTACGTGTCCATGTCTGTGGCGCATCGGCCATGTCTGTGGCCGTTTCCAGTGTTGCCAAGCGAAGAAATTGACCGCTAAACTTTTAAACGAATACCGTCTATACGGTGGCTGCAGGCGGCGGAGCACACGTATTGCTACAAAAAAGTCTCGGCTGACGTAAGAAGGTGTTTAATACAGCACTTATGGTTTGCACAGTCCGAAAAACAACTCTGGGCAATGAAAATGACAACTAGTTGTAATGTGCGCCGTTATCGTCGAACTCAAGACTCATGCAGGCGTAATGATTACAGTTTCACAAGTATAATTGAAAGTTGTGATCTGAATTCATTGACACGTTATGCAGGTACGCGGTTCGTCGCCTTTCCTGACCACCCTGACAAGCGTCAGAGACGAGAGCGGGTCTTCCTGGTAACCGCAATTGTTTTACTTCTGTGGGCCCGCAAGGTATTCAGAAACTTGCAGTATTCCTTACGCTGACTGGTGCAACGGTTTGCTGTTTTCCCATTGTAAATATGGATGGCGTAATGCCAAAGCTGAATAAATAACTACATTACGTTTTGGTAGTTTTCAGGTCAATGGTCATGCACGGTACGTGCTGTAAAATTCCCTACCTCACTGGCAGAAGCCGCAGTAGTTGCCGTGGCCGTTGCGGACTGCCACGAGCTCTCTGCAGTTCCACTGTGGCTGCGGCGAGAGCCACTACTGTTGCTGCTGCTTCTGCTTCGCTTTTCTAGAGGGCGGCTTGTAGGCGAGTGGCGGGTGGCTGGCATCACTCGGCCTTGCATTCGCACCATCATCTCGGGCGCGCGCAGGGCGACCTGCCGCGGCGGCGTCCAGAAGTAGATGTAGGGCACGGCGTCGACCGGAGACCGAGGGGCTGGCACCGGCATGGTTGACAGCAGTGGCGTCTCGTCCGCTCCGTCGAACGGCGTCACCTGGTAGGCCGCTGGGCCCTCGGCCTCCCCCGCTGCCATTCCTTGGTGCTTTGCGTCGCCATGTCCCGGCAGCAGCGGTCCCAAAGAGCATGAGGGTAGCGACCGGGAGCGTAGAAAGCGCTGGTGAAGCGGCGCTGAGGCTGCGTACATTTTTTGCTGCTTCGTGGCTCCCTTGTCACTGCCGCCTGAAATGGCCTCTGGGTAGCTCACAACCGCCGACTTCTTCTTCTTCTTCTGCACCTTGTAGGTTGAAGTTTTCCGTCAGAGAAAATGAGTGCGTTGGGAGAAATTTGTAAATTTCCATATAATACGGAAATTATAGCGCCATAGAATGGGCGACCAGCCAGTAACGGCATGGCTAAAACACAGGTGCAGAAACCGAAGAAACTGAAGAACAATAAGAGAAAACCGCCTGGGCCAAACTCGCTTGTGAGAAGTTGCGCTGATTTCCTTTCGCTGGGGTGTCCCCCGACTTAATAGGTACCTATATCGGGAAGATCTGACAATCTCCCCCCTACGCGCCATTTTTGCTAAGAAAGTGAACCTGAAGAACAATGCTTCCTTTTTTGCCGCCGATTTTTTAACCATTGGGGAAGGCTGCTGGAGACTCTCCTCTTGACTGAGACTCTCCTCTTGACTGGAATCCCATTGACTGTGCCAGCGCTTTTGCCGTTTGGGGGCTCTAAGCTGCGCCCCTGCCATATAAACGTGCGGACGCCATGCACTTATTAATTTCAGAGACAGCTCGCCTGCCGTGCTAAAACTTTTCAGGTTAGGCTGATTTTTATCTAGTTTTCATACTCCCTTCTCAGTTGTCTCTCTCTCTCTCTCTGTCTCACTCTCTCTCTCTTGAACTTAGAATAAATGCTTTCTTCAGCTCCACTAGATTGACCTATCTGATTTATTATCACGAAAAAAAAAAGAACTCTTCTTGGCCAGTCCGCCCATGTGGGTTTGCGCCATTTTTATGGGCCACCACCACCCCTACAGCATGATCTAGTTCGTCCACGGCAGCAACGTAGTATATTTCAACGTTGCAGTTCTGAATTGCGGTATAATGTGGATATAAAAATTATTAGGTATGTTACTTCCGAACCGTACTAGAAGGCAACGGCATAATTTTGAAGAAGTATACATGTCGTGATGGATTTTCTTCCACTTCTTCCATCCTAAAACAAGCGATAAAATTTTTTTATACTGAAAGACTGGTAGTTATACCTCCATTTCAGCAAATAACTCTGGCCGTAATGACTTCGCCAATCTCTGTTCTCGATGATTGCCGAAACAGCATGCCTTTGTGTCCTAATGGTGAAATAGGGCGCGAGGTGGGGATGCCTTGGCTGCCTCGAAGAAATGGGTACGTAGGGGGAGTAATGAAACGGATGAGAAATGGGGAAGAGAGCGATTAGAGTTTAAAACAGGGGTGAGGGGGAGCATGGGAAGGCAAAATTTGTTGGTTAGCTAAGATTAGGGCAAGTAAGGGGAATAAAACAGGCCAGTCTGTTAATGACAACCGACGTCCCGTTTCAAAGGGACAGCGACTAATCATCACCATCGTCATCGAAGTATGCCTACAGGGCTTTCCAAGCCCCTTCCCATACCTTTCCCCGTAGTGCTTTGTATCCACTGGAGTCCCATTTCGGTGCTGTGCAGTCCTCTCTTGGAGGCACCTTGTTGCTGTAATCTCCCTCATACACCGCATCATAGCTTACCGCTTGACAGCCATGGCCAGGTTCATGTTGCCTGTAGCGAAACAATCTGCTTCGAAAAAAACGTACACCCATCTAGCTTATAATCTAAGCTTTTCCAGTGAAGTTGACGACATGCCGGAGAAATGAAATAACAAACGTATATGCTTTCTATACTTCAGGCTTTGTATGTAATGCGATTTCGGAGGCCAAGTATAGAGACGGGTAGAGCGGGGCAGGAGCGGGTGGAGGTCAACGGGAGAGGCCTTCATCCTACAGGGGACTTAAACAGGCCGTTGCTGCTGTTGTTGGATCTGATAACGATAATGAAGCGTCGCCTGAATGCCGTTGGCCGAAGTTCAAGTTTACTTTCTCGGTTATTTTGTCCGGGGGATTGTTCCACAAAATGAGGTGTGATTTAGGAAACCTCTTAAGGGGTGAGTTTCCAGAAAACGCAAAGAGTATTGAACTGTTCGTGCGCGTATGGGTTATTTCAGAAACCGGTTGAATAAACTCACCGAATAAATAGACATTCAATGTTATAGAAAAAAAATTAACAGTGGCATAGCTCGGCTATGCCAGGATACACGTAGCGTGAGCTAAGGTTCAGCTGGTTATTCTTAGGTTTCCTGGTGGTCTAGGATCACCTAATTATCATGCTTACTGCTGCTAAAACGATTTACGATCCAATCCAATCCAATCCAATCCAATCCAATCCAATACAATACAATCCAATCCAATCCAATACAATCCAATCCGATCCGATCAGATCCGATCCGATCCAGTCCAGTCGCGGCGGCGGCGGCTAAGGCAGTGCCAGCTGTGCGCCGTGATACGTCACTGCTCCTCGCGCATCTGCGGCACGGCTGTCCAGGAGACACGCGAAACTGCTCAAGCTCGGCCAGTGTAGCTCACGCTACAAAGGCATTTGTTTTAAAGGAGCCATGAAGAGAAAATGCAAGTTGGTTTTATTCGAAAGATTTCGTGTTTTATAGTGCCCCCAGCGCTTGTCCGGATACAAACGCTGCTTTATTCACTGAGAAATTAAACAATTTAGGTTAAAATTTTGATTTTCCCGCTCAATCGTGCGTTTTTGTGGTCCCAAATGACATCACAGGAACCGACCGCTCTGCAGCCTAGAGTACCTTCATTCACGCATCCGCCGTACAGGGTAGAGACACGTATACGCTGGCGCCGCCATTTTCGGTTGCTCGCTCGCCGCCGAAGCAAGTTATTGTGTCAAAACCGCGCTAAAATTATCGCCGCACCGCGGTTTACTGAAGAAGTTTGAATCATATTGTCTGTTTCGCGTTGCTAGGTCTCGTGGGAAACGAAAAGAATAACGCGTTGAGCCCGTTGGCCCAATTGCGGCGGCACGGGACCGTTCAAAGGTTGTCTCCACCCTGTACAGCGGTGTTGGTTTGTTCCCGCGGGGATTGTTATGACTCTGCTGACGGCAGCTAATGTAAGCGCCCCGCGGCAACGAATGATTTCATTGAACATACTCAGACGCTGGTATGGCAGTAATGTGTTCTTCATGGCTCCTTTAAAGCCCTCGGTTTGGTAGCATATTGATTTGTCGGCAAATGTTTTGACCCTAAGACAGTTTTAGTAACTAGAAGATCAAGAGAAATATAAGGGGGCCGAGTCAATGACTTCATTACGTGTTTCCACAGACAGAAGAACAATATTTTCTGTGACTCCAAAACACAGCGTTTTTAAATTTTGACTTTCACGATACGTGAGATGTATTGCTTCAGTTTGTTAGTCCAACTGTTCTGGAAAGTTGGCCGCTACAAGATTAATAGGGTGATCCCACAACACGTGATGGTCCAAGAGTCAAAGAGATGGACGAAGAGATCTCTTGCCTTTTGCGCAGCATGCAATGACAATATCAGGCGACATAAAGAAAATGCCGTCGTGGAGAGATAATTCCTTGTGCTAGCTCGAATCCTCAAAGCTATTTTTGTGGTTTTATTTTAAGACCACAATTACTTTCCTTTTTTATTATAATATTATTCTTGGAATGCAATAACACCTTACTATTAGTTTAATTATTATATGTATTTAAACTATCGCAGATGGGTACCCTTCTCGCCCACGCGGGCTGTAAGGCCTTAAAATATAATCCTAATCCATACGACACAGCGAGGTTCTGACGAAATCATGAGCTGTTTGTTAAGCGTCTTTAATGCTGTCTGTTTACCCTTGCGAAGCACACTTTGAACGTAGAGACTACGGCGAAGAGCAGCCGTTCCCCCTGCGGGCCCCTCAGAAGCGTCAGTGGGCCGCCATCGGTTTAGCACGTTTATCACATCCAACGACTTGCGGCGCCACCTGTACTTGTAATTCAGAAGCGCTCTGTCGCAGGACGGTAGATTAGAAATTCATTTAGTGCGCCCCTCGTCTCCAAAAATCGCTCTGCGGCTTACGCCGCTTGGCGATGCACGGTCGACAGAGTTGTTGGCCGTGTCGACGGTCTTTCTCGCGCGAAACTTCCGCGTTTACCAGCGCATTGCTTGCCTTCGGTGCAACCGCCTCTCGCAGTTTAAAGCCATCTGACGCATACACCAATGCTCAACGTTTTTCAACTTCGTACTGTTGCATATATTTCTACGCAGCCAGTGACCAACGGGAGCTCGTGTTGACCTCCTTTGTTATTATCACGTGCTTCGTGCAGTTGGTCTCCCGAATATCACCCGGAATTCTTCCAATACCCCTCCGCTCGTCATAAGTGTTCGAACGGTTTGCCGCGCAGGTTTCAAGACAAAGGTAAGATTATTCTTCTAGTACGTGCCGTACGTTAAGCGCAATGTGGTGTTTCTCTCCTCGGGTTCGGTGTTCTTTGGAATTTTCGGAGTTTGCTTGTGCTAAAGAATGTCATTCATATCGGGTATCATAGCGAAAAAAGTATAAATGGCTACAGAGACACACACAACCACAGAAAACGAGCGGAACATGTTCGGTAACACTTAGAGCGGGATTGAACAAGGACGACAGAAAGACGACAAACACAAGCGCTCACTCGCAACTAGTTTTACTGGAGGAATCGTCTCATATATATACACAAACATTTCCCAGAGCATGCGTACAAAAACACCACGAAAAAACACTGGTAAGATGACTGCAATCAGAGAACAGCTTCCAAAAATTGAAGTTCACTCGCATGCGGTAATACGGCTGTCTCACTGACGCACTGGTCCCCTTTCTTCTTGATGTGAAAGGCTTCTAAAAGCTCCCTGGTTATTGTGTTTTCACTTTTGCCCAAAATAGTAATATTCTCTAAGAACAGTCTGCATTTCGACTGCAAAGAACTGAATGGCCTGCACTGATCACAATGCGCTGGTAAATGCGCGCCGGTATTTTTGTCTAGTGACGAATTGTGCTTCCGTGCCCTAGATATCATTGACACATGTGCCCGTCTGGCCGATATAGGCCTCGCTGGATGAAAGCGGTATCTCGTACACCGCTCCTACGTCACAGGGCACAAATCTCTTAGCGTGCTTCTTCTCGCAGTTTTTTTTTTGGCTTGCCAGAAATTTGCGCACGTAGGTGACCAATTTTGTGTGGAGCGGAAAACACCACATGCACTTGGGTGACTCTCTGAATATAGGGTAGGACAACTGCATATAGGGCAGGACAACATGTAGGGTAGGACAAGTGTTCTTCAGTGCAAAAACCCATAAGGACTTGATGCCTTTTCGGTGTATTGCAAGCGAGCGGGGATCCTGGCAGTCACATATTAGCAGGTTTGCACAAAAGCATCTAGATCACCTTATCATCGATGACCCATTTATCACTAATAGCTCACAAGAAGTAATTGATTCTATTAAAAATGACAGCTCAGTAGGGTATGCCTTTTCGGTTGATGTTGAGGATTTCTTTTATTCACTGCCTCATGCGGTGCTTCTCGCCTCTGCCATGCATTGCAATGACGTGAATGGTGTGATAAAATTCCAGAATACATGTGGTATGTCTGTGAACAGCTTTATGAGCTTATTAGAGTTTTACATAGATGCCACATACGTTTCTTTTCAAGGACACAGGTATATCCAGATACACGGCATTTGTATCGGTTCCTGTGTCGGGCCAGTTTTGTGCAATATTTTTCTTGCTAGTGTTGATCGGGACTTCCTTTTAAAATTTGACAATGAGAATATTCTGTGTGTCTTTAGATATGTGGGCAATTTTTAAGTTGTTTAAAGAAACAAGTTCCGCCTAACTATACTGAGTCCGCAAAACTAACTTTACGGCTCGGGAAGGGTCTTGCATTTACGCATGAATTGCCTTGCCATTAACTCCTTGCAGTTTTTGGATATCAATTTTAGGTTTTCGTCCGACCATGAATTGCTTTGCTGAGAAAATCCTACGGCCATGCTCGCCAAAAGCTGTCAAAACAGCCTGAGGAGAAGCCAGTTGTTCTACCCATATATGTAAATTTTTGGAAAGCCCCCTTCCCCCCCCCCCCCCCCCCCCTCAGAAAAAAGAAAAAGTGCGAGAAGAAGCACGCTAAGCGATACGTGCCCTGTGACGTTGGACAGACAGACAGACATTGAACTTTATTATTGTGACGTTGGAGCGGTGTACGAAATACCGCTTTCATGCGGCGAGGCCTATATCGGCCAGACGGGCACATGTGTCAATGATATATAGGGCACGCGAGCACAGTTCGTCACTAGACAAAAATACGGGCGCGCATTTTCCAGCGCATTGTGCAGGCCATTCAGTCCTTTGCAGTCGAAATGCAGACCGTTCGGAAAGAAGATTACTATTCTGGGCAAAAGTGAAAACACAATGGCCAGGGAGCTTTTAGACGCCTTTCACATCAACAAGGGGACCAGTGCGTCAGTGAGACATCGACATTACTGCGTGCGAGTGAATTTAGATTTTTGGAAGCTGCTGTATTGCAGTTATCTTACCAGTGTGTTCTCGTTGTGTTTTTGTGCGCATGCTCCGGGAAATTTGTGCGTATATTATGCTAAAAAAATTACTCGGCGATAATACTCGCCCACCAATCAACCAACTCGCCCACACCAAGCTTTTGTGGGTATCTATATGAGACGATGCCTCCAATTAAACTAGTTGCGACTGAGCGCTTGTGTTTGTCGTCTTTCCGTCGTCCTTCTTCAATCCCGCTAAGTTTTACCAAATATGCACCAACTTGCGCAACAGTGTGTTCTACTTACTTTATGAGCCGCCCAATGCAGCAACCGGAGACCTGCCATGGATATGGTTGCCGGTGCTCTTTAGCAGTTGTTTCCTTTGCATCGCAAAGCAAACACCGTATATGCAGTGCCTCCTTTTTTTTCCCGTCCTGCGGCAATTATAATTCCAAACGAGAGCCCAACAGCAAGAAAAACAATTTTAAGGGCACGTTTCTCAACATATTTGTCACGGGAAAAGAGAGAAGCAGAGGTGATTGGCTAGAAGCCGCGGTGGCTCAGTGGCTAAGGCGTTGTGGTGCTCAGCACTCGAGGTCGCGGGTTTGATTCCCGGCGCGGCGGCCGCTTTTCTGATGGAGGCGAAAAGCTAAAACGCCCGTGTGTACGATATTTCGGCGCACGTTAACGATCCCCAGGTGGTGAAAATTAATCCGGAGTCCTCCACTAGGGCGCGCCTCATCGCCTGCGTTGCGTCGGCGCGATCAACCCAACAATCAATCAAAGGTGATTGGGTTCTAAGCGGCTACTCTGTAAACGCCTCCTTTGGTGTTACTTCTGTGTTGCACTGGTGTTCATTGCGCCGAGCAGCAGCGCCGTTTCACACATCATGGTGTTTTGCAACGTTATTTTTTGTGGGAAAGGTCCCTTGCTCATAGCTGCATACATGTGTTCACGAAATTCAATATATGTGAGCGTAGTTGTCAACAGCCACCGTTATCAAGAGCCACCGTTATCGCGGGTCAAGGCACCTTCGCCTACAAAAGAAGGCATCTTCAACAGTGTCGTGATAATAAAATATGCGAAAAAAATAGAGGTTCGTTTAAGTGGCCAAGATAACAAAATGTCGGTGGGGGATCTGATACCCGTGGCCAATAAAAGCGTAACTCAAAAAGGAGTGCGGATACCGATACGCCCATTGTGGTGATCTTTTTGTTCGCCTTATCGTATCGCTTGGCTCTTTAAGCGGCCCAGCAACAATTCCGATAAGCGTTTTCTCTCTTCCCTTCGTTCCTGGAAGCACTTGCACGGCCGGTCTGGACGCGCTCGCAGGCAGGGCACGCGTCCAGGCCGGCCTTGGCCGAGCGAACACTGCAGTTATCGGCAGCAGAGAGCGGCACTACGTGATTTTCTCGACGCAGCAGGTACGTCTTTCCGTTTCTGTGTGGATTTTGTAGCAATTTTTTTAGATGCGGTGCATCTTATAGTCTGGGCATGTTCCGCGTCGGCGTCCGCACTCACACTGCGCATGCGCAACTCTCCTCCTTCACTCTCTCCCACAGCTGCGCGATACTCCCAATACTCCCGCCACTTCTTCTCTCGTACCAGCTGCGTGCACTTCGCTTTCGCTTCTCCCGCGTTCTCGCTTCTGCTTTCGCGGCGCATGCTCAGCGCTTGCGCATCTCTCCTCCTCTCGTTTCCTCTCCTTCAACCTTGAATGTAAATCGGGTAGCGCGCTGCGCGCGTTCAGTTCAGCGCTTGGTGCGGTTGACTCCATTTCACTCCGTTCTTCCGATGAAGTGTGATGGAAGCAACAGTCCCGTCAGTTAGTGGGTTGGCGCAAGGAAGCGTCAGCACCACCCCACAAACTAACAGCAACGCTATGTCCACTGAAGACAAAGTTGCGCAGCGGAGGGCACGCGACGCTGAGCGCAAACGCTTGAAGCGAGCGGCGGACCCTGAGCTTCGTCGGCGCGAATGCTGGGCGCTTGCGCATCTCTCCCCCTCCCGTCTCCTCTCCTTTAACCTTGAATGTAAATCGGGTAGCGCACTGCGCGCGTTCTGTTCAGCGCTTGCTGCGGTTGACTCCACTTCACTCCGTTCTTCCGATGAAGTTCTACGAACACAACGGAACCCCGAGATCCTCCGCATCTACTTAGCGTTCCCTTCGGGAAGATGGGGCTAATTTTTTTAAAGTGGCTATCGAATTTTTTATTGTTGCAACAGAACCATTGATTATGCCGTCTAACACGCCGACGCTACACAGGCGATGAATCGCGCCGTAGTGGAGGGCTCCCGATTAATTTTGGCCACCTGGCGATCTTTAACGTACGCAGAAATCTCGAACACACCGGCGTTTACACATTTCGCCTACATGAGAAAACCGGAAGCCGCGGCCGGGATTCGAACCCGCGTCCTTGGGCTCAGGCAAAATTAAGAAAAATTGCTAAAACATCTACAACATATTTCGAGTGAAGTCACTCAGTCGCGTAAACAGTCAAGACAGAAAGAAAAAAATATTTTGAGCAGGTTTCTAAGTTATCTGATGAGCGTTGAGCAGTAATACGTTACTTGACTAGTTTGTATCTTCTAATTTGGGCACTGATGTCCTATTCTACATTTAGGGAATTCTCCGTGCAATGGCCATGTTATTTTTGTAGGAGAAACGTAAGCAATCAGTGACGCGTGAGCTTATAACTTTGAAGACATGGAGTGCAATTTGACGCTTACATTACAAATGTCCCTACCAAATTATTCAACACATTAAACAAAAGATAAAGAAACACCTACTAGGTATTCTAGTAATAAAGTAGATGTTGAAGCCCCCAGAAAAAAAAAACAAAAAAACACCGCCACAAGGAGACCAAGGGACGTTGATGCTAGTGCGAGCGAAAGGCTTGTGTTCAACTAAAGAACATCACACAATATTTTTTACGTTCATCGCTTTTAGTACCATAATTGAGCTCTGTGTTTTAATGTTAACTCAGGAGCTGTTTGTTGCGTTATCACTGTCTTGGCCGTCACTGCCGCCACGCTATCATGTCACAAATTTTAAAAATGTATGGTGTTTTACCAAAAAAAAAAAAAGAAAAACGGCGGCGACCATTGGTTGTATGATGGGGGAAGGAAAGCAAAGCGCCACGCCTGATAACAACTGAGCATGCTGATACCGCGGTTTCATTGGTTCGTCAAGCTCGAACGATTCCGATAAAACAGTGTTTTTCTTATTTTTTTCTCGTTTTCGACGGTTTGACCCGCTGACTTACCAGGAGAAGGGTGAAAAAGTGCGATGTGTTGAGTTCTTTGCCACGAGGAGGCATGTAATGCCCCTTTGCTTTGCTATTGCACGAAACAATAACTGCCAATTTGATTGCCGTTCGTAAAAACAAAATACGCGACGGTATTTTTACCCTCCGTTATCACTAACGTGGGGGCAACCAGAATTTTTATTTTTTTAATATCACACAGTTTTAAAGCGGGCATACTGCGAAGCTGAACCTGTTGCAAATTCACGGCGATTTCATGGCGCCGAAAGTCCGTGAAATGTTTGGCCCTAATTCGGGCGACGGCAACCTCCATTTGCAAGCACTTACGAAAAACCACGCGACTTTTACACTGGCTAAAGTTGTCATTGCGCGACGATCACGTTCCCTCCAACTGTTTAAAATACTTTACATCTCCTCAGTCAATCGCAATGACGGTGTGGCCTACAAGCAGCTTAATTGCAAATACAGTCCTATATTGTCATGATAGTAGCATTTCTTTTAGTTTTTTTTTTTAATTGCGAAAGTTTGCTCTGCAGCATAAAACGGTGGAGGCGAGTGTGTTTAAATGTACGTAAACAGGAAGTTTTCACTACGAAAGTCTAAAAGGCTCCGGTGAGTTTTTCAACGCCGGACATATCCTTCAGTGGCGAGAAAAAAAAAGTTAACTTTATAACTGGGGCCTATAAGCGTCATGAAACATCAAAATGTCGAAAGAACGCACAGCCGTTTTTGTCATCGAAAAGCACGTGACAAGACTTAAAGCCAGTCAGACGAAGCTTCCGGAAAATCCTCTGAGAATTCAAAAAGCCGAGAATGGGGCACCTGAATATTAATGAAGGTTGAAAAAAGAAATGCGGGGTTCATACCAGTTCCAGCCTAGTAAAATATCGGCTCAACACGTCCGGCATATGGATATAGCTGGTCGAGAAATTCGAAGCCGGAGGGCGCACTGCAAGCGGAATGAACATGAAATGTAGTGCACTCACAACGGTATCTGTACAGTGCACGGTACGCATAAGCTTTTTGCCGCCACACTGCTTATTGGTGACCTAAAAAATTTTAGTTTCGAAGGTGATGGATTGAACCATTTGGTATTGCAGTCTTCGTTGAGCTAGCTGGGCGCACAGTCAAAGTGCCCTTGCGTTTTGTCTTTTCACCGTCCCTGTCTCTTTTTGCGCTCAAATCAACAAAGTAGTGTCGAAGGGGCTCACTACTATAGTGATGCCATATGTGATTCCGCATATAATTAAGCAATGATTAAATACGCAAACCTTGTGAGATCTGCGTGGGGAGCTGACTACAGCGGTGTTTGCAGAAATGGCAATGCAACAGAAAACATATTAACGACACGATTTTGTCGTTGCAGCTACCGCAATGGCCGAGAACAGTCCCTGTGCGCCGGAATGGTTGGAAAACTTTGTGCGCCAGATCTGTGAAGTCCTCCCCGACATTACGCCCCATATGTTGACGACGCTCCTTGAATACGTCGTGTCAGCGGGGGCGCGCTCGGAAGCCGACATCGCGAAGATGAACCCGCGTCGACTAGCCGACGTACTTGGTCGCGAGGATGCGCGACTACTGCTGCTACACTTTAAAATGCGAAGTAAGTGTTACAGAATTTGGGCCCTCCTGAAATCCATTTTTCCGTGTGTTTGCTACTTTGTCCACACTCTTTAAAAAATGTGGCATTCACCAACTGAGCACTGACAAATTACTTGTCCCAGTATACACTAGGGGCTTAGTAAAGGCAGGTAAATGCAGCACTAGTGGGGGTTACTAACTGAGGCAGGCAGTAAGCACCACTCCCTTCACTACTAAAATCCTAGCTATAACACCCTTTTCGGATACATGCGTTTACTAATTGGCCATGCATAACCTAGTCCTAAGCACGACATATATGTAGCGTATACTATAACTTCGGGACAGCACAGCGGTTTGAGATAGGTGGCGAGGCAGTGGAAGTGGTAAGCGAATATATCTACTTAGGCCAAGCTGTGACCCCGGGTCCCAACCATGAGGCAGAGATAATTAGAAGGCTGAAAATGGGGTGGAGTGCATTCGGCAGGCATTCTCAGATAATGAATGGCAGCCTACCACTGTCCCTGAAGAAGAAAGTGCATGACAGCTGCATCTTACCTGTACTCACCTACGGGGCAGAAACTTGGAGGCTCACTAAGAGGGTTCAACTTAAATTGAGAACGACTCAGAGGGCAATGGAACGGAAGATGGCAGGTGTAACATTAAGGGACAAGAAGAGAGCGGAGTGGGTCAGGGAACAAAGGCGTGTTAAGGACATATTAGTAGAAATTAAGAAGAAGAAATGGACGTGGGCAGGGCATGTAATGCGAAGACAAGGTAACCGTTGGCCATTAAGGGTAACAGAGCGTATCCCTAGAGGAGGCAAGCGTGGCCGAGGGCGGCAGAAAGGTAGATGGGCAGATGAGATTAAGAAGTTTGCGGGAATAAATTGGTCGTAGTTAGCGTAGGACCGGGATAATTGGAGAACAATGAAAGAAGTCTTTGCTTTGCAGTGGGTGTAGACAGGCTGGTGATGATGACTTCCTACACCCAATTTCCTAACAATGCAGTTGCTAGTGGCAGAGCCTACGTGCTGTACCTCGGGGTAGGAAGGTTCGTAAGGCCGTTACTACCCGTTTGTGACCAGTTTTATTGAAGGCGTGCCGTCATGTCCCAAGTAAAAACGTTGCACTTGTCCTCTGCTAGGCTCATGAACAGGCTGAAAAGTTTTGATTGATTGATTACGAGGTTTAACGCGCCGACGCTACGCAGGTGATGAGGCGCGCCGTAGTAGAGGGCTCCAGATTAATTTTGATCACCTGGGGATCTTTAACGTGCGCCGAAATATTGAACACATGGGCCGCCGCTGACGCGAAACGAAGTCTGGGAAGTTTTGTGGCTGAAAGAAAAGCACAATGGATATTATGAAAGATTATTTCAAGTTGTTTTATCAGAATTATTGTGCAGCTCCATGAAATTTATTTGTTGTGAATTATTTAGAAGTGTTATGCAAAACGAACAAGAAAGAGAAATGTCACCCTTTTTTGTTGATTTTGGCTTCAAACGCGAAAAGAAGCCATGTAGCTAGCCAAGCCAAGTAGCAGAGGCGTGGTGCAAGCTGCGATGGCGGTGGCCACGACGACATGCGATTGTAGTGACAGTTCTCCATCTAGTATACATTAATATGAAAGTCTAGGAATTAGGGAATACATCGTCTCGTATCCCACGTGTAGTACGAAACAGCCTCCCTCGCGGCGGATCCTGCCCCGCGTGACGTTATAGTGAAATCATAATAATAATATTTGTAGTTACTTTGCGTAGTGTTGTACGAAATATACATTTTTTATTTGCAATACAAATTAGCCCGCTATTCATCTGCATTTTTGTTCTTGAGGGAGCAGCCGGCGCTGCTGCTGCTGCTGCAGCCGTATGTCGTGCATCTCGGGCCGACAACGTAGACAAGCCGGAGTTAAAAATAGGCCTCCTCGATTTACTAGTCCTGGACGGTCCGCAGGCAGTCCAAGGTTTGCCCCCGGACCTGAAGCCTCATAGGAATACATGGCAAAATAGACCACCGGATCGCGTCTCGGGCAGTCCGCGGACGATCGGGCACTGATAATCGAGTGAGCCCAATGTTTAAAGCACTATCTGAAAACGTGAAAACGTTGCTGGTTTTAAAGTATCGCGTGGGGACCAAGACAGCATTTCCAGACAGTAGCAAAATAACCGCTCTCGAGTAATGTTGACCTGTTACCGCTTGATGTACGCCGATGGTACCTGATTACAGTTCAAGCGTATACATGAGACGACATCGCACAGCCGACTGGCCCCGTTCGAAAAACCTGTGTTCCACGCAAGAAAAGACACAGTCCGAGCGTATTTCGGTGAACCGTCTGAGGCATGGCGGCGTGGCGGCCTCTGCTATCAACAGTTTGCACCACGGCAAGTTCGGAATGCTTAAATCGGTGGCCTGAAATGACGATGTGTGTTCTCGAAATGAAGGCATCTAAGCAGCGCCAAAGTGTAGACGGAATGTACAGTGTTCAGGACGAGGGCTAGACGCGGACACTGTTTGCACGTGTGCGCATTACAATTAAAAGCAGCTGCACTAGGAGTAACTAGGAGAGGTAATGTTTGGTGTCCCCACACATGTACCGCGTACGACGCACTACAGTAGATGTCCCCTTCAAGGAATATTAGCAACGAAGACTACAGAAAATCGGGCAGTTTTTATTTTCGAGTAGACGAGATTGTAGCTTAAAATTTGTTTTACACCAAGGATACGTTTTGTGAGCAGAAAGGTCTTGTGAGCATGCACCCCAAGCGTCATAAATGCATGATATTCAGCGCTTGAAAAGATTTTCTAGAAGAAACTATTGCAGCTGTAGTTACCAGCCATGCCGCTACAATAAAATGCTGCTAAAATACACCTGCGACACTACAGATGCCGGAAGAGTCAGACCAGTCGCTTATGTGCCGTGTCCCAGAACGTGGCTGGGTAGTTTCCGTCATGCATTCAGCTCCTCACCTTGCACATACATGATTCTACTACAAATTAGGACCTGGATCCTTAAAAAGGTATGCTGGCATAACTTTCACCTCTCGCTGTATATCCTGCGGTGTATGCTATGGTGGCCAGTCTTTACTCAGTCCCTTCATGCAAAAGAACTTCAGGACACCCAGACAGTAGGGTCAGAGAAGAAGCTGTATAGGCGGTAACAGGAAGGGTAAACACTTGGCGGACCACCGTGTCTAATGCACATACATGCACTCCAGCATATGAAAACCCATGGGTTCTGCGTAGGCTCAATAGTAAACGTCAAAGAGAATCTTAAGATGTGCCTGAGGCGTGAAAGCATCTACGGATTGTTTGTCAATGAGTATAAGAAGCAAGCACGCTGCAAATGCAATTGATAGGCAAACGTCAAGGTGGTCATGGGGCGAGTTTAACAAAAAGAAATAGTGAAAAACATCCCAATTTCAAAATACATTGATGTAATGTGGGCAGGAGTGATGTGATATCGACATGAACTATAAACAGTTATTAGTATGTTAACTGTACGTTAACACTGAAGTGATATGATCAAATGGAACTGGAGGCCCTATTGCAATCGCCCAGTTATGTTTCTTTGCGGTGGATTAGGTAGGTGGCCCAAGGTGGCTTTGGCGTCAGAAAAAAAGGAAACTTTTCTTGGCTCCTCTGCAGCGCTTTGTAGTCAAGCGAAAAGATCGCTTGGTGGTTTAGCTTTCCTGCAGGACTTTAACGTAGTGCAAGAAGGTATCATTTCCTTGTTCCTTTTTTTAAATGCAGAGCATTTCAGTAACTCATGATGTCACCCGCGTTGACGTCCGTAGTCCGCACCGTCTTTCTCCCTACTATATAAAAAATGCTATCCGGCGCACGGTTTCGATCCCTCGACCCTGCGGGCGGAACGCAATGTACATGGTGCTCTACCCACTGCGCCACAAAGCCGACACAGAATGGGACGCTACGAACGCGCCTTATATCGTTGACTCATTCAAATTACTGCTGACGAGCGCTCTCTCGTCAGCAGTTGCCACAAGTGCACCAACATTAACGTAACGCAAACTACTTAACGTCGTGCGCCCCCGGAAATGCTCTGCATTTGATTGTGCCCCTCGCGAGGGGGATGTTTCACTGCGTCTTCTCTCGGTCGCGGGACCCGTGGCGCCATCTGGCGGAGGCGCGGCACAACTCGTAGCACTTTGAAAAGATGCGGCCCCAGCCAGCTGTGTGTGCGTGCCGCACTTGCAGAAATGGCGAGTGCATTGGCTGTCCACAGAGCAAAGCATTCGTGCAAGTAAGCCGTTGCAGTCTTTTGTTGTTTTAATGCTGTGTATCTTTGAGAAAAACCCTGGCATTTTGTTTGGAAAGGGAGGCACACACCACAGACTGTGCAGAGAAAGTAAATGTACTCACTAACTTTTTGCATAGCCACGGAAGTTTTGCAGATCACTTGTCATTGATTTGAGCGCATTCCTCAAAGCAAAGACATCTAATTTAACAACTGTATATATGAAGAAAGTTACAAATAGCAAGAGTTGTTACGAAAGTATCCCTGTAGAGGGGTCGAAAGTTGTCTTTTTCTGAAAAATATTGTTCTTATATGGAGAAAATCGTGCTTGCTAGTCCGAGCAGCTATAGGCGCCGCTCACTGTTGCTCACTACCTCCACCTGTGTGCAGCAACGTGCGTCGGAAGAAGGGGTGGCGCTGCGCGCCCTACTTTACTTCTTGTCTGCCCTCCTTGCATTTCCTTGGCCTGTCTAGTGGTGTCACATGTTTTCGAACTCATCAAAGGGTGGTCATTGCGCGGACACAGGCTCTGCTTGGACGGCGTGTTGCAGCGGCGTTAGTCTTGGGTTTGCCGTTTACCGAAATGTAAGCAGGATTTTCTATCTACAGTCTAGTCCACTTATAACAATATCCAAGTGCCAAGGAAATCCCATCATTATAACCGATAATTGTTATATGCAGGTTGCTAAATAAAAAGACGTAGCAGAGCCCAAAACATTTTATATACAGGCAAGCAACGTTGTACTGCTACATATTTGTGGAAAAGAAGCCATACTCGGTCTCAGCTTTGTTTGCTGCTCATGAAGCTGGTGCACATCTTTTTCAATAGCATCTACAGGTGCTTCACCTAGCTGAGCGAAGGGTCCTTGGTGGAAACGAAGTCCCTGAGGGACTATCATGCGTTGGGCCTCCTGCGAAAGTCCTACCCGAGTAGGCTGTTCAACCGCGTCGTCAGAGTTGTCACTGCCACCGCTGTCGGCAGCACGTATCCGCGCAACGATCGCCTTTTCAGTGAGGCACTCAGACGTTTCCAAAACACCGTCCCTGACGTCTGATGCGCGGAAAAACGGAGGTAGTCGAAGAGGCACCCAGTCAAATTGATTGATTGTAGGGTTTAACGCGCCGACGCAACGCAGGCGATGAGGCGCGCCGTAGTGGAGGGCTCCGGATTAATTTTGACCACCTGGGGATCTTTAACGTGCGCCGAAATCTCGTACACACGGGCGTTTTTGCTTTTCGCCTCCATCAGAAAAGCGGCCGCCGCGGCTGGGAATCGAACCCGCGACCTCGTGCTCAGCAGCGTAACGCCTTAGCCACTGAGCCACCGCGGCGGGTCCCAGTCAAATTCAAAGCACCAGGCACGGGAACGGGGTTGTACAAAGCGGCGACATCGGGAGGGGTGTTTGGAAGGAGAACTGTTCCCCCCCTCCTCTCGCTTCCTCGTAAGCTGCGCAGTTGACTCGTTTTCTGGAGGGTGGACGGGATGCGAGGCGCATCGCGGGGCATGGTGTTGGCGTGGTTGGCGTGGAGAGCCGGGGGCACCTCGCATTTTTGGTGCATGCTGTAACCCAATTCAATCGTTATATCCGATATCGCGGCACTGGCGCATTGTAATAAGCGGTTAATTTTCCCATGGAAAGCATACAAAAGCGGACGGTGCCATAGCTGTTCATCGTTATATCCGATATATTGTTATAAACGTAATCATTATAAGTGGACTCGACTGTAAACGGTATCGTTATAAGTGTACTCGACTGTATTTGCTCCTTAGGTGTCGAACCACTGATCGATCGACGCGTGTGTGCCTTGTATGGGAAAGAGTGTGAACACCTCTTATGCAATTCGCACGTAGTTGTTATGCTTAGCTCCACTTGCGATCAAGATGTCCTATCGTAAGCGCTCCGTGCAGGGCAATGTGCTCACAAGTCGACGACAGCGAGAACGTGCAAAAAAAAAAAAAATAAAACCCATTTTAGCACCTTTGTCTTTGCACTTTATGTTTACCTCTGGTCCTGCTGAGTCTCCGTGAGATGGTTGCTAAGAGTTTCCTTCTGGATCGAGTTATTCCGTCTTAAGCTTATTAAGGGGTAACACTTGCATTAAACAGAGACCTTCCAGGAACGTTTATAATGCAGCCTGATTGTTGAAAGCACGCCGTCCTTGTTCACGCGAGGGAGAAATTTGCGACATGCACCCTACCCTGGAATGCAGCTTTTTTTTTTCTCTCCGTTGGATTTTTTTTTCTGTCCGTTGATGACGCCAGCCTTCACAAACATTTTCTATATTTATACTCAATTAAAGGATTGCATGTTCTGTGGACGGAAGAGAGTATAAAATTCCGGGTATGTGCGGCGGGGGCAAAGAGAACTAAATATGTGCATAAGCAGAGCTGGTCTTTTTTTGCTTTCCTCGTTTAATCGCCTCGGTTATGTGCCTACCATATAAGAGTTTGTGATTTAGAGAAGCACTGATTTAGAGAAGCACGCGCTTAGAGAAGCACTGTTACGCCATGGAAACCAAGAAAGCGACATCAAAGACCTCGCTGGACCCGCCGAACTGATGGGCTACGAGATATAGACTGGCGAAAGGCTCGCGTAACCAGCAAACAGAAGAACCTGGCAGCAACGTTAAACTTGGAATCGCTCATAATTCATGCTTAGAATCGCTCAGACACACTTCATCGCAACAGTGAAACCCTGCACGCCATGTATGCGTGCTGTCTCGTCACGTGTTAAAGGTAACTTAAGGCCGCTCCTAGCTTCATTTGCCATTTTTAAAACAAGGCTGCAGGGGTGAAGACGAAACGCCCATCTTAGTTTTTAATGAGGATAGCCTTGCCTACCTTAGTGTTAATGAAGATAGCCTTTCTTCATGGGATTAAACGCGAAATTTTTTCTGTGTGCATGTCTATCTGTCTGTTCCTCCATTCAGGCAGCCGGCTAAAAGTTACAATACTTGAACAAGAGGTTTATATACGCAGAACCCATCGAAACTCCTGGAACCACTGGCATTTGCCATGCCTGTTTCCATTATTTAGTGAAAAGAAAACGACGTCAGGCTGTTTGAGGCAAAATATATGTACTTAACCGAGGTTCCCCCGTTTTTCTAGGTAGGAATACACTTTTGGTTGCTTTGTGATTTTGTTAGCGAAAAAAAATGGCTTTGCAGTAAAGACAAAAAAAAAACAAACAAAAAAAAAAAACGACGCGTTCAAAACGGCACAGAAAGGCTCCAGAACGTTGAGATGAAAGCAAGCACAAAAATTTCGACGACCTTCGCAATTGAGATGCGAAGACTGAGGAAACAGCGGAACTGGCGGTCTTCACGAGCTTTATTTTGCTTTTCTTAGGTGTGCCCTTTTCTTTAGACAAATACGGCTAAAAAACGAAGCTTTCGCTATCCAAAATGAGTAAAATAAAAGCTCACAATCTATCGTCCTAAGTCCGAAATCCAAACTGCGAAAGGCCGTTTCAGCTCAGCCGAAGTTCAAAGCGAATTCTTGCGCTACCAACACAAAGAAAATGCTGTGCGCCTCGAATGCGATGGTAGCGCAATCTGAAAGATGCCGGTTTCATAACGCGATGAATCCGTGTTCGATTGCGACCACTCGAAGCGTTTTGTCTTGGGGCCCGCACTACCAACACCTGCTCGTGGCTCCTTGCCTCATCAAAACCTTCCCTCACACTTCTTGGTGCAGCCATTGAGAATGAAAGACTAATTAGTTTCTCTATAGGCTAGCGTTCCCCCTCTCCACTTTTCCGAGCGTAATTTTCTGTTAACCATCGCGGAAGCTAAAGCTCAAGCTTTAACAGCTCCGCAGTTAAAAGAACAGAACACCCGCTCGTGCTGTTCCGTGCAGCCGAAGGAACAAAAGATACAGGAAAATATGCGCGCGGTCTCACGAGAAAGCTCGCGAGGAGTGAAACCGCGGGAAAATTGAATTGTATTGAGCAAATCTCCTGTTGAATTCGCCACGAGAAGAGCGAGAGAGGAAAAGGAAGAGCGTGAGGGGTGGTAGCGGAGAGCGCAGAACGGGTGGTGAGGAAAAGGCGGAGAGGACTATCGTCTTTCGATGACATTTGCAGCGAAGCAAGCAAATACGTCGCCAATTTTTGTTTTATTGATTGGTAGGTGCCTTCTAGCTTCTTCAGTGTGTCCTCTAGACAAGAGCATTTGTCAAACCTTTGACTTCAGTCCACGACCGTATGGTCATCCTGCCCTTACTCGAAAGGGCAAGTTTGCACATAATTGTCAGCAGATAATAGGTGCTTGACAGAAAAACGTCGTACTGACGCAGCCTCGCACGTGCAGTGCTTAGGATGCGGACTTGAGCTCCCTTGCCTAAGTTAAGCTCTCCGCGTATACTTGCAGGATAACTTAAGGGTATGCACAGCCATCTAGCATCTTAGGGTCCTTTGTGTCAATTCGGTGTTGTGGAATATTAAGACAAAAACACCTTGCTCTACTGTCCGGCGTCAATTAATAATAATTGGGCACGTCGGTACATTTGCATTTGTGTTTCGCGTTGAAATAATTAAGGGTATCCGGAAGAAAACGTAGATTTGTGACTTTTACTGATGTCATTATTACGGCACATCATCATTTTCTAATAATTATCGTTTCACGGTATCGAAGGGCTCTTTCGCACCTGCAAATTTTGTGACTCTTTGAGGGAATGGTTCTTTTATGCAAAAAGTATTGTATCGCGCTATTTTTATTGACATTCAATATCGTGCCTTATACATCCTTACCACTAAACATAGAATAAGTGCACTCTGTGTTGTTCCTTTTCGTACTAACGCAGGAAAAATAGTACTTTTGTTATTCTTTTACTTCGTGGCTTTGCCATGTGGCATATGGAGGAAGGTGTTAAGATGAAAAGAGAGACGAAAGTATGAGAGCAAGAGCAAGAAAAGAAAGTAAGAAAGCAAGAGAGATAAGGGGTACAAAAATCGTATAGCGCTTATTTAGATGACACCCAGGAAGCTTAGGTAAAGCAAAAATCACAAAATTTTGACACAATCGCAACCTAATTTTTAGAAGTAAAACCAACTCGATTTTCTTTTACTTATTAGTACTTGATATTTTTTTCTCTGATAAGCCCTTGGAGGCGCAACGAACTAACGAAATTGATGTCAGCGCTACGCTTCATCCACTAACATAAGGGCAGCCGAGATAGAAAGAGAGAGAGAGAGAGAGAGAGAGAGAGAGAGAGAGAGAGAGAGAGAGAGAGAGAGAGAGAGAGAGAGAGAGAGAGAGAGAGAGAGAGACTATATTTGTCGAGCCGAGGCTGATGTTGTGGCCCTCGACCCGTGAAAAACATCCCTAGTCAGGCGCTCCTTGGCTTCGACCAGGTGTCCTTGCTTGGGTCACTTGGTTGAGCAGGGTTTCCGTGTCTGGGCTGGAGAGTCCCACTCCACTTGAGCAACCTGGCCACCTGTTCCTCTTTGAGCCTTGCACTGCTCAAAGGAGGGGTTGGGGCGTGGGGGCTAATCTGGGGTGGGTTAGTACGCCCGAAAGTGTTTAGAAATGCAGTCTCGGCGACCTGCAACGCCTTTCAGTTGTCACCCAACAGCTCTGATCGTGCGCCAATATCAAGTTTTGTACTAAGCGGATGGTTCTGTGAAGGAACTGGGTTGGGACGTGATTACCACTGTGTGGAAGATAAGTGGGCTGTTTTATCATGAGTACGGATTCCTGGGCGAGTTGGTGTTGCATTGCAGAAAAAATTCATGGTGCCTTCGGACGAGGACAAGAAAAGAAAACAGGGGCACCGCGAAGCACTTGCTCCTTAACGTGTTCATTGATGCTGGCGGAACAGAGGCGTGTTTCGTTTTAATATGAAGTTCTTTCGTTCTCATCAAATGTCGTCGGTAAAACCTACGCGGCAAGTGGTGGCGAACACTTGAACTGGAGGCTATGTTGTGGTTTGGTCTACCCTACCACAAAATTGTGTAATAAAGATGGGCAATGAAAACAAGGTCGAGAAGTATGCGGAATCACCAAGCCGTAAATCGCGTAGGAAGAGGGAATGTCTTATTGAAATAATACTGGTTCATCGAACAAGCTTTTAAGCAGTTGTCAAGGCGCAATGTTTGTGTAATTTAATAGGCCCGAAGCCCATAAGCTGAGCTTGCTTAAGTAAAACGACTATAATGAGCCGGCGTTATCAGGAGGAAGGTTTGCTGTGTTAAAAACGCCTCGGCTAAACTTTTCTAGTAGCTCTTGCTACAGATCTAAAATTTGCCTTAAGGTGTGCTAGTGGTCATCTACGCTAGTGTAACTCCTTAAGGAATTAATTTTCTTGCTCTCGCACCATTGAAACTGTGCCTTGTGACTTAGCTTAGGTTGACTTAGCATAACCGTCTTCTGACGCCTTGTTTTTGTACATAAGTAATCTGTGGTAGCGAAATAATCGCACAAATCGAACAGTTCAGTTATTGCTTTTGTTTCCGTTGTCGCGATCACCAAACGGGGCATTTAAACCTTGTGCTACAATTTGAAGGATGCTAAGAGTATGTATGAGTATTGCTAGACCATTGCTAAATTGCTAAAAGATACTGTTAGACAAAAGCTACTACATAGTTGGGCTTACGAACAATGTTCGTAGTTTGGTATAGCATTTTCTTTTTCGCATTTCAGCCAGTTTCACAACAAAATGTGCTGTCTTTAAGAAACAAAAAGTCGCCTGCCCAAAAAGAACATCGCTGTATGCAGAAGTTTATTTAGAAGTGTCTGGTTATGCTGAAATAATTTCAAGCCAAATAAACCAAAATAACGTAAATATCCACAATCTGCGCTCTAGGCCCTAAAATACTATGAAAAAATGATTGGCACATCATTTTTCCTTTACAATTCTGCATGGACTTCACTGTGGGAAAACATTTTTAGCGTGGAGCGTGTAAGGTACCTTGCGGTCGAGGGGAAGAGATGAAGGCTATAATGAATGCACTTAAGTTATTCTATTCGGTAGCAACTGTTGTACATTAAACTTTTGCGTGCACTGTTCCTTTTTATTTTCAGATTGCTGGCGCTGATTACGATGCAGAAGATAGAGACCGAGAGGAATCGACGCATGCTCGTGATGATGCAACGTAAGCAAGCCGAAACACTGGATGCAGTTGAGCAGCTGATGGCAGAAATGACTGCGGTCAACAAGGCCGCGCTCGATGTGACGAGTCAGCACATGGTGGGCCAATCCGAAATGCATCAGGAGGCATTAAGGATGATGAATGAGCAGATGAAAACAATGGCATCCTCCTAGCGGCGTACGCTCGAGATCAGGAGACATCCTCTATGGTTCCGGCGGCTCAACCTTCGAGCTGTGCGCAAGAGGACGCAGCGGAGTTGCGCTGCGCTGGAGGCCACACCTCGTTGCGGCTTCCGGGCCAGGGCCTCCCCACGTAGCTAGCCATCGCCTAATAACAGCATATCTGGCATCTCAACGAACACCCCGCCGCTAGCATTGTACCTGACTTCCCGCCACAGCAACAGCAGTACTTCTCTCCCCCGACGGGGCCGAAAAGCTGTGCATGTGTAGCTAAACGTACCGATAGCCAACCACGGCATCACAAATACGGTCTATCGCGCATACAGTTCCTCACATCAACATACACCCCAAACTAATTTAGGACTCAGCTTTCAGTTAGTTACTCGTTCCTTATTCACCCTGCGTTCCTCTATGTGCTGTAAGCTTCTGGCCAATATTCAATAGAAGAAATTCTACACAGGAGAGTCCACGTTTGTATTACCCCAAAATCACATCAACACAAAAGTTGCGATTGGTAACGAACTACGGAAACGCGGCAGATAAAACGGTAAAGAGTTTGAATAAATGGAAACGTGTCATTCTCGGAAAATGAAGCCATAGGACATAGTACGTTGTTATTGCCGGCAGAAGTCCGTGGCCGGTAACCTGTCCTGGCCGCGGTACTAGAGCGCGCTCCGAGCTCTCGTCGCAGAGCAGGCAACACAGCGTTCTTGGGGCGTGGCCGTCACTTCTCGTAGGCTGCCCGAGTCGCTTGCGGAGGAGAGGCCCTGGAGGTTGGAGTTATGGACCACGGTTCCGAACAGCCATGGTTCCACAGCACGGGCTCGAACAGCCGACCGCCGCGCGTCGCGGTCACAATCCACGCATCCTCCCTGTCTTCCCTCACGGGATCGCGTCCACTCCACCGCCGCAGTCGCCGGCAGTGTCTCCATTGGTCGGCGCCCATCGTGAGCTCGTGCCCTCGTCTGGAGCGCTCGGCGATGTAGCTGGTTACAGAGGTGGCACCGGTAAGGTGCCTCTTACCTACTCAGGGGGATTGGCCAGAAAATGGGTGCTTTACCGAAAGAAACTATGTATGTTTTGGGGAACTGCAGGGCATAGGCCTCTCCCCTACATCTCCAAATATAACAGTCCTGTGCTAACTGCAACTAATTTATTCCCGCAAACTTTTTGATTTCAGCTGTCCATCTAACTTATGCCGCCCCTTGCCACGCTAGCCTTTTCAAGGAATCCACTCTGTTACCCT
This sequence comes from Haemaphysalis longicornis, assembly GCF_048455015.1. Classification (NCBI taxonomy): domain Eukaryota; kingdom Metazoa; phylum Arthropoda; class Arachnida; order Ixodida; family Ixodidae; genus Haemaphysalis; species Haemaphysalis longicornis. The sequence goes on along the minus strand of NW_027526445.1, from coordinate 121,776,906 downwards.
TAATAACCAACGGTTGTCTTGCCTACGCATTACATGCCCTGCCCCCTTCCATTTCTTCGTAATTTCTACTAATATGTCTACAACACGGGTTTGTTCCCTGACCCACTACGCTCTCTTCTTGTCCCTTAACGTCGAACCTATCATATTCCCTTCCATTTCTGCCTGAGTCATCCTAAATTTAAGTTGAACCCTTTTATGAGCCTCCGAATTTCTGCCCCGTCAGTGAGTACCGGTAAGATGCAGCTGTCATACACTTTCTTCTTCAGGGACAATGGTAGGCTGCCATTCATATTCTGGGAATGCCTGCCGAATATACTCCACCCCATTCTTATCTTTATAATTAACTCTGACTCACGATTAGGGTCCGGGGTCACAACTTGGCCTAAGTAGACATTATCACTAACCAAAACCACTGCCTCGCCACCTATTTCAACCCGGTGTGCTCTCCCGAGGTAATTAAGGATTACTTCAGTTTTTTGCATATTAGTTTTCAGGCCCACGGCTCTACTCTGCTTGTGAAGTGCGGTAAGTATGCTTTGCATTCGTCCCCTGAGTTACTTATCAAGACAACGTCATCAGCCCATCTTATATTACTGAGGTATTCCCCTTTAACCCAGTACAATTTTCTGAATACCTTTTCTAAACATGCTGTGAATGACATTGGAGAGGTTTTGTCTCCTTGTCTGACACCCTTCCTTATAGGTATTTTACTTCCGTGCTTATGGAGGACGATGGTAGCTCTAGGCCCATTGTAAATCTCCCCTAGTATTCTGACGTATTGCTCTTCAACATCCTCATTCCGCAATGCCTGAAGGACTCGTGAGGTTTCGACCGAGTCAAATGCTTTCTCATAGTCTGTAAAGGCCATATATAGGGATTGGGTATACTGCACGCACTTCTCAATCACCTGACTAATCATGTGAATACGCTCGACTGTTGAATAGCCTTTACGAAACCCTGCTTGTTTATTAGGTTGACTCAAATCTAAGGTTTCAGAAATTCTGTTAGCGATTACCTTGGTAAGTGCCTTGTAGACGACTGACAGTAAGCTCATTGGGCTGTAATTTTTCCAGTCCTTCATTTCACCTTTCTTATAGATTAGGGTTATATTTACGTTCTTCTAAGATTCTAGTACACTCGTGGTCATGAGGCATGCGTATACAGGTTTTCCAGTTTTTTAAGTGCGCTTTGCCCGCCATCCTTCAAGAGGTCTGCTCTTATCTGATCCTCACCAGGTGCTTTGCACCCTTGCATTTCATTCAAAGCCTTTACTTCTTCTGTGGTTACTGGTGAAATGTCTATCTTCTCTGAACAACTTTCTCATTCGGTATTATCCTGGATGTCACGGCTACTGCACAGATCTCTTTAGGACTCCTCGGCTACTATAGCTGTGTTATCCCCATTTATGATGACATTGCCTTGATTGCCTTTAAGTGAACACATGTGATTTTTCCCCTTGTTTAGAGACCTCTTCACAGCTTTCAGGCTTCATTCGTTCTTTACAGCTTGCTTGATCCTCTCCATATTATACTTCCGCATGTCAGCTGCCTTACGCTTATTAATTAATTTCTAAAGCTCCTCTGGTTCTATTCGGCCAGCTGGTCTGGAGATTGGCATGCTTTGCCGTTTCCTTATTGAATCCTTTTTCTCCTGGGAACGGTTAGCAGTATCCTGTCTAGCTATTGTACCGCCGACTTCTACTGCACACTCCGTGACAATGCGTTTAAGATTGTCGATGTCTCCCTGTGTCGTAAACTCTGCTTCCTCGGTTAGAGATGAATATCGGTTCTGCGGCGCCATCCTGAATTATTCAACTTTCCGTTTTATGGTTAGCACATTGATGGGCTTCTTTCGTACTAGCTCGTTAGGGTCCCTTCTCCAATCTAGCCTATATTGAGATCATACCAGACAGCCGTCACTACACCTCCCCCTTCCCAGCACTTCCACATCCGGCACGACGCCAGGGTATCGCATAGGATGAAGTCTATTTTATTGTTATGAACCCCATTCAGGCTCTTGCACATCAATTTCCGGCTCTCCCGTTTGCAGAAGATATTAATGATGCATAGATTATCCCGCTTTACAAACTCGACTAATAGCTCTCTTTTATTTCTGCAATCCAGACCATAGTTCTGAAATGCCTTGTCTCCAGCCTGCTTCTTGCCTACTTTGGCATTGAAGTCTTCCATAACTATGGTATGCTGTGTTTTTACTTTAGCCATTGCCAGTTCCGCATCTTCATAGGACAGTTCAACTAGCTCGTCGTCGTGGCTGGATATAGGCGCGTAGCCCTGTACCACCTTGAGCTTTTACCTCATATTAAGCCTACTTACAAGACCGGCTATCACTTCGTTAATTCAATAGTATTCTTTTATGTTGCCAGCTATGTTTTTATTGACTGGAAATCCCATTTCCTGTTCTCTTTTGTCGAATAGACCGCGGTAGCATACGACAAGTCCATTTTTCAGCAGTGCAAAGGATTCACCTATCGTCCTAACCTCGCCAAGCCTTATTACACCCCATTTAATTCCCCCTAATTCCCCGAAGAACTTTTATAGACTCCCCTTGCTTGATAAAGCAGTCGTGTTAAATGTTTCCAGGTTCAGATTCCAATGGCAGCCTGTCCGAATCCAGGGATTCTTTGCACCCTCTGCTGCATCAGAGGTCTGACCGCCACCGTGGTCAGTTGCTTCGAAGACCCAGGAGACCCAGGGGCGAGGTTTGGTTGGCGTAATCATGGTCGGTTGTGGCCAATACCACACTAAGGTGGTCAATCCTGCTCTGGTGAGGGTGCGCATTAACCGCAATGGTCTCCGGAATCAGGCCGCACCCCAAGCCTCCTTCTGCAATTCCAACAACACACGGATTTATTTTAATCCTCTGAGAATTGTGCGGCCCCGGGATTCGAACCACGATCGTTCTGCACACGAGGCGGATGCTCTACCTGTAGAGGTTGAGCAACCGCCTCGCGTTCAGAAGGACAGGGGTTCGAATCGATCGCGGTACCGCGCAATTCCCAACACAGATAAGAAAAATGATACACAATTCGCACTTTAGGCTTATGTATATATATATATATATAAATATAAATATATATATATATATATATATATATATATATATATATATATATATATATATATATATATATATATATATATATATATATATATATATATATATAATATATACATATATATATATATATATATAAATATATAAATACATATATATATATATATATATATGTATATATATATATATATATATATATATATATACATCCTCATCATCATCACCAGCCTATCTACGCCCACTGCAGGGCAAAGGCCTCTCCCATTATTCTCCAATAACCTCGGTCCTGTGCCAACTGTGACCAATTTATCCCCGCAAACTTCTTGATCTCATCCGCCCATCTAACTTTCTGCCGCCCCCTGCAACGCTTGCCTTCTCTAGGGATCCACTCTGTTACCCTTAATGACCAGCGGTTATCTTGCCTTCGCATTACATGCCCTGCCCACGTCCATTTCTTATTCTTAATTTCTACTAATATGTCTTTAACACCAGTTTGCTCCCTGACCCACTCCGCTCTCTTCTTGTCCCTTAATGTTACACCTATCATTTTCCGCTCCATTGCCCGCTGAGTCGTTCTCAATTTAAGTTGAACCCTCTTAGGGAGCCTCCAAGTTTCTGCCCGTAGGTGAGTACCGGTAAGATGCAGCAGTCATACACTTTCTTCTTCAGCGACAATGGTAGGCTGCTATTCATTATCTGAGAATGACTGCCATATGCACCCCACCCCATTCTGATCCTTCTAATTATCTCTGCCTCATGGTTGGGATCTGGGGTCACAACTTGGCCTAAGTAGATATATTCGCTTACCACTTCCACTGACTCGCCACCTATCTCAAACTGCTGTGCTGTCCCGAGGTTATTGATCATTACTTTAGTTTTCTGCATATTAATTTTCAGGCCCACGGTTCTACTCTGTTCGCCCAGTGCGGAAAGCATGCTTTGCAATTCGTCCCCCGAGTTACTTAGCAAGGCAACGTCATCCGCAAATCTGAGGTTACTGAGGTATTCTCCATTAACCCTTACTCCCACCTGTTCCCAATCCAACGTTCTGAATACTTCTTGTAAGCATGCTGTGAATAACATTGGAGAGATTGTGTCTCCTCGTCTGACACCCTTCCTTATAGGTATTTTACTGCTCTCCCTATGCAGGATGATGGTAGCTGTAGACCCATTGTAGATATCCTCTAGTACTCTTACATAATGCTCATCTACCCCCTGGTTCCGTAATGCCTGAATGACTGCTAGGATTTTGACTGAGTCAAATGCTTTCTCATAATCTATGATGGCTATATATAAAGGTTCAGCATACTCAGCGCACTTCTCTATCACCTGATTGATCGTGTGAATATGGTCCATTGTTGAATAACCTTTACGGAACCCTGCTTGTTCTTTAGGTTGACTGAAATCTAAGGTTGCAGAGATTCGGTTAGCGATTACCTTGGTAAATACCTTGTAGACGACTGACATTAAGCTGATAGGCCTGTAATTTTTCAAGTCCTTCATGTCGCCTTTCTTATGGATTAGGATGATGTTCGCGTTCTTCCAAGATTCCGGTACCATTGCGGTCATTAGGCATTGCGTATACAGGTTTGCCAGTTTTTCAAGTACAATTTTCAAGTACAATATATATATATATATATATATATATATATATATATATATATATATATATATATATATATGTATATATATATATATATATATATATATATATATACATATATATTCGGATATGCCAATTGCTAACCCCGACCTCCGACCACGGTCTACGTGGCGGCCGCTGGGAAAGAAGACGTTCTACGTCTCCCGCGGTAGTCGAGGGGCGGCGCTAGTTGACCGGCCTCAGAGCTCTTGTAAATATAAACCGCCGCTTTAAAGTCGAGAGAGAAGCCGCTGCGGGATAGCGTAATGGCGAACGCACCGCACCGGTTATGCGGAGATGTTGGTTCGAGTCCCGCTCCCGGAAAAAACGGCGGATTTTTTCTCGACTTATATTTTCGCTTATTTATCAAAATATGTATCTTTACCGAGTCCCTCGTCCCGTACCTTTCTGTTCTGCTACATGCATTACGAGGCACTGGCTCCAGCAGTTCGGATATGCCAATTGCTAACCCCGACCTCCGACCACGGTCAATGTGGCGGCCGCTGGGAAAGAAGACGTTCTACGTCTCCCGCGGTAGTCGAGGGGCGGCGCTAGTTGACCGGCCTCAGAGCTCTTGTAAATATAAACCCCCGCTTTAAAGTCGAGAGAGAAGCCGCTGCGGGATAGCGTAATGGCGAACGCACCGCACCGGTTATGCGGAGATGTGGGCTCGAGTCCCGCTCCCGGAAAAAACGGCGGATTTTTTCTCGACTTATATTTTCGCTCATTTATCAATGTATTAAAAAGAGAAACGTGACAAAACACACGTCATTCGGCCCTATCAAACATTTCAGAAAAAGCCGAAGAGCACTGGCAATGACGACTGCAACTTTGATATATATATATATATATATATATATATATTTATATATATATATATATATATATATATATATATATATATATATATATATATATATATATATATATATATAAATTATAGCCCAATCAGAAAACGTGAAATGAGGGGCTCGGGGAAAATAAGACAGAAAATAAGGGTTGGTAGTCAAGAAAACCTCGGCAAGCAAAGGGGAGGTTGTGGTGGGTCACAAACACACATGAAGAATTTTTTGAGTCAGAAAGAGGTGAAAAAATGCCCGCCTGGTGGAATCCGAACCCACGGCCTATATATCTATATATATATATATATATATATATATATATATATATATATATATATATATATATATATATATATATATATATATATATATATATATATATATATATATATATATATACATATATATATATATATATATATATATATATATATATATATATATATATATATATATATATATATATATATATATATACACCGCATTTGCTCGCGTAACGGTCGCACTTTTCAAAAAAATTGATGCGAATTTAAGGGTGCGTTCATTACGCGGGATACGTTTTTTGCGAAAAACGTTTGAGCACAAAAAACGCAGCCAAGTTGTGAGTCAACATTTTTATAGTATGGCTCATAACCATAAGAAAAATGATAAATGAAAACTTAATAAAACTTGGCCACCGCCGCCAGCTGCTTTGCAAAGTGACGCAAAATGCAATGTTTTCATCAATTACGGAAACCGCCGGTACGAGTTTCCTTGAAGGGGAAAACAGTTCGACCATTAACTGCCTGCCGCTGTCACAGTGCGGGATATCAAAAGAAACATGGCTGCCGGACCAGAAAGCTCAGCGCATTTTAAAGACGATATGCTTTCTTGGGCTACTTAAACCCAGAAATTTTGGTCTGTCTGTCTGTCTGTCTGTGACTCGATTCAGCCATCCGGCCAAAGCAAAACAATGCCTGCGCAATAGTCTTATATAGTCACAGCTAAATCTACCCGTCTATGTCCGGTGTAATGTTCATATTTGTCAACATTGTTGAAGAAGAACAAGACATTACGCAAATATGAGACAACAAATCAATAGATAAGTGATATTTGCAGTGTCCTTTATAAAAAAAATCAAACATGCTTGACTTTTGCGAAATTAAATACTTCATCAACTGCAGAAAAATAATTCACTCCGCTGTCGCCTGCTGTCGCCCGCCCCACTATAGCTTCTGGCGCCATTTTAAGAAATCAACCGGAAACAGTTACGCAAGGTTCCACTAGAAAGGTTCCGCGTTTTGCTTGCAACGCACGTGGCGTAGGGAAACGCGGTTCTATAAACGTTGGAGTACGGCGCCTCGATTAACGCGCGTCTTCGCAGTACGGCAGCGTTCACATCGAGACAACCGGTTTGGAGCAATAGAACGCGGGAAATTTAAAATGATTTAAGCAAACCTTTGGCGTCTTTACCTTTGGAGGAGCGCGACGCAAGAGGAACAACATGAGAGGTGAGCGGGAAAGCGAAGGGAGACATTTACTTCGCAAAAGCCAATAAAGACTATCGTCTTTTGACGGCATTTGCAATGAAAGGAGCCAATTTTTTTCTTTGTCTTGTGGTACATTAGGTTCCTTCAGTGAGAGTTTCTTCCTCATCAATATTGGACGCATGCTTGCCGATATCTGGAATATCGGAAAGTCTGCGGCGGGATCGTACGCATGTCCCCTTTGAAAGGAAATGAAACATAGGTAAGCACTACCATCATCAGCTATACTTGGCACTCATACGACATATTTCTGCGGCAAGTCCAAGGTGCGTCCATTGCGCGGGAATAAAAAAAATCGTATTTTGACGACAAACGGCAGGGTTGCGATAATTATGCTAGTAAATCGGTATATATATATATATATATATATATATATATATATATATATATATATATATATATATATATATATATATATATATATATATATATATATATATATACATATATCAGGGTGTCGAACCGGAACCGAACCGAACCGAAAACCTGAACTGAACCGGTATTTTTGCCGGAACTGAACCCGAACCCGGACCGTTATTTTTTGAGCGCGCTGAACCCGAACCGGAACTGAACCGAAAAAAAAACGGTTACCGGTTCATGGCGAAACTATTCGACCCTCCGTTGCTGATATTGCACAGTTAATGCAATTCAGGCATTTTTTTTTCACGTACCATCAACTTCCTACCCGCTCGCGCACTTTCCCCTCCAGACTATTGAACACTATCACGCTCTATGTAACAACAGGGGAAATGAATGAGCACCAATGTAGCAATGGTCTGTTGCTGCTGGAAGCGCGAGCGTAGTGTAAGCTGACCAAACGAAATATTGGAGCAATCAGGCTGCAGGAGTGCTCCACTGCGCAACAGCGAAAGCCCACACCCAATGTGTGCAATCTTTTTCCATTTCTTAATTTGTTTAAAAGGTCCGAAACCTGCAAATTGTTAATACTTGACAAGTGTGACCGCAGGAGCTGCTCAGTGGCTAAGCCGTTTGTTGCTGATGCAGTTTTGTCTCTTTCGGATCTGCTTTTTTATGAAGGTGCACTTGTACTGACTGCCCAACACATTACATTAATTCTACTGGTACTCGTTCCGCAGGGGAGTACTGCTGTGGACGAATTAAAGAGCGTCTACCCAAAAAAGTCCGATCTCATGCCCCGCGGGTCAAATTTACTTTTCATTTTGTAACAGCATAATCTGTTATAAGATTCCACAATAGAGCTCACGGAACGATGGCCGGGGGTCAGGAGGTAGGATGACAAGCTGATTGTAATGCACGCGTCCGGTATAGCTATCGCAAAAGCAATTGCAGTGGTCAGAGCAATAATGCAGTGACTCAGCGTTAACTAAAGCTTACTTTTAACAAAAGTGTGGCTAACACATTCGATAAGGTGACAGCTAACAAATTATTCAGGGTGACCAAATAATCTAATTCATTGGTAGTATTTTTGTGCCTGTTGTATGATTTTTCTGTTTTGTTACAAATATTAAAAATGTGCGCCATTAATATTAAGCGCTGGTATTTGAACGCGCTAATACGCAGGCCTAAATTTAAGGCTTCAAGGTTAGCGTGATGGGCGACTCCATAGCAACGATTGCGACTTTAACAAAAAAGGAAAGGGCAGAAAATATATCCCACCATCATATCTCTTGGCGTTGGCTTTATGAATAGTCGCTAGGACAACATATGGTCTAGGCGAGAAAGTAGGTGGTAAATCGTCGCCACTTCCTCTGTTTTTCTAATATCTCATGATTGTTTAAAGTTTGCTTTGCAATTGATCCACTGCCCTGGGGAACACCAGCATTTTGAATTTTTGTTTGTATTTTGATTTGACTGTCGTTTTAAACTACTAAATGTTTTTTTTTTCTAATTTCAGTGATAATTTAACTCATTGAACCGGTTCGCGAACAGGTTCAAGCTGCCGAACCGGTTCGCGAACCGGTTCGGTACGTGATTTTGTCGAACCGGAACTGAACCCGAACGAAATTATTTCGCCTGAACCATAACCGTAACCGAACCGGTATTTTTTTCGGTTCGACACACGGATATATATATATATATACACACACACACATATATATATATATATATATATATATATATATATTGTAGCAAGTATGTATGAAGCGCAAATGGAAAAGTAATTGTGAACAGCATCGGTCATAACGGGCAAATCTCTGTATGTGGGTACGCGCCGGATGCCGATGAAGAAGAGGACGCTCTTGTTCAAGCTCAGCTTCGCGATAAGCTGGTCGTCTCGGCTCGCCCCTGCTGCGCTGACGCCTCGTTCACGAATAAACGGGCCCACCCTTCTACAGGAACGTCGAGTATCTCCTTTACAATTTATATATATATGTATATATACATTGTTACGGGGCGGGAAAATACCCACGCTGGCCTGGCCCGCCACTTATGACGACAAGGAAGATGTCCGCGGGGTTCCTCCTGCCCGGGCTCAGAATGGCTGCCTGTAAATGGTCATGTACATACACCGCTTAATCGCCCCATAGTTCGTGTCATCTGCCGCCACGTTACAATATATATATATGTATATATGTATATATATAAGAAAGAAATAAGTGTTGGCAGTCAAGAAAACCTCGGAAAGCAAAGGGGAGGATGTGGTAGGTCATTGAAACAGATAAAGAATTTGGAAAGAAAGTGGAGAAAAAATGCCCGCCGAGCAGGATCCGAACCCACGACCCTCAGAATACCGGTTTGGTGCGATGACGACAACGCTACTCCAGAAAGTGGAGGGGAAAATATTCCCGCCGGTGGCGTAGTGGTAATCGTACCAGACCGGTATTCTGGAAGTGGTGGGTTGGGATCCCAACTGGCGGCCATTTTTTCTGCACTTTGTTTCTTTCTTTCCAAATTCTTCATCTGTTTCAATGACCTACCTAATCCTCCCCTTTGCTTTGAGAGGTTTTCTTGACTGCTAACTCCTATTTCCGTCTTATTTCAACGATCCCTTCATTTTCTATTCTGATTCTCTACATGCTTAGCGAAAGCCTCTGTTCTGGCAGTCTTGGTGCCATAGGGAGCTTAAGAGGGTTCAACGCTGGTCGACCAGTCTTGACATGTCGTAGACACCCGGGTCACGCCCCGGGGGTTATGTATATATATATATATAGAAAATAAGGGTTGGCAGTCAAGAAAACCTCGGAAAGCAAAGGGGGGTTGTGGTGGGTCATAGAAAGAGATGAAGAATTTTTTTTGAGTCGAAAAGAAAGTGGTGAAAAAATGCCCGCCGAGTGGGATCCGAACCCACGACCTCCAGAATACCGGTCTGGTGCGATAACCACTACGCTACCGGCGGGGCTGTTTCCCCAGCATTTTCTCGGGAATTTATGTTAAGGTATTTTTGTTTCCTGCACTTGGGGGTGGTGCGCCACTCGGACTACTCGGGGTGAAGGGGACCTTCTTTTTAACCCCCGGGCCGTGACTCGAGTGTCTACGACATGTCGAGAGTGGTCGACCAGCGTTGAACCCTCTTAACCTCCCTTTGGCACCAGGACTGCCATAACAGAGGCCCTCGCTAAGCATGTAGCGAATCAGAAAATGGGAAATGAGGGGCTTCGTGAAATAAGACAGAAAATAAGGGTTGGCAGTCAAGAAAACCTCGGAAAGCAAAGGGGAGGTTGTGGTGGGTCATAGAAAGAGATGAAGAATTTTTTTTTGAGTCGAAAAGAAAGTGGTGAAAAAATGCCCGCCGAGGGGGATCCGAACCCACGACCTCCAGAATACCGGTCTGGTGCGATAACCACTACGCTACCGGCGGGGATGTTTCCCCAGCACTTTCTCGGGTATTTATGTTAAAGGAGTATTGACACGAAATTTCAAAGCTGAGATAACTATGTAAAACGCTTCCTTTTTATCAGGAGATATCTCCCAGCAAGTTTCAACAGCAACCGTTCAGCGAAACATATTTAAAATCCATTTTAATCTTCGCCCGCACGAGAAAGCCCAGAGCGGGCCGACGTGACATCATCTGCTACGTACCCCAAACTGCCGACGTCGGGGCTCCCGTGACGAAGCCGACGCGCTGGCTGTGGTTGGCGCACGCTGCTCGGGCGTGTGTACACGTCATGGTTTTGGGACTGACGTCATGCTGCCCGGGCCTGTGGGGACGGCGAAAACCTCGGCCGGTCTGGGCGCGCGCGTGCGCTCGCTCGCGCGCGCTTCCAGAGAGGCAGCGATACGGCAAGAATGGTGACGTCATGTTATACATGCTGTCATGGCGGCCGCTCGGCGTTTTTGAGTCGAAACCGAAACTGGTACGAATAAACGACGCCGTAAATGAATGTTTACGCTGCGCTCGACCGTCTAATCTGTCATTCTACGATTAGTGGGCTGGTAGGCACACATAGCAGCGAAAAAAACGTAACATAAAAATTTCGTGTCAGTACTCCTTTAAGGTATTTTTGTTTCCTGCACTTGGGGGTGGTAGCCAGCGCCACTCGGACTACTCGGGGTGAAGGGGACCTCCTTTTTAACCCCCGGGCCGTGACTCGAGTGTCTACGACATGTCGAGAGTGGTCGACCAGCGTTGAACCCTCTTAAGCTCCCCTTGGCACCAAGACTGCCAGAACAGAGGCCCTCGCTAAGCATGTAGCGAATCAGAAAATGGGAAATGAGGGGCTCCGTGAAATAAGACAGAAAATAAGGGTTGGCAGTCAAGAAAACCTCTGAAAGCAAAGGGGAGGTTGTGGTGGGTAATAGAAAGAGATGTAGTATATATATATATATATATATATATATATATATATATATATATATATATATATATATATATATATATATATATATATATATATATATATATATATATATATATATATATATATATATATATGGGGCTGTTCCTGGCTCCAACGTAGACTACGAGGACTAATTGGTTCCAGTCTGGCTGAAATGAAGGTAACACTGATGTATATATCAAGGCGTGGGTTCGGTCCCCACTCTGGGCGCGTTTTTCTTTCTTTCTTCCGTATATTTAAAAAAAATGTTAACTTTAAGAACCATAGTAAAAAAAAGAGCTTAACCACACCCCTATGCCTCCTTTGGCGTTGTAGACTGCCGACCTAGCTTTCTGTATATATATATATATATATATATATATATATATATATATAGTATAAGTAAAGAGTCGGATACACAGCAAGAACAATAACAAACAAGGTTTACTTACGTAGCGGCAACGGGACTTGCCTTCATCAGAGTAAAGTTACATGATTTTGCTGTCGCAAACATTTCGAACACATTTCTTATATAGGTTTGCAGAAAACTGTGAGAAGGAGAGGAAAATGATTCGGAAATGGAGAGTGTGCATACAGTCGGGCTACGCCTATGTTACAACGACAACAAACCAAAAAAAAAGGGGGGGGGGAGCGAGAGAGAGAAAAAGGGGTCGTGTTAACAATGCAGCGTTCAAGGTTGCACCATGAACGGGTCAACGTATGCCGCGCGGGCTGCAAGTTCAGACAATGCGGGAAACTGGACAACCGCGGTTTCAAAAGAAACTGAAGAGTATACAGTAAGGTATTCAGTGGCTGGGGAGACTGGTTGGGGCAGAAGCGAAGATGGGTGTGCCCCCCGCGGATGAAGAGAATAGATAGGGGGCAAAAAAGAGCATTTCACAGAAGCTAGCAACTGAACAGGAAATAGGTAGGGTCAGAAAAGGTTAAACATGAATAGATCACAAAGAGTTAAACATTCTTAAGTGGTGGTGGGAACAAGGCCTCCTTCCCCAGGACAAATGGCATTGTTGAGCCGCATTAGGCTAATAAAGCTGCTGTATTAGGAGAGTTTCTGCGAATTCTGATGGGAAACTAGAGGGTAGGAATAATGAACATAGTTATAAAAATTATGAAGCCGCTAATTTTAATCGAGAGGTAAGCACGTCAGTTTTTCGTAACTTTCATTAATTCCAAGTGTGGCTGACCCAAACTTATAAATGAGATAAGATTCCCGAACCTCGCGGTCGTGGTGCGTTTTGAAGGCGGATTCTAAAATCGTTGCTTTGAGATGTTCAAATGCATGCCCGGGACTGTTCACATGTCTTGACAGGGGCAAATAAGGGCAGCTTTTTGCATGAGAGCGGTGATTATTGAACCGTATTCGGAAGGGCGTTTCAGTTTGGCCGATATATTGTTGCCTACAAACAGTGCACTCTAGAAGATATACGACATTAGCGGAGTCACAGTTAAAGTTACCTTTTATATTTACGTAGTAGTCTGAAGCCGTGCTGGTGGCGCGCTGTGTAGTGGTCATGTGTGGGCATACTTTACATCGGGGCTTATTGCAGGGCATGCAGCCAGTAGTTGCCGGTCGGTTGATACGAGAGTTAGTAAGAAAGTCACCTAAATTCTTATTACGCCGGTAGACAACGCGTGGTGGTTCGGGGAATATGCTTTTGAGCGGTCACTTTGCATTAGGATATTGTGATGTTTTTTTAGCACGGTTGACACTCTTGGAGCGGAGGATGAGTGGGTTAAAACTAAGTTAGTTTGCGGGTTCCGGTTCGGAGCTTTTTTCTTACAGATTTCGTTACGGTCTAATTGGTTGGCTCGCACAATAGTGTCGTCGATAACTTTTTCCGGGTATTTTTTATTCAGGAGGGCGGTCTTATTAGCGTAGTTAGGTCCTATTCGAGTTCCCACTCGAATCGGACCTAACTACGCTAATATATTTATGGCTCACCTCGAATCAAACTTTCTTGACACCCAAAATTTAAAGCCAATGTACTATAAAAGGTATATTGACGACATATTCATGATCTGGCAACACGGTGAGGCGGAGCTCCTCACCTTCATTGAGGCATTTAACCTAGCCCATCGTAGTATTTCCCTTGCTCATTCCTATTCGGAGCACAGTGTAAACTTTCTGGACGTCACCGTTACTATACCAAGGTCGGCTTCAAACTAAACTGTATAGAAAACCGACAGACACGCGACAGTATTTGCACTTCCGAAGTAGCCACGTCAGACAGCGCAAGACAGCAATACCTTACAGCCAAGCCCACCGATTTAGGAGAATTTGCTCAAACCAAGCCGACTTTGACTCAAACTGTGGAGAACTCAAGACCGCCCTCCTGAATAAAAAATACCCGGAAAAAGTTATCGACGACGCTATTGTGCGAGCCAACCAATTAGACCATAAGAAAATCTGTAAGAAAAAAGCCCCGAACGGGAACCCGCAAACTAACTTAGTTTTAACCCACTCATCCTCCGCTCCAAGAGTGTCAACCGTGCTAAAAAAACATCGCAATATCCTAATGCAAAGTGACCGCTTAAAAAGCATATTCCCCGAACCACCACGCGTTGTCTACCGGCGTAATAAGAATTTAGGTGACTTTCTTACTAACTCTCGTATCAACCGACCGGCAACTACTGGCTGCATGCCCTGCAATAAGCCCCGATGTAAAGTATGCCCACACATGACCACTACACAGCGCGCCACCAGCACGGCTTCAGACTACTACGTAAATATAAAAGGTAACTTTAACTGTGACTCCGCTGATGTCGTATATCTTCTAGAGTGCACTGTTTGTAGGCAACAATATATCGGCCAAACTGAAACGCCCTTCCGAATACGGTTCAATAATCACCGCTCTCATGCAAAAAGCTGCCCTTATTTGCCCCTGTCAAGACATGTGAACAGTCCCGGGCATGCATTTGAACATCTCAAAGCAACGATTTTAGAATCCGCCTTCAAAACGCACCACGACCGCGAGGTTCGGGAATCTTATCTCATTTATAAGTTTGGGTCAGCCACACTTGGAATTAATGAAAGTTACGAAAAACTGACGTGCTTACCCCTCGATTAAAATTAGCGGCTTCATAATTTTTATAACTATGTTCATTATTCCTACCCTCTAGTTTCCCATCAGAATTCGCAGAAACTCTCCTAATACAGCAGCTTTATTAGCCTAATGCGGCTCAACAATGCCATTTGTCCTGGGGAAGGAGGCCTCGTTCCCACCACCACTTAAGAATGTTTAACTCTTTGTGATCTATTCATGTTTAACCTTTTGTGACCCTACCTATTTCCAGTTCAGTTGCTAGCTTCTGTGAAATGCTCTTTTGTGCCCCCTATCTATTCTCTTCATCCGCGGGGGGCACACCCATCTTCGCTTCTGCCCCAACCAGTCTCCCCAGCCACTGAATACCTTACTGTATACTCTTCCCTTTCTTTTCAAACCGCGGTTGTCCAGTTTCTCGCATTGTCTGAACTTGCAGCCCGCGCGGCATACGTTGACCCGTTCATGGTGCAACCTTGAACGCTGCATTGTTAACACGACCCCTTTTTCTCTCTCTCGCTCCCCCCCCCCTTTTTTTTTTTTTGGTTCGTTGTTGTTGTAACATAGGCGTAGCCCGACTGTATGCACACTCTCCATTTCCGAATCATTTTCCGCTCCTTCTCACAGTTTTCTGCAAACCTATATAAGAAATGCGTTCGAAATGTTTGCGACAGCAAAATCATGTAACTTTACTCTGATGAAGGCAAGTCCCGTTGCCGCTACGTAAGTAAACCTTGTTTGTTATTGTTCTTGTTGTGTATCCGACTCTTTACTTATACTATTTCTGCGCGCTTTGTGAGTTTATCTTTCTCTAGATTTATATATATATATATATATATATATATATATATATATATATATATATATATATATATATATATATATATATATATATATATATATATATATATATATATATATATATATATATATAATATATATATATATATATATATATATATATATATATGTATATATATATATATATAGAGAGAGAGAGAGACAGAATAAGGGTTGGCAGTCAATAAAACCTCGGAAAGCAAAGGGGGTAAAGCGGTAGGTCATAGAAACAGATGAAGAATTTTTTGAGTCAGAAAGAAAGTGGTAAAAAAATGCCCGCCGGGAGGGATCCGAATCCACGACCTGCAGAATACCGTTCTGGTGCGATGACCACTACGCTACCGGCGGGGCTGTTTCCCCACCACTTTCTCGGGTATTTATGTTAAGGTATGTTTTTGTGGTGTCGTGTAGCGTGTAGCGTGTGTCGTTGGGGGCAGTTGAAGTCATAATGTGTCCCTCCATACGAAAGAATGCCCACCGCTACTGCTCTGCCAAGTGTGGTGACAGCTTTTTGTTTGGCTCCCCATGTTTGTTTGAGAGCCATCGGAGGGTGTGCTGCACAAAGTTTCAGCTCTGCTTAAGGCGATTAAGCCATATTGTGGGGCTGTTCCTGGTTCCAACATAGACTCCGAGGAGTTTAAATTGGTTCCAGTCTGGCTGACACAGAAATGGAGGCGACACTAACTTGAGGTGGCACGTAATCTGTGGGGAGTTGAATGCCGAAGATCGCGAGGAATTCTGTTTTGTGAGGTGCGAGGGACAGGCCAAGGTCGGGGAGGACCTTTTCGAGTCCCGTCACTGCGCACTGGAGGTCGCTAATCATGGCGTCTTGACTTTGGTGTTAGGCTGATTCGGTCCATATAGTAATATTGTCGGCGTAAATGGCAAAGCGGGCTGTGGACTCAGTGGTAATCCGTCTTGCTATTAAAGCTAAGTTAAAAATTGGCCGCGTATCTGCTCCTTTCGTTGCAAATGCCGTGAAAAGACGATAGTGTTTATTGGCTTTTGTGAAGTAAATGCCTCCCTTCACTTTCCAGCTCACCTCTCATGTTGTTCCTCTTGCGTCGCGCTCCTCCCAAAATAAAGACGCCAAAGGTTCGCTTAAATCATTTTAAATTTCCTGCGTTCCATTGCTCCAAACCGGGTGTCTCGATGCGAACGCTGCCGTACGGCGAAGACGCGCGTTAATCGAGGCGCCGTACTTCAACTTTTATAGAACCGCGTTTCCCTACGCCACGTGCGTTGCAAGCATTACGCGGAACCTATCTAGTGAACCTTGCGTAACTGTTTCCGGTTGATTTCTTAAAGTGGCGGCAGAAGCTATAGTGGGGCGGGCGACAGCAGGCGACGGCGGAGTGAATTATTTTTCTGCAGTTGATGATGTATTTAATTTCGCAAAAGTCAAGCATGTTTGATTTTTTTATAAAGGAACACTGCAAATATCACTTTTGTATTGATTTGTTGTCTCATATTTGCGTAATGTATTGTTCTTCTTCAACAATGTTGACAAATATGAACATTACACCGGACATAGACGGGTACATTTAGCTGTGACTATATAAGACTATTGCGCAGGCATTGTTTTGCTTTGGCCGGATGGCTGAATCGAGTCACAGACAGACAGACAGACAGACAGACAGACAGACCAAAATTTCTGGGTTTAAGTAGCCCAAGAAAGACTATCGTCTTTAAAAGAGTTGGACCAAGTATGGGGTCTTGTGGTACACCCCTGTCAAGTTAAAAGACTCGGGGAGACCAGCCGGGGTAGGTTCTGTGGAATTGAATGGGGCGAGTGTAAGGTCCACTTATGAGGTCAGTGGCCAGGCGCGCAGGCTGCGCGTGAGAACCCGCCACTCTGTCTGGTGGCTCAACATTGTAGACTCTACGCGGCAGCCGTCGCCAATTCGTCACGGCACGCATGGGCGCCGGACGGTCCGGCCAACGGAATTCCGCTGGGATGATCCCCCATTCAAGACGCAGTCGGTGCCGAGGGAGTTGTAAGATCCACTTATGAGATCAGCGGCCAGTCGCCCGGGCTGCGCGTGAGAACTCGCCACTCTATCTGGTGGCTCAACACTGTGGACTCTACGCGGCAGCCGTCGCCAATTCGTCACGGCACGCATGGGAGACGGATTGTCTAGCCCAAGGAATACCGCGGGGATAATCCCCCATTGTGGACGCAGACGGTGCCGCAGGGTTCCGAGAACCATCGGTGTGGCACGCGGGGGAGGTGTGATTACCGACGTCGGGACGAGCGCCGCGCGAGCATCCATTGTTAACGCGCCACGGTCAGCACGACGCACAGTCGCGCCTTTCGCCCTCATCCTTCGGGGTCGTACACGCTTGCTGGCCCGCGAGCGGTCGGTTCACCCAAAGATGGCGATGACTCATTGAATATTCCGTAGCGCGCTGAGTGACAGCTGTCTACGCGGATTCCGGCACTCCCTTACGCGTGTACGAACGCTACAGGGGCGTTCCCGAGAGATCATGAGATCGAGGTGTTACAAGGCCGAACTTGGCCGTTAGAAATCGTTCTTGTCTGAGCGCTGAGCTGGGCAGTTCCCGGCGGGACAAGGAGTCTCGACCGTTAAAGCTAGGTTGGGATTTGTGAGCCCCCTAGGCTAGAGGTTAAGATCGCGTCGGAAGTTTAGGGTACAGCGCCGTACGGGCAACTAGACGGATCTTGCGGCGAGACAGAGTCTCGGCCATCGTTTCTCGAGTGGTTTGTGTACACTGCGAGGATAGGAGAGTTAGACGAAGTTGAGAAGCTCGAGTGATTTGTACGCACTTGGAGCTAGCGTCTAGCTGAAGTCAGAAGTTTTCCTTTTACTACTCATGTACCCAGTTTTCCTACTGTAAATAGCTGTATATAAACTCTTCGTTTCACTTAATCAACCCCAACGCCTCGAGTTCGTCAATTCGACCGCCGCCTCCAAGAACTTCAACACCATCGCCCTGCCAGCCTCCTGCCAAATCAACCGGAGCCGGGGCGATTGGCTTCCTGATCGACACCGGACTTCGGGGAAACGGACCATAACCGTCTTTACTGCGAGCTTCAAGGAAGTTTCAGATCCACGCTTGAGCTTTCTGGCTGGGAAATGCCTCAACAAGTTCTGTAAGCATTGCTTGTTGGCTAACGCAGTCGACGGCTTTCTGTAAGTCTAGTGCGAGAAGGTAGTCGGGGGGTTGTTGGGAATATTTCCGGTTAATCACCCGTCTGAGGAGCCAGAGGCTGTCAGCGGTGCCAGCAAGGTTATGGCGAAAACCTGTTTGTGAGGGCTGAAAATAGGGCCTTACGAATTCGAGATAGTGGGCGATTCGGTTGTCGATGAGCCGTTCTATTAGTTTGCGGATAACGGGAGTAAGGAATATCGGTCGGAGATGCTAAAGGTCGTCGCGCGTTTGTTGCTGTTTGTTTGGTTTGGGTATCGGAAATATGAGCGACAGTTTCAGGTGGTAGGGGACGAGTCCGGTTTCCTACGAGTGATTGAGCTGTTCGAGCAGGTGTAGCTGGGCTGATTCAGGTAGATTCCGTATTGGCCAGATTCAGGTAGATTCCGTATTGAACTCCATCTTGGCCAGTGGCGGATTTTGGACTTCCTTGACGGATCGCTGTAAGGAGGTCAGCAAACGAGAATGACCTTTCAAGTTCGAGCACTGGGTCGTGTATAGTAATATTTGGTAGTGGTTAAGGAGGAGTAAGTGAAGCGTTAGGAAAGAAGCTGCGAAGGAGAGTTCCTTCAGTTTGGGAGTAGTTCTTGCTGGTGAGCATTAGAGCTGCCACTATTGGTGTGCGGCTGCGTTTTTTGCCACCGAGGCTGCAATGAAGTTTCCACAAAGAACTGAGTCCAGGCAGTGTTCCGAGGTTGTTGCATAGTGCAGCCCAGTTGTCGACCGCCAGTTGTTTTTGGTAAGCCGTTATCGTTCTGTACTGGTCACGTATGCGGCATAAAAGGGAATGTCTTCTGCCGAAGTGCGATAAGTTGCGTGAGGTACTCCATGCGCTTCCATAAGTTGGCCAAGTGGTTGTCAAAAGGAGGGTAAGATTCGACGCAACTTATGGTCTCTGCTGAGGCAAAGTATGAGTTCCGAATGATGCCAGTCATTTCCTCTAGTGAGGACGGGGGATCGTATTGCAGAAGCTTCTCTCGGAAAGTGGCCCAGTTCAAATGAAAGCGAGAAGTCTGACTGTCTCGTATGTGTTTTCCTCGAGGAGTTATGGGCATAGGAAGATGATCACTACCCCAAGTAGTGGAGTAGGGGGCCCAGGTCTTCACAAGGCCCGGGGAAGCCCATGTTAAGTCAGGGGTGGTGTCGGTATGATTGGGATAGAGGGCGATCCCAGTAAAATAGGTGGTATCACTTATAAGATGAACGTTGGCCACTTCGGTAGAGTCGAGGAGGTATTTTGCCCTGCCGGAGTTGATGGGATAGCTCCAGGTATTGTGGGGGGCGTTAAAATCGGCTCCGATGAGATTGGGGGTTGAAGGGTTATTCATTTCTCATATGTTGGAGACATGAGAAAGCATCCTAGCGTGTTTGATATCTGGGTCGGTAGTAGCGGAGACGAGGATGAGCTTCTTGGCCCTGGGAGGATGGGCGATGATTGTGACAACATCGTAGAGGGGGGAGTAGAAAGCGGCAAAGGCAACTGAGTAGCTGGGATGGAGGAGTCAAGCAAGATAACTGCATGGCCAGGAACTTGTGAGTTGCGCGGAATAGAAGAATTGATGAAGACGTTGTATCCTGGCAGCTGAGGGGTCGTGAAGGTTTCTTGAAGTTGTAGGGCGATTGGTTTGATATATTTTACTGTGGCTGCGATTCTTTTGGCGATCGAAAAGCTTCTCCAGTTACATTGAAGAATGATGGGAGGGTTAGGGGTCATGGTGTGGGTCATGGTGGGACTTTGCGAGGGTGTTCAGGTGTGGGTTCCGAAGGTCGGTCGTTGGTGATGACTTGATGGAGGAGGTCTCGGATTTGCTGGAGCTGTCCATCGAAATACTCATGCATACGACGACCATCCTTCAAGCAGGCGAGGCGTTCCTGATGAATTTCTGTTCGAATAGTTTGAAGCGTTAGAGTTAGTTGGGGATCGTTTTTTGATTGAGAATTAGTGGTTTTCTTGTGCCTGGGGCTGCGGTTGCGGCGGGGGGCTGGGGTACCAGATCGGTTTGCTTGAGGCGTAAATGATGCGTTCGTTTTGTTTGACTGGGCTCGCTTGAGGTCTGCAATTTCTGCTTTGAGTTTCAGATTTTCAGCGCAGAAGGCATTTAACTGGTTTAGGATTTCGGTGAATTGGGAACTTTTGTCCGTTGTTTTGGAAGAAGTTTTGGGATCGTTTTCAGGAAGATTTTGTTTGAAACGGTCAGCCCATGAGATGCCTTGAGCTTTGTCCTTGTTGGGAGAGTTCGAGCTTGTTGTGGGGACGTGGCCACGACATGTGGAATTCTGCGAGATGTGGCCAAATTCATCACAAATGACGCAGTATATGGATGGTCAGCAGTCATCTTCATCGGGATGAGTTTTGCCGCAGGAGCGGCTGATGGTTTGGGAAGGGCAATATTTGGGCAGGTGGCCTATATTGTGGCAGTTGTAACATACCATACGGCGGGGTTGGTAGGAGGACACTTTTACTATGGCCATGTAGTATTTGATCACTTTTGGTGGAGTAGGTGGGTCGAAAGTAATAACGGCCTTATTAGTGCGGCCTAGACGGTGGCAGTTGAGGATCTGTGCTTGTTCAGAACGAAGCTACTTCTTGATTTCATCGTTGGAATCGCCAGGTTCTACATCGATGACTCAACGTGAAGAGTTGGGGCGGTAGAGAGTAGGTCTGATCTCGATGGGCAGCGTGAAGGTTGCTCCGGCATGGGGAAAATGTATTTGTGTGACCGTCAGCAGTCACTGCATGTGTGTTTCATCGTAAGTGATGATGTGGAGGCAGTTTCCGATGGTATCATATCTGTGGGAGGCGAGCTCAGCTAGATATGACTGGGGGCAGTGTTGCCGATTAGGTGAGCAAGGGTGTGCTTAGGGATGTTGTTGATACTAAATTTGGAGAGCGGCCGTAGTACGAGCAAGAAGCGTGGTCTACTCACTCGGTCTGTTTGGTTGATGGGGCGTTGTACGGCAGGGCTGTGCTGCCACGTTATGGACGTGCGGCGGGTATCTTGGTCTTGAGGTTCCCTAATGGCTGGGGTTCTATGGTTGACTTCAGCGGTATCTGCTGCGGTATCTTGCATATTTATGTCTTGGGGGCTTGAGAGTCGGCTCCGTATGCTCACGGTGACTGACGTGGAAGGATGGCTAGGTGGTGCAGCAGGTATTTTTTCGGAAACTAGAGGAGTGGCCGACGCATCTGGGAGCACCCGTTTATTCGAGTAAGGAAGCAGCGGCGGGCGAAGCAACGGCGGCGGTGCCGACGACGACGTGCCGCCCAAACGGAGGCGTTAGGCCTAACGGCCAATGCCTGGGATCCCTGTTCAACGCCCGGCCAATGCCGGGCGTTGAACAGAGCGCTAGAATATTCCAGGTGAGTAGGTAGATGGTCGGTGAGGATGGCGAGGAGTCAGTTTTGTGGTAAAAAGAGACATTTGTGCAGACACTGGACGACCGCTGTTTTCATTGTCTTCGTCTTCGTCAGTTGAAAAAACCAAGAAAATGCCGAGCGCTCGTGAGCGCGTGTCTCTCGGCGACCGCCGAGCATCCGCGGCGCACGTTCAAGCCAAGCCTTGGCAAAGATTGGCAAAAGAACTCCACCGTTCACCGTAACCGTCGCAACACTTCCGAAAAATGAAGGAAGCTCACACTTAACAAAGATGGAGGAAAGGTTGTTGCGGCAGTGGAAGAAAAGATAATCAGCTGCAATCGGGAACTTAAACTGCCGTGAGGGTCCTGAAGATTGCGTACAGCTTCGCTACCTTCAAATCTTACGCCTTAGTGTGAGGTTCTTTTGTTTTTTTGGTGCTTACGATTTCGTTGTTCCTCAACATTGTAAATGAAGATTTGGCTGGAAAGTGCCAGAAAGAATAGGTCATGGCCAAATTAATTACGTCAACAGCAACCTCGCCACCCCTTGTGGCCCTCAGCGGAGCCCCAGTCAACACGCTCGGCAATATTGCCCAGAACATCCGCTTCTCAATTGATGCTTTAACCGAGAGAAATAAGCAGGATCGTAATTTCGTGGTCAACATGTTCGTTGCGTCATCTGTATTATTTTTTGTTTATTCTTTGTTTTTGTCATATAACAAACAGTTGTATCCAATTACCATTTCAATATGAATAATAAGGTGTGGCGGTATATTGAACCTAACTTCTTGCGTCAGAAACTTTGCACACTCGCCTATAACTTTTTATAATGGTGATAGCATCCGCAAATAATGCTTTAACGGTCGAAAACAAGCTGTTAATGAGAGGTTTATGTGTGCGAAAAATTTCCGAAACACGCGTACATAACACGGGACAAGACCCATATGCACCATATATCCGGCATGGTGCATACATCATAGTAAATTTCATGACTTTTCCTCGTCCAGGGAAGTGCCGCACGGTGCCGTGTCGGCGTGAGGGACGTGGCAAACTCCGATGTCCAAAATTTGTACCCTTTATGCACAGGAATACATACAGCATATATGCAAGACAACTGATACTGCGCGCAGCAGGTCTTAGAAAGTGCTTGCCGTGGTCCAACCGTCACCCCGGCACTCTGCTTGTGACCTGCAGCAATTCCGACAGCGACAACCCTCTTGCTCTTAAAGGGCCACAATCATGCTTGGCCCTTCGATAGCAAGAAGGTTCCTAGCCTCAATGCCCTATTCAACTAGGCTCAATGCAATATCAGGTAAGCTGGGGCTCCTTAATGTTTGCATGCGTGTTGCATGGCTGTGCCTTTTTTTGCGATTGGCAAGAGGGATTATATAGGTTCAAGCAAACAGCCACTAAATCACAAAGGCTTACGCAGTGATTTGTCGAAGTGAGTACGGAAAGGTGCAATGAATAAATTTCCGCTTCTTCAGCCTTTCACTCGTCCTCTTTGTCCCGAACAGCCTATCCACAACTTGCAGGGAGTCGGCTGGTTACCATTAACCTACGTAGAGGAACATAAAATGTCCCGTCAGCCGCATGATTCGGCGGAATGTTGCAGGATAAGGTTCCCACAAGCACAAAAGCTGTCCAGGACTTCTAGCTAGTAATCAAGTCAAATGGCTCTGGTCTGCTGGGATTCCCGTCAAGATGCATCAAAGGACACCAGGGCACCTCTGCATTTCTACAAACGGGTGATCTGGCACTGTCCCAACATCTCATGGCAAAAGCCGTCCATTTACTTACCTCGACTTTACTTCAGAGCAGATTTCCTTTTCAACCAGGTTATACGAAAACGATACATGTACATCCGGGCCTCCAGAGCGAAGGCTGCCGGCTCATCACATGGCTTCCTGGAATAAGGAACCACTTCTGCTTCACCAGCTCAATAAAATGTTTTTCACTCACTCACTCACTCCGGGAGCCCTTGATGTATTTTGATATTCTTTCTGATTCCCAATGCGCCCTTGTTGCATTGAACATTTATTTATTTTTATTTTGGTGGAAGTTACCGCTCACTGATTTTGACCACCAGGAGGCTCTTCTGCCCTTGTTTTCTAATATTGAAATCCTGTTGCTCGCTGCTCATGTTTTGATGGTTTCCCGGTCCTCATGATCGACTCCTATCCGTTGGTATCACCTGGTCATAGTTTTATCAGTGAACAATCTGAGACGTACATTCACTTGGTAGTGTGACGTATACGTCTTACTGCCGTTAAGGATACTGGATTGTAACATATCTAAACTTAATAATCTTTTGCAATGCAACCCCCTCGTTGATGGCTTAAGATGTATTCTCCGGTGTTCTTTAGCAAGGACTGATTGAGAGGTTTTCACAAAGTGTCGCATGTTTCCCCAGAGACGCCGAAACTAGAAAGTGATCCGAAAACAAACTTGGGTCGAACTTGAATGATGATATCTAATCAACAAGGCGCGTTGAAACGTTTGAGCGGTCCCATCTCGACGCTCATTAAGCATTAAAATGTGTACGCTTCATGTTCTCATGGTCACCAACATCAACATAAAGGCTAAGTAAAGTAACTGGACTAAAATCGTAGCTCTTTGTGTGTGTGTCGCTTTATCTGCTGCACAGCAAACGCATCAAAAGTCTCCAAGCAGGACAACGCTCCTATTAGTATACCAATGAACCTATTACGTAGACGAAACGCTCCTTTCGTGTATCTTACTGAGGGAATAGATACAAATCACCCGCAAATTTGCAAGGATTCAATGAAGAAAGACTACAGGTAAGTCATCCTTCTTTTTCCACGATAAGCGGGAACCAACTATATCGAATTTCCCGACGTACTGGCGCAAAATCTCCCTGCAGCCGACACGACAACCAAATTGCATGACTAAAGCAAATTAGGAAAATACCCCAGAGTGGGCGTAGAGCTTCCGTTGGGACGTGCTTGTTTTTTGTGTCGTCACAATGAATGAAAGACTTCAGAAAAGCCTGTTCTTCACCGTTTTGGTATGGTAGCATATTTATTGTGTCACGGAAATACTTTGGCCTTTTTGGTGGTGCCAAGCAACTTTTTTCCAGCGAGGCCATATGTGGCTAACCCAAAACGCTTTCATTCCGGTGAAGCCGCTTTAATCGGCACCGATTCTATGCTCCTCGAAAACGCCAACTCTCATTTCAAGATTTTTATACCGCTCGCCACCACCGATGTATCTCACAAGCAGCGCAATCAGCTGATAACGGTGCTTGCGCGATTACCATCATTTCCACTTTTTATTCGGTAAGCGTGGGATAACTCGTGTCGGTCGCTCGTAGAAACGGCGTTCACAGAAAAGCAAATGGTAGCGAAAACAACGAAAAGCCCATGCCGCAGAACGCGCAGCCGCTGCCGTTGCCGTCTCTAGTTGTACCTCGTCCGGTACCTGCGAATCCCTCCCGGATGAACAACTTCCCCGTTTCGTATGCCGATTTAAGCTTATAGCTCCACTTCACATTGAACGCCTTTCACATGTAACCACGCGGACTTCCCCGTTTGCCCTATTATGCGTACCGGGCAGCTGGACGTGTGGCGCCGCCCTTCGGCGCTCACCTCGTTACTGGAATGGGACACCGCATTGGACTAAGCAGTCTTCCGTTGCGTTTGTCGGGTGTGCTTCGGTGCTTTTAATGTATAGGTGGTGTTGTAAGAAGATATGTGCAGCAGAACAAAGTCTAGGAAGGTGAGTTGGGTTCGTAGATGCGGTAACAGCTACGTAGACTCGTTGGACGCTTCTAGCTAAGTCTGGATATAAGTTACATTGATATGGGCGCTTTTTATGGCGCTTTAGGCCTGTCTCCACCCGATTTTGGCGCAAATAAAATTGTTAGTATTAGAATGCATTTCTAGCAGTATAAAATATTTTGACTGGTTTCGATGACTGCGTTTTCCACACCAGCCTTAAAGGGGCCCTAAATAGGTTTCTGAAGGTCGCCATTTCAATCGCGCAATCGCTAGAGTACCCCTTCACGACAATTTATACCAAATATTACACCTCTGCGTAAAGCAGGGGCCGCACAAACACGCAACAAAGATGCTTTTTTCTTCCTTGCTCACCTACCGCTTCCTTGCCGCCACACTTGCGCCCTGTGACGTGCGACAGAGCGGTTGTGACGCAGCCGTGTGACGCACGAAGCTCTCAACAGTACGGCTGCGCTATTGGTGGGTCCCGTTAAGTGCTGTAGCCAGTCAGCGTTCCCGGCTCTGGGAGAAACGCGGTTGCGCGCAGCGCTCCTGCACCGGCGGCACGGCGTATTCGTCCTGCACGGGTGGCACGGACGAATCTTTATCGTCGCCATCCGTTACACGAGCGTAGCTGAGTTTGTAGTCGTTTACAAGATATTAATAACGCTGAAAAACACGGAAAATCTCTGCGGACACAAATGGCCGCTACACGCGCGACCGCGGCAAGCATCTGCCTGCTCGGTCGACAAGCAGCCCACTGTGCGGTGTACGCACGATAACGCATACACCGCAGCAGCTAAAACTTGTCACCGCCCGCCAGTGCGGGACTATTGCTGAAAATCAGTTTGCAAATACGCAAAAGGGGGTGATAGTGCAGTGAAAGATTGCGCGGGGGGTCATCGTCGTCGCGGCCTCGCAAAGCAGTGTCTGGATAACTGCGGCTATGCTAAGCCTTTTCACTGACCTCGGTGGGACGAGTTCACCGCGAAACGCTAACACTAGCGAGCCGCGAGCGAGCCGCTATACTCGTCGGTGGCAATCTTCAATTATTGTCGTTAGCGAGCATGCTGAGTTAGGAAGCCCCCTATCTTGCCTTCAAACGCTCGTTTGCGCTCGTTTCCGCCGACGCGAGCACGGCCGGCGCGAGGAGCCGTTCGATGCGGGCCGGCCACCGACCGACCCCGCCAACCCCGCTGAGCGGTAGTAGGCGGAGCTTGGCCGTCGTCTGCTACAAGCGTGACGTACCGCCGAGCGGAGCCAATGGCTGCGCGCTTCTCGACGCAACCCTGTTTCTCTAGGTGTCACCGATCAGGGCTTGCGCCTGGTCGGTGGCGTCCCCGCTTCCACAGTGCTTTGGAGGAGCGGTTAAAGAGGAAATGCGCCAGGCCTTGTGGCGGGCCCTTTTTAATGAACGATAGCTCGGCTAATACTGGATGCTTTTAAATCATTTTTGCGACAGGATGTTCTTTGGGTAGTACTCCAATGATTGCGCATGTAAAATCTCAACCTTTGGAACCCTGTTTAGGGCCCCTTTAACGGTGGGATACCTCAATGCGTGTGCTTTGGAGAGACAGACAATTACGCACGAGTTCGATTACGAAAGTTCAGATATGGAAGCATTGCATAGGGACATCCTTTAACATCCTCAACACCTGGTAACCTTAGCCGAGTTTGGCGTTGCCAGTGGACTGGCGAGCGTGATTTAGTGGGCGTCTACCTCCCTCCCTATTCCCTCTCTTCCCCCACCAGAGACCTTTGGTCCTCCTTTTCCTAATTAAAGAATTTATTATCATCATTACCGTGCGGGCGTGGAAACGTCGCGGTAGTTTACAATTTCTTTCTGTAACCGTAAGCTTTGTGCTTTGTGTTTCCACGAGTGACAGCCTGGGAGCCTGGCAGCTGAGCGGAACTCCTGCGTTTGTAGTGGCCATTGTATCGGGATCCAAAGTAATTTGCCCAACGAAAAGCCCCCAATATAAACATTCCCTAATTGCCAAATTTTACCACATGTGTGAAATAAAGGCTGGCACCGATAGACGTCCAAGGCGTTAACGAATTCTTTCAAGAATTCTTTAACAGATTCTTTAAAGAATTCCTTCATGGCGTTAAAGAAGTCTTTAACGGTGAGGCGTTAACACTCTGCCGCAATTATGTGGCAGAGTGTTAACGTCAACCTGCCTTTTTAGTGCGTAAGCATTATTTGCCGAGTACCTTACTCAAACCGTGTAAGGCCTTTTCAATGCGTTTAACGTTTTAATAGTAAGCGTAGATCATTAAAAAAAATAGAACCAAACGCAACAAATGTCACCCAATTTTAATAGTGATTTCAAATCTGTCAAATCTGTCAAATCTGGCAGCGTCCATTGCAGGAAACACATAAAAATAATATATTGAAAATGAATTCATAAATCACAGTTATACGTAACTAAGTGTGTCTAAAAACAAAAAAAAATAGAACTGGAAATAAAGAGCTGAGCTCAACGTGTATTCCGATCACGCGCTCTCACGTGATTAGCTGTCTGATTTTAGTCATTGCCTCCAAAAAAAAAAAAGGCAAGGCTGGTGAAATGGAAAAACCACACAGTAATTTTTACGCATGACTAGATCGTTGTCAGAATTTTTGCAAATATTTTTATGGCGTGGGGGCCTGCAACTAGCAAGGACACGCCGCGGGAAAGTCGTCAAGACCTAAGCCGAGACCGTGCACGAAGCCAATACCGGAAGCGCGGCGAGTCGAGAAACAGGTCGGTCTCGTTTCCTCGACTACCATCGTTGAGGAACGAAACACCAAATGATACAACGAACTCGTACAGTGCCAGTGTTGGTTTCCGTGAGACGCTGAAGCACAGCACAACAAAGGTAGGCTGGGGAAGTGGGGTCACCCAGGATGCAAACGCAGTACTCACAAACGAGCTACAGGAGCAGAATGGATCGCAGAAGGAGCTGATTAATGAATTACGAGAGCAAAATAGATTTCTAACGGAGCAACTAATGACCACGCAGAAACAGATAGAAGAAGTCCGCCAAAGAATCGGGGCCAGTACACGAAGAGTCGATGCAGGTGGTAAACACATCTCCTTCTCAGCAACCAGAACTCAAGCAAATCCGTTCTGAGCTGAAGGTATACGATACTACGTTCACCACGTTAGAACGATCTCTCGTGGCACTGCCTGAACAGATTAAGAGTTTGAAAAAGATTTGAGGGCAGACTCGTTGAATGTGAGAAAAGTGGGGATCGACTGCAAAAATCGCAAACTAGAAAATTAAAGTGCATGAGGAACCAGGACATTAGACTCGATGGATCGCAGGCCACATCCTCATCTCTTATTCTGGCAGTGGAATAGTAAGGGGTACTTCAAAAAACATGCGGTCTTACAAACGTTCCTCAACAACAGCGGCGATCGTCCGGATACAAGAATGTGGAAATAAAAACACACCATCTTGCAGTGGGGAACCCTGATGAGAATGCGAAGCATCATGGGGTTCCGTGTGGTTCCATTGTGTTGCCGTTATGTTGAGTGATGTGGTGTCTAGTAGCGCCAGGGGGAATCCCGCATCCGGGTCCACACTGGTGGCAAAGGCACGCAAGTACTGTTGTGTTACGGTGAGTAGGCGGTGGTTCTCGAGGCACCGAAACTCGTCTATCATGTTGTTGTCAATGTTGTTGTCTCTGTGGTAGAATCGGTAGTCTCCGTCAGCGTTGGTGAGGTAAAGGTTGCTGACTTGGTGCACCGGCTGAGAGCAACGTGCACGCCCTCCTCTTCGCAGCTTTGCTTCTTCTTCTTCTTCTTCTTCTTCTTCAGCGGTTCCCCTACGGGAAGATGACGACGGTGGTTGAACGCGAAGCTATGTCGTGATGGATTAGTAACGTACACGCCCTCCTCTTCGCAGCTTTGTCTTCTTCTCCTTCTTCTTAAACGGTTCTCCGTCGGGAAGATGACGACGGTGGTTGAACGCGAAGCTATGTTGTGATGTATTCTTTGGTTGGCCAATCCCTAGGGGAATCCTGCCACAATCATCATCAGACGCGCTGCGGACGGGGCACGGACAAGTGACATGCCCCCGAGAAAGAGGTGCTTCGCATCTAAGCGTTGGTGAAGTAAAGGTTGTTGACGTTGGTGCACCGGCTGAGAGCAACGTACACGCCCTTTTCTTCGCAGCTTTGTCTTCTTCACCTTCTTCTTCATCGGTTCCCCTACGGGAAGATGACGACGGTGGTTGAACGCGAAGCTATCTTGTGATGGATATTTTGGTTGACCAATCCCTAGGAGCGTCCTGCCACAATCATCATCAGAGGCGCTGCGGACGGGGCACGGACAAGTGACATCCCCCCGAGCAAGACATGCTCCGCATCTAAAATTCTAAATTGGCAGGATACCAACCATACCCGCGTGCCGGCAACGACACTTGGGTAACCACTTTCGTTTCGAAGAAACATAACCACCATGCAGCACAAAACTAGGAACACCGAGATAGATCACGCGTTAATTGGAGTCATTCCGCGAAACCGTAGCGACAAGAGCTTATTCGTACTAGACGTATACAGTTCGCCCAAACAAAGGAAATGGGACTTTGGAGACGTGGTCCTTAGAGTCAAAAGGCCTGCTAATGGTGCTCCCCTGCTAGTTGTGGGAGACTTCAATGCTCCGCATGCAGCGTGGGGGTATAGGCAAACCTTGGCCAAGGGCAGGATAACGAAGAGATTCAGCGACATGACCTGCTACTCATCAGCGATCCCACGAAGCCCACTCGGCAGGGCAACAGTGTGTCAGTGGACACGATACCAGATCTCACCCTCATGCACCGGGGAGTCGAGGCTGAGTGGCGTAACACCAGGGAAGACCTGGGAAGCGATCACAAAATCATAGAGATAGTTGTGAGTAACGGTCCTCTGGTTCTGAAGAAACGCAAACATAAAATCACTAACTAGGAAAATTTCCGAAACGCTGATGCAACGGCGGGCGAACCAATAAGTGACATCGTCGCGTGGAGTAGAAAGATATTAGATGCCGCACAAGCGGCAACGGATGAGCTCGAAACAGACGAAAGCATAGATACGATTGACAGTCATCTCGTCAGCCTGTAAATAAAGAAACAGGAACTGGAAGGGCGCCTTAAAAGTAAGAGGTGGGACAGAAATTTGCTCAAAATGATTGCTGCCCTAAATAAGGAAATCGAAGAATACTCCTTTGAATTGACTCGAGTAAATTGGGGGAACATATGCAATCAGATGAAGGCGGGGAAGGGGGAATGCGAAAACGTGGAAGATACGTAGGTATCTCCTTGACCCAAGCACGACTAAGTCCGAAGCGCGACAGAGACTACAAACCCTAACTTATAAATTCGACGGCACGACTAAGGAGTTGTTTGACAAAATCCAGAGCAGATAATTGGGGCCGTCCTCCCGAGAAAGTCTTCCCGACTACGCGGGTGCAGTGAACGAGATTATCGACGCCCCGATCACGATCGCGGATGTTAGAGCCGAGATAAATCGCCTCAAGACCAAAACGGCCGCCGGACAGGAAAGAGTCAGCAATCAGATGTTGAGTAACCTAAATGACGAATCCATCCGCGAACTCACCGGCTATATGCAGAGATGCTTGGACAGGGGCGAGCTTCCACCGGCATGGAAAACAGCTAATCTGGAAATCATCCCGAAACGCGGCAAGAAACTAGGTTTAGAGAATCTAAGACAGATCTCCATCACGTCGTGTGGTGGCAAGTTAACGGAACATGATATTCAAACCAGGCTTGGTAGGTATCTGGAAGATGAGGGCATGTACCCAGACTCCATTATAGGTTTCAGGGCGAACCTTTCGGTCTGTGATGAAATGCTACAAATGGAGGAGCATATAACTGACAGTAGACTAAAGATTCGAGAGTCATTGTTGGCCTCGATGTAGCTAAACCTTTTGACATCAGACATTCGGCCGTCCTGCGCCACCTGAGCGCCCTAGACGTGGGGACCAAAACATACAGCTGTGTCAGGGATTTCCTTTCAAATCGTACGGCTAACATAGAGTTAGGAGGTGCCTCCCTCCGAGACATCGAACTTGGTAACTAAGACACGCCTCAAAGGTCGCTCCTATCTCCGACATTGTTTAACGTAGCCATGATAGCACTATCCGAGAGGCTCGATAACATAGAAGACCTCAGATGCACCATCTACGCGGACGATCTAACTCTGTGGATAAACCGTGGCAGTAACGGGCGCATTGAAGGTATACTACAGGAAGCCATAGATGAAATTGAAAACTACCTAGAAAATTTGGGACTTAAGTACTCGGCCGAAAAATCTGAATCACTGTTCCTCGTCCTCGATTACAAGTGTAAAGCGAGCAGGAACAGCGACAACATGAGGCTCAAAATAGGAGGACGGCAAATCCCCGCGAGGGACAAGATAAGAGTACTGGGGCTTTATGTCCAGGACACCGGCCGAAACACAGAGACTATACGTCGACTAGAGAATGCGGTGGCACATGTTTGCAGAATGATGAAACGCATCTCAAATAATCATGGGAGGATGAAGGAGCCCAACCTCCTCAGAGTATTTCAGGCCTTTGGTATCAGTTGGATCCTTTTCGTACGCCCCTACATGAGGCTCACAAAATCCGATAAGAATAAGTGGGACATAATAATAAGAAAGGGCATCAAATGTGCGCTAGGTCTTCCACCGAACACGTCAACGGCCAAGATTATTAGTTTGGGCGTATTGAACACTTTGAATGAACTCATAGAGGCGGCAAACGCGTCGCGACATAAGAGACTGTTGAGCAGCAGGACGGGTCGCAAAATGCTCGAACGTCTGAGATACCAGATCAGTGAACAAGCCAAAGATACACGCGAAATACCAAAGTCGAACAGCGAGAACATTAGGGTAACACCCATGCCCCAAAGCATGCATTCCGCGTATCACGAAGCTAAACGAAAGACGACATATCCCCTGTCTATGGTAAAGCGGTTTGGATCGATGAGGACGAGGATGCAGTCACTGACCAAGTCAAGGTGAAAACACCGACACGTTTCGGAACCCGTACGGGTTCCTTGATCACACTAAGCAGGCAAGAGCCGTAAATCGATTCTTATTCTAAAACGTGACGTAGTGAACGGGTGTAGCTCGCCGGCAGATTGCCATTGGACGTACTGACAGTGCCCTCAATAGTCTGAATAAATACACATTGCAAAAGTTGTCTTGTGGTTGAATTCTTTTTCTTGGCTATTACAACGGCGTTATCCCAATCGATGGAATGACCGTGATCATCGGCGTGCTCGGCCAGTGCGTTCGACGATTTCTTGATGTTGCCCACGTCCCGTTGATGTTCCTTTTATCTTCTGATAAAGTTGCCAGTTTGTGTTGTGTTACAAAGACCCATATGCTGCAAGGTGAAGTGGTACAACAGCATATTCCGGGAATGTTATACGCAGACGACATTGTTCTTTTAGCTGATAACCAAACCGATATGCAGCGGCTAATAAATATTTGCGGCCAGGAAGTCACTGACCTTGGATTAAATTTCAGTGCAGAAAAATCAGGAATAATGGTTTTCAATGACGCTACCACCGACGTAGTGTCTATCCAGCAAGGCGAATTACCTAGAGTGAAGGAATATAAATATTTGGGAGTGTGGATAAACGAAGGGGATAACTACTTAAGTACTCACGAGGAGCAACTTAAGGTTAAGGGAAAGCGAAACGCAGCTATAATGAAGCATAGAGCTCTGTGGGGGTATAACAAATATGAAGTAGTAAGATGAATGTGGAAAGGAGTAATGGTTCCGGGTCTCACGTTTGCGAATGCTGTACTCTGCTTAATATCAGGCGTTCTATCAGGCCTTGAAGTAAACCAGAGAACGGTAGGACGTTTGGCCTTAGGCGCGCATGGAAAACAACTAACGAAGCAGTTTAGGGGGATATGGGCTGGGCGTCTTTTGAAGTTAGAGAAGCTCAGAGTAAAATATGCTTTGAGATGAGGTTGAGGTCAATGGATCAACGAAGGTGGGCAGCTAAGGTATTTAGGTACCTATACTTGAAAAGCGTGGACACGCAGTGGTTAAGAAAGACTAGAAGGCTAACGATGAAATACGGAAAGAACAGTGGGGAATCCAAAACAGCCAAGGTAACCAAAAAAGAGGCAAGGCAGATTGAAACGAATAAATGGAGGGAAAAAATGGAAGCTAAAACGTCGTTAGAGAAGTACAGGGCTGAGAAGATGAACATCAGAAAGGAAAATTTCTACGATAATTCCCAGGGCAGTGCTTTGCTTTTTGAGGCTAGAGCAGGTTGCCTGCGAACTAAGAGTTTTGTGGGGAAGTATTCACAAAATGATGGGGTATGCGTGGTCTGCGGAAAAGAAACAGAAACTATGCGGCACATCGTGTTAGAATGTGAGGGTATCCATCCAAATCTACATGAAGGGAATATTGGGCTTTCAGAAGCCCTAGGATTTAAGGGTATCACAGAGGAAGTTAACTTCAAGGCTGTCGAGGGGACGAAAAGAAGATTAGAATGCTGGTGGACGAAAAGCAGAGAGGGGAATATTGCCTAGGACAGTTACCACCTGTAACAGGAAAAAAAAGTATTTTGTGCCTAATAAGCTTTTTGTGCCTGCCCTAAGCAGCGCTAGTATTGAACCAAAAGTGTAAAACATAGGTATATTAGTCCTTTTTGGTCAGATGACATGTCATCACCCCGATACAAAGGGGAAACCAATAGAAATCATCATCAATCATCGGTGCCTGGACTCTGGAGACTCCCCACATTTCGATGAAGCTCAAGTCCGTCCAAGTTTTAATACTGTAGAACCCCCCCGTGGGTTCACACATATGAAGAAGGTCTTCGAGTGGAGCAGCAAGCAACAAGACGCCCTGGACAAGGTCAAGGAAGAACTGGGTGCCAATGACTCACTAGACTGCTATGATGACTGTAAGGAGACGTACCTCATTACAGACGCAAATCACGATGGAATCTGGAGGAAAGTTCACCATCAAGACCGATCAGAAACCTCTGGTCTGTATCCTGCGGAATCCAAGGGCAAAACTGTCTGCTAGTATCGAACGCCTAAGCCTTAGATTGCAGCAATACGACTACAAAGTCGAGCACATCTCTGTCAAAGACAACACAGTGGACTACTTGTCATGGCATGCACACGAAGATGAAGTGATGCCGCAAACAAAAGGCAGAGCAACTCAAGAGTATGTCTGTTTTCTGAACAGGATAGCTGTGCCAAAAGCTATGACCATGACTTAGGTTGAGACAGCCTACACAGAAGACCCACTTATGCAGAAGGTCATCGTTGCCGTCCAAGAGGATTATAAGAAGGCATCTGGCAAAATGTGGGAAGAAACTGTCTCGAAGGCTTATTCATCACGAGGTCATAGTGACCGACAACAACGTCCTTATTTGAGGCACAAGGCTTGTACTTCTAGATAAGCTTCAGAGGGGCGCGATAGAAATTGCCCACAGAGGACATCAAGGTGTCGTAAAGACAAAACAACTGATAAGGGAGCAAAACTGGTTTCCTGGTCTGGACAAAAAAGTAGGAGACCTGATCAAGACCTGCCGTGCTTGTAAGAGCACTGTTCCGAGAGACAACCCCCACCTATAAGATGACAGAACTTCCTCCAGGGCCATGGCACACTCTGGCAGCATGCTTTGCAGGTCCTGTTCCCATTGGAAAATACCGCTCAATTGTAGTAGATGAATTCTCGAAGTTCCCCATGGTCGCAACCTTCCCTTCGCTAAACACGCCAACAGTGACAGCGAAAATGCTGGAAATAGTTTGCCATTCGTGGAATGCCAGTTAACGCCAAAACGGAGAATGGACCCCCATTTTCAGCACAGAATTTGCAAGCTGCATGGGTGCAAACGAAATAAAGCATCACAGAGTGACACCTTTGTGGCCGGGAGCCAACGAGGAAGCTGAGCGATTTATCAAAAACATAAAGAAGACTGTGAATGCAGCGGCAATAGAAGGAATAAATTGGGAAAGCGAGCTGCAAGAATACCTGCAAAAGTACACAACGACCCCGCGACGAACCACGCGCCTTTCTCCAGCGGAGGTTGTCTTCGGGAGAAAAATCAAGACAAAACTACCAGGAGCAACTACCTAAGACGAAGACAACTAACTCCGAGAGAGTGACAAGCTCAAGAAAGACAAAAATGAAAACATACGCGGACGAGAGGCGTCATGCAGCACCCCACTCTCCTCAGTTGGGAGACCCAGTACTGTTAAAGCGCCAAATGAGATTGGCCAACGAGTCACTACGACCCAGAATAATACGTAGTAACCCGCGGACAAGGAACTGCGACCGCAGAAAAAAAGGGCAGGGATGAAAACGATCACAAACTCATCGTATTTCAAAGAAATCGAAGGGCCCTCCGAGCACACATCTGCCGAAGAGGACGCAATGGCAGGATTCGAGACTAGAACTACAACAGCTACAACCGACTTTAGTACGAGCCCTGGGGCCGTATAAATGTAGGTTTCAAAAGAAGAAACCGCGGGACTTCCTGCCGAAGCTGAGGGGCCAGAAAATTCCGAGGGAGCCGAGGAGTCATCACAGCCTCCACTTCAACCACGCCAAGCCGAAGCGGCGCTGCAGCCACGGCGTACCTTAGGCGTTCAACAGGAAGTAGAATACCGAGCCGCTTAGCAGATTACGTCGTCGATACACGCTTGGCGAACATTTCCAAAAGCGCAAGACAAAATGTGCTGTATAGCGGAGAAACCAGGTGGCGCCACCCTCACCATATGCCCGCTGTGAAAATTAGCAGTGGCTTAGCTCGGCTATGCCAGGATATACGTTGCGTGAGCTAAGATTAAGCTGGTTATTCTAAGGTTTCCTGATTGTCTAGTACTAGCTGATTATCATGCTTACTGCTGCTAAAATGATTTCCAATCCAATCCAATCCAGTTAAGTCCAGTCCGGCACAGTATAGTCCTGCCCTGTCACTGCTCCTCGCGCATGCGCAGCAGAGCTCTCCAGGAACCATACGAAACGGCTATCAAGCGGCTCCGGCACACTGTCAGACTTGGTACTGCGCAAGGAGGCGCACAGCTGGGCACACGCCGGCGCCAGTGCGTCTGCCGCGGCTATGACGTCACTCCTCTGGGATGCGCAAATCGGCGAATGTGCAGACCCAATTCTCTACAGAGGCGTACTCCAATTGGATTGGATTTCAATCCAATCCAAATTCAATCCAATCGAATCCAGTGGTCCTCGCTCTTTCGCAGCATGGCCCTTCAAGGTTCACACGAAACTGCTCAACCTCGGCCAATGTAGCTTACGCCACAAAACCGAAACCCAAATGTAAACACGGGCGGCGGCAGCGACGGCGCTGGAGGCGAGGTCAAGTGGCGAGAAGAGAGAGAAGCGCACTGGCGCTAGGTTGTACGTTTACTTCTCGCTTTCAATAAACCCAGTATCAGTCTAACTATGTGTCCTTAATAAGAAGCAAGAACACTACACCGTCTGCTGTCAATACGCGGGTTTCCACGGGAGGAAAATGAACATCCCTGCGTTTGTCTGCTAGAATAAAGGGCTACTTCATTGCAGTTTCATTCAGTAAATACAATTTCATCTGTCACTACTATTATTAAATGATAAGATAAATGAATACGGGTGGAATCTCCGAACGTGTACGCCATGCGTATTTCATAAATCTTCTCGGGTTGTCCACCTTTACAGATATGGAAGGTTCATAATATTTCTTTTGTTCTTTACGTATGCGCAGCCTGATAGGTATACCGCGTTTTTGCGTCCTGATGGTGCGCGTTGTTTGACCAATCAACGGGACACATTCTCTTTTCGGGCCCGCGAGAAGTAATGGTAAAAAAATTGGCCGCGTATCTGCTGCTTTCGTTGCAAATGTCGACAAAAGACGATAGTCTTTATCGACTTTTGCCAAGTAAATGCCTCCCTTCGCTTTCCCGCTCACCTCTAATGTTGTTCCTCTTGCGTCTGCTCCTCCCAAGGTAAAGACGTCAAATGTTTGCCTAAATCATTTTAAGTTTACCGCCTTTCACTGCTCCAGGCCGGGTGTCTTGACGCCAACGCTGCCGTACGGCGGAGACGCGCGTGAATCGAGGCGCCCTACTTCAACGTTGATAGATCCACGTTGCCTTACTCCACGTGCGTTCCAAGAAGAACGTGGGGCCTATCTAGTGAAACCTTTCGTAACTGTTGCCGGTTGATTTCTTAAAACGTGACCCGCCGCGGTGGCTCAGTGGCTAAGGCGTTGCGCTGCTGAGTACAAGGTCGTGGGTTCGATTCCCGGCCGCGGCGGCCGCTTTTCTGATGGAGGCGAAAAGCAAAAACGCCCGTGTGTACGAGATTTCGGCGCACGTTAAAGATCCCCAGGTGGTCGAAATTAATCCGGAGCCCTCCACTACGGCGCGCCTCATCGCCTGCGTTGCGTTGGCGCGTTAAACCCCTACAATCAATGGATTTCTTAAAACGGCGCCAGATGCTATAGTGGCGCGGGCGACAGCAGGTGACGGCGGAGTGAATTTTTTTTCTGCAGTTGAAAAAGTATTTGATTTCGCAAAAATCAAGCATTTATGCTTTTTTACAAAGAAACACTGCGAATATCACTTCTGTATTCATTTGTTGTCTTATATTTGCGTAATGCCTAGTTCTTCTTCAACAATGTTGACAAGTATGAGCATAACACCGGACCTAGACGGGTACATTTAGCTGTGACTATATACGACTATCGTGCAGGCCTTCTTTTACTTTGGCCGGAGGGGTAAATCGAGTCACAGACAGACAGACAGACAGGCTGACAGACATACAGACAGACCAAACTTTCTGCGTTTAAGTAGCCCAAGAAAGGCTATGGTCTTTAAAATACACTAGGCAAAGTGAAGATTGCGAGAGAAAGCATAACGTAGTGAGTGATATCTTTGGCGGTTTTAATGGGGCAGGTTCCACCTCGACGTAGATTGTGAGCGCGAAGCCTGCAGCAGAAATCAGTTTTTTTCGCAGCAAGCCCCGCGGGGACGTTACCCTTAACCTGTATAAGGTCCCTAAAATTACTAAGGTAGCGCCAAGTGCTCCCTCCTTCTCCGCTGCCCTCCTCTTTTTTCTCTCCCCTCACCCGCGGCGCCGCAGTCCCTTTAACTCCGTGGCGGGGCCGCCATTTTTGTTGGCTTCCTCAGAGCAGACGCCCTCGAAACGCTTCGGGCCGGTCGCTGCAGTTTTTCGTGCAGTTTGCTCTTGTTTTCCCGCCGCAATCGCTCTTTGGTACTGTTAAAAATATTAGAAGAGGAAGAGGTGGCTATTAGCAGCTGCCCTTAACTATCACCATCATTGAGAAGTTCCATCCGCCATTAAAGAATCACTCACGTCCCGCGGTCCTCGCCTCGGTTCTTTAACAAAATGGTGCCGTGACCAGGATTAATGGATAATACAGTTGAAGACCTGAGTGCGCACCGCCCCACAACGATGACGTGAGTGACCACAACGATGGGACTAGATTGTGACCGCTGACTACGGACCGCAGGCCGACGCGACTACCCAAGGATCAATTGAGGCCTCGCCAAGCGACCAACGATCAGACTGCCTCAACAACGCTACGGACTCTTAACGGACGCCTGCCGGGACCAACTAAAGAAACGGGTTAGGTTTCTCGCCTACCATGACTCATCTCGGCGACCAACAGATATTAACGACGCCGAACATCGACATGGAGGCCCTTCGCGAACGAAGAAACCTAATCCGCAACGACGCCACTACCCTGATCAAGGACATAAAGTCACGGATGAATGCCGAGACACCATCAATCGGTGAGCTTCTTTCGCTCAAGAAAAGCCTAATGACAAAACATAGGATATTAAAAAGCTGGACAGCGAGATTGAAGTACTTCTCGACTTGGATGATTTAGAGAAAGAATATGAAGCCGCCTATGAATTCGAAGATATTATCCTGTTGACCAAATTTAGAATGGAGCGATTGTTTCCAGAATTGGAAAAATATTCTACCGATGACATCGTTACAATAGCCCTGGAAAAGCAGGATGGTATCGTAAACGTCAATGAATCGGCTTTGGAAAACAGTCACCTTATGAACGAAAAGAGCAATTTGACGACGCCTCTGAAAGAACTTCATCATCAGCCAGAAGTCAGGGAACAAGCTGTTTCCTTCAAGCAAGGGACTAGTTCAAGGAATAACCAAGTGGAGGCACCCGTTCCTGTTGCTCGCCCAGACGACTGCAACCCCGAAGATGAAATTTCTCGATTTCCTGCAACAAAAAGGACGAATAATTTGATCAACGAGACGGCTGTGCAGGAACCTGCTGATCGATCTTGTGTACAAGTTTTTAGCGACAAGACGACGACATCAATGTGCAAGAAACGGCCTAATGAAAAACCACAGGTTAACGCAGAATCACAGCAGAGCTATCGAAGCCAAAGAAGAAACTCAGGCTCACCCATGGAGACGCCGGATAGATGTCGCCTTTGCTGCAGCAAAGGTTTGAAAAGAATTTTACTGGCCCAGGTAAAACGTGGAAATGTGAAGACACCGACTTTCAAACGAAGACCACAAAAACAGCGAAACGCCGGGGCCCCACTATGCACACAGGCAACTAACAGAAGTAAGGTTTCCCCAAAGCAGCTGACCAACTGGCGTCTGATTGAAATAACGAGAAAGGAAAGGTGTGCGATGAACATCCGGACGAAAGGACCCAACCGGCACAGTAGTTCCCCCAACACACGCCAGGCTGTCCGATGCGCATTCAGCAATATGCTTCCGCGGGAATCTCTACGTGATTATCGAGGACGACCGACGCTCCAGACACACCGCTTACGACGGTCTGATTCAACAGAGCGGCTGTGCCACCGACGCTGGAAACATAGGTGGAAACAGAAGTATAGACAGCTCCGGTGCAGCTACCACGGACATTACATCGATTTGATTCATGGACTGATTAATGAACTTTAATGAGCTTTGCTGTTCGGTGCAACGAAGGGAGCGACGCTAAATGGCCACTGAAAACTCTAGTTTCAGCACCTCCCTGTGCTAATCGCGCGGCCGGAGGATGCTAAAAATATTAGAAGAGGAAGAGGTGGCTATTAGCAGCTGCCCTTAACTATCACCATCATTGAGAAGTTCCATCCGTCATTAAAGAATCACTCACGTCCCGCGGTCCTCGCCTCGGTTCTTTAACAGGTACCATTAATAGTATTTCCAGAGTCCCGTTTTACCAACACGCATTAAGTGAGGCTGTTTTGTTGTATATTTTTGTCTAGAAGGGGATATTTGCGGGGTGGATGCCGCGGACGCATACGGACAGCACGGTGTTTGTTTACGTGTGCGGCATGATCAGGATCGTTCGTGAACGCGAAAGGATCGAACGTGGACGTTTCAAACTGCTCTGTTACCAAGTATTTCTAGAGCCCCGTATTACCAACACGCCCTAAGTGAGGCGGTTTTGTTGTATATTTTTGTGTAGAAGGGGATATTTGCGGGATGGATGGCGCTGGCACATACGGACAGCGCGGTGTTTGTTTACGTGTGCGGCATGCTCAGGATAGTTCGTGAACGCGAAAGGATCGAACGTGGACGTTTCAAATTGCTCTGTTACAGTAATTCCGTTCTTGCATTTGCGTGATTAAGTTGTGGTCGTGCAAGCGCTGCACAGAGGGCTTGCGCATGGTTCGCGGTGACCTTGGTTCGCGGCAGTTCAAGCGCTGCGCTGGCTTTTTTGCGTTCGCGTTTTTGCGTTAATTGTAGATCATTAAGCAGCGCTCAGTATGCGACCCGCATTAGCTACTGACATTCATGCCACCTTTATTCCGTGCGCTATCCGGTGCTTTGACGCTGTTGCAAAATATATGTCACCTTCACGTCATTATAGGCTGCTGTCAGGGTCAAAGTTCTCGCGTCTCCTCGTTGGCCTCGCCCATGACGGCTGTACTTTTGGCAGTGCGCCCGTGGCATAGCAATGTTCGTGCGATTAGCGTTCACAATTACTTCGAGTAAGGCCCTGTCGGGCATATCTGGAAAAGGCTGGCAAAAAGAACACGCACTTAAAGATTGCGCTCAGCTTACAATTAGCTGTAGTGCCCAGTTCTATAATAACTACCGTATTCCAAGGCTAGAAGCGCGCTAACATGCGCAATTGTGAATCCTTTTTATGCTGTACAGCTAACATTGATTCATGTGTGGGTATGCAGGCCTCACAGGCAGCCCTCGACTTACGCCAAGAACGCCTGCTTTCCTGATTGATGACGACAGTACTGACGATTAAAACCGAAACTTTATGATAAACTGAATGAGAATACACATGGTGGTTAAAATCAACAGTCCATGCCGTAAAAAGGCAGTGGTGTGCGACCAGCTGCCACACCTTGGCTCATTGTCTCTGAAGTGGGCTGCCACACCCGGGTTCATAGTCGAAGCAGGGCGAGGGTTTGCCCCAGTGTTGTGTGCCAATGGGGGGAACACGCCAGATGGCGGCAGACAGCCGGAAGGTGGTTTCGGTTTCGTTTGTAGGATTCGGGTGCCCTTCGTAGCGATGGGCAGCACACTCCCCGTCTGGTGCACCGCTTCGTGGGCGCCACAATGGTATCAGGTAGTCATCAGACGAACAATGACGGATGAACATCTTAACGATCCCGTTTTTTGCTGTCTTGACTTCAGCCTTTCGACTGTGCCCGTCGGCGCTGAGTATGCACTGAGTGACGACCCCGACCGGCCATTCACACCGGTTGGCTTGTTTCTCCTTGAGCAAGACGAAGTCTCCGACCTTGAGGTCAGGTAGAGCGATCTGCCACTTCCTTCGCTGTTGCAAGGTAGTCAAATACCCGGTGCGCCATTTCTTCCAGAACTCACTGGCCATGTTTTGCACCTGGTGCCACTGACGTCGGTACAGATTGCTTGGTAGAGCTTCCCCAAAGGCTGAAGTTGAAGCTCCCAGCTTCTGCGTCAAGATCGCCGTTGGTGTGAGAATGATGGGGTTTTCCGGGTCAGAGGATACGGGAACGAGAGGCCTTGCGTTTATGATAGCTGAGACCTCTGCCATGAAGGTCGTGAGGACTTCGTGGGTCAGACGGTTATGATGCGTCTGAAGCAACATGGAATCCAATATCCGACGAGCGATACCTATCATTCTCTCCCAAACTCCACCCATGTGAGACCCATGCGGAGGGTTGAATACCCACGTACAGCCTTTCTCGTTGAGAAACTTCCCCGGTGTCGAGCCTCCCAGATCATTTGGGTTGATTCCCATCTCTCTGCACGCTCCCACAAAGTTTGTGCCACAGTCAGAGCGGATTTGTTTGACGGGTCCCCGGATTGCCAGGAATCTTCGGAGTGCATTGATGAAACTGGACGTGTCCATCGCCTCGATCACCTCGATGTGCACTGCACGAATACTTAGGCACGTGAACAACACCGCCCAGCGTTTAGTGTTGGACATTCCACCTCTTGTACGGCGAGCAACAACCAGCCATGGTCCGAAGACATCGACGGCTACGTTGGTGAAAGGGGGCTCGGTGGTCAGCCGGTCTACTGGTAAATCGGCCATCTTCTGCTCCTGTGACCGCCCTCACAGTTTCTTGCACGTGACGCACTTCCCTACGATGGACGAGATGCGTCCCTTGCCGCCGATGATCCACAGACCAGCCGACCTGACTGCTCCTTCAGTAAAGTGTCGGCCTTGATGCTGCACTTGCTCGTGGTAGTAACGTATGAGCAGTGTGGCGACGTGGTGTCGGCTCGGTATGATGAGAGGATGCTTTTCCTCTTCGGGTAGATCCCCTCTGCTGAGGCGGCCACCGACTCGCACAAGGCCGTTCCCATCAATGAATGGGTCGAGTCTTCGAAGGGGACTTTTCTTGGGAACAGGTCTTTTGTTCTCGAGGAGGCTTATTTCTTGAGAGAAGCAATCTTGCTGAACAGCACGGATTACTACAGTTCTCGCTGTAGAAAGATAT
Organism: Haemaphysalis longicornis; assembly: GCF_048455015.1. NCBI lineage: Eukaryota > Metazoa > Arthropoda > Arachnida > Ixodida > Ixodidae > Haemaphysalis > Haemaphysalis longicornis. Next base: position 121,732,974 of record NW_027526445.1, on the reverse strand, counting down.
TCGGCGGCACTTTCCTGCGCGGTCAGACCCTTGACATGCTGCGCAGCTCTATGAAGAAATGCCACTGCGCGAACAAGTGTTTTCCAGCTCGAAAACCTAAGGAAGCACTCCGCACCCAGTTGCCTGGATGACGTAACTGCTGTGGCCAGCGTGTTGACTTCCGGGCGTAATTCTTTGTCCTCACTTGGAGATACAAGATTGAAGACAGATGACGGTAGGGCTGGTTCATCGCCTTGTCGGAGAAAGTGGGGGCCACTGAGCCAGGTCGTGTGCTTGAGCTTCATCGCTGACACCATTCTTGTGCCGTGGTCCGCAGGATTCTCACTCGTGTGGATGTATGTCCACTGTTCTGGCCGTGTGGTCTTACGTATGCGTAACACTCTATTTGCCACATAAACGTAGAATCTTCTGGTCTCATTGTAGATGTAGCCTAAAACGACCCTACTGTCGATGTAGAACTTCACTGCATCCGGCTGAATGTCCAGCTCGCGTTGCACGAGTTCAGCCAGTTCGACTGCAAGGACAGCTCCACATAACTCGAGCCTTGGAACAGTAGGTTCGGCCAGGGGTGCCAGCTTTGTTTTTCCCATTATGAAACCCACATGTCGCGTTCCCTCTTTGTCAACAACTCTGAGGTACGCCACAGCTGCGACGGCTTTTGTGGACGCATCGCAAAAGATGTGAATTTCCTTTCGCTCAGCTTCAAGCATTGTTGAAGTTGCGTACGTCCGGGGGATCTGCAGGTCTTCCAGTGCCCCAAGCGAGCTCTTCCAGTCTTCCCAATCTTGCGCTCTGTGAGCTGGAAGCGGAGCATCCCAGTCATAGCCTTCCGCTGTGATCTCACGCAAAAAGTGTTTTGCCCGTGCTGTCACTGGAGCCACAAAACCCAACGGGTCATAGAGGCCATTAACAGTGGACAGAACACCACGCCGCGTGCAGGGTCTGCCTTTAGGTGGAACATGGTATACGAACGTATCCTCGCGCACATTCCAAAGGAGCCCAAGAATGCGTTGCGCGGGCATCGTCTCTGCAGTAAAGTCGAGTTCCTTTAAGTCCTTTGCGTGATCTTCAACCGGAAATGCCTTTAGCACGTTCTCCCTGTTTGAAGCGATCTTGTGCAGACGTATGTTCGCCGTTGCCAGCATCTCCTGTGTGTTTCGCAGCAGGTTGATGGCGTCTTCCTCGGTGGGAACTGACTTGAGGACATCGTCAACGTAGAAGTCTCTTTCCACGAACTTCGCCGCTTCCTCCCCGTACAGCAGTGAGCCTTGTCGAGCCGTTCGCCGAAGTCCATAGGTAGCCACAGCGGGCGATGGGCTGTTCCCAAAGACGTGCACTTTCATGCGGTATTCAACAATCTCTTTTGACATGTCGTTGTTCTCGAACCACAAGAACCTAAGAAAATTGCGATGATCTTCACGGACAAAGAAACTGTAAAACATTTGCTGAATGTCTGCCATCACTGCCACTGGCTCCTTCCTGAAGCGTATCAGCACTCCTATGAGACTGTTTGTGAGATCCGGACCTGTGAGAAGGACACTGTTCAAAGACACTCATTTGTACTGAGCACTGGAGTCGAAGACGACCCTGATCTTCTCTGGCTTGTGAGAGTGGTACACCCCGAACAAAGGCAAGTACCAGCACTCCTTGCCATCAGCGAGAGGTGGAACAGGTTCTGCATAGTCATTCACAAACAGTTCCTTCATGAAGGCCACGAAGTGCGCGTTAATTTCAGGATTCCTACGCAAAGTGCGGCGTAGTCCGAGGAGGCGGGACAAGGCTTGTTGCCTGTTGTTTGGCAGCCGGGGTCTCGGTATGCGAAACGGAAGGGGACCAACCCAGCTGTTAGACTGTTCTTGGACGAACTCGTTTTCCATTATGTCAAGGAATGCTCTATCTTCTATAGAGGGAGCGAGCTCGTTGTCCTCACTAGTCGTTTGGAACAGCGTACAGGCAAAGTTCTTCGGTTCCGTTGCCAACCCGTAATCCAGCGTGGGATCATGCTTGCCGGGTGACGCCAGGACAGGGTGCTCTTTCACCACAAAATGGTTGTCACAAGGTTCTAGCAGAGATGGACGTCCGTCGCTCAAGATGTGAGTCTTCAGCACGTTGATGGTACCTGGCTTCCGCGTCCGGCCGATGCAAATATTCCCAACTATCACCCAGCCTAAGTCGTGCTTCTGGGCGTAAGGCGCATCATGCGGACCGTTGCATGTCTGACGCACCTTATGGGCCCTAATGATGTCCCGGCCAAGAAGAAGCGATATCTCTGCCTCTGGTTCCAGCGGAGGGATGAAACAGGCTATCGACTGGAGATGTGGGTAGCACCGAGCAGCTTCAGGTGTTGGTATTTCGCTCCTGCTGTTAGGAATGTCATTGCACTCAAGCAACGGTGGAAGCTTCAGATCGACGTCACCACTCACACTTTGAACCGAGAAGCCACTCGCCAACCTTGCAGTGACTTCCGTTATTCCAGAGCACGTCCTCAAAGTGTAGCCTGTGGGTACCCCATCAACGCGGAAGAGATCTAGGAGCTCCGACGTCACCAGTGACCGATTGCTCTGGTCATCTAAAATGGCGTAAGCCTTTACTGCCTTGTGCGGTTGAGAGTCGTGGGTTACGTTCACCAGGCAGATCCTCGCACAAGACTTGCTTTGATCTCCCTTGTCACCCACTTCGGTGCGCGTAGCAGTTACGCTTCCTCCTGTCTCTTGAGTGTTGTCTTCTCCTTCTGCAGCTTTAGAAGGGCTGTATGTGAGCGTAACCATCGGGTGAAGCGCTGCATGGTGTTCGGTAGAGTCACACACAGAGCACCTAACGGCTGTCTCACATTGCTTCGAGAAGTGGCTCGTAGACTTCAGGCACTTGAAGCAAATCCTTTGCTTTCGCAGAAAGGTGATGCTGTCGTCGAATGTCTTCCCAAGGAACACACGGCATTTTTCGAGAGAATGTGGTCTCTTATGGATGGGGCACCACTTACTTAGGTCCCTCAATTCCTTTTCTTTTTGTCCGTCGGCATTCAGGGTTGTCGCGTAGCAGCTTTCTGGTTTCGAATCCACATCAGTTTTCCTGGAGGACACTGTTGTCTTTCCTTTGACGGCGTTGGAAGCCTGCTTCTCCCTCCTTGGTTGGATGTGAGGCAAAGTATTCTGCTGACGGAGTATGAAGCTCGGGTCATTCCGCATTTCAGCTTCGTCTCTAACGAATTTTGAGAAGAATGAAAATGGTGGGAATGCGGTGTTATTGTCTTTTTTATACTTTGAGCCCGCCGACATCCATTTCTCCTGAAGCCCAGGTGGAAGCTTTGCAACGATGGCGTTGACACCTCGTGCTGTGTCCAAGTACTTTAAACCAGCAAGGTATGGGTCAGCCTTCGCTGTCTCCAGTTCAAGGAGGAGGTCGCCAAGTTCTCGGAGCTTCACGTTGTCCCTGTAGGGTATTCTCTGGAAGTCTTCTAGACGCTTCATGAGGGCATCTTCAACGACCTCAGGACTGCCGTAGGTGTCGTTCAGCCGTTTCCAGACAGCATTTAGCCCTGCCTCGTAGTCTTGCACGTACACGGACCGGAGCCTACTAGATTGTGCAGACGACTCCGGCCCAAGCCACTTGATGAGCAGGTCTAGCTCTTCCTGGGCAGAAAGGTCGAGGTCACTCGTCATTGCCTTGAAAGAGGATGCCCATGCCCGAAAACCATCGGGGCGGTCATCAAACCGTGTCATCCTAGTTGACAGGAGGTCCTTCCGGCACAGAAATTTTACGACGCCGGTCATTTCTGAACTGGCGCCGCCTGAGGCCAAGGCGTTCGTTGATAGCTGATCCGCCTGCCGGCTTGTCTGGTGCTCCTCAATCCGGGCATGCACATTCACTTCATTATGGACATCTCCGTGATCGGCCTCAGTCATGCGAGGTTCCGAAGAGACATGCCTTGGGTCATGCGTGGTGGCCTGGGCCAGAACGTAGCCCTCAGTGCGCTTATTTGAGTCAAGCAAGGGGAGCGCACGAAGGCTCTCCCCGCCATCCTGCTCCGCGGCAGCCTCCAGAACACCCGCATGCGCGTCTGCCGCAGCTGCCTTTTTTTCGTGGTGCAAAATATCGAGCTCAGCGTCGAGTTTGGCCCTCTCCAACTTCATGGCTGCTTCTTTTCGACTGAAAAGCACCTTCGCTTTGGCCGCTTCTGCTGCCGCGCGTGCCTGCGCCGCCGCTACGGTAATCGTAGACGAGCTGGTTTGCTGGGATGACGAAGACCGCTCGGAACGGGTGCACCGAGAGCTCTGCGACGTTGTGTCCTGCGCGGTGTTGCGAACCGCACGGAACTTGTCTAGACCTCCCATGACGAGCTCCTCACGCTTGGCGTCAATTTCCCTTTGTTGGTCGCGTTGTAGTAAGCTTTCAGGACAGTTCGTGGTCACCAAGAAAGCCTCGTATTTGGCAGCTGCGTGTTTATATTCTGCGAAGCTCGCACGAAGCGTGTCCTCGGTGGTTTCAAACTCCCTTTGCTCCGCGCCCGATAGCTTTCGCAAGACGCGTTCAACATTTGACCAAACTGCATCTAGTTCGGTGCAGTGTTCTTCCCGGTCGGCCTCGTACTGCTCTTTCGCCTTCAACGAGAGCTTCACTGCTCGCCGTGGTCTGGCCCCACTCGCAGCTCCCGCGCTGGCGCCCCGGCATGTTGATTCAACGTCGTCCATGCTAGCGGCGGGAAGGCTCGTATTTCATGCAGCGCCTGAGTCTCTCGTGTACGCGCGCCGTGCGGAGAAACGTGATATGAGCCCACCTTGCGTTTCGCGTGCCGTCGGGAGTTGGAGCGCTTGTAGCGTGCACCGTGCTTGGTGTAGGCGATTGTCGCGGCGAAGCAGAAAGATGCCTTGCAGTAACGACGTATCCTCAAGCACTGGAGCGTTGCTTAAACGTCCGTAAACTTCCGATGGCGTCCGAAAGCGTGGGTTGGCGTCCGGTGGCGACGAAACCTTGCCTTTTTACTATGCAGGCCTCACAGGCAGCCCTGGCGCCCCGGCATGAACGCCTGCTTTCCTAATTGATGACGACAGTACTGACGATTAAAACCGAAACTTTATGATAAACTGAATAAGAATACACATGGTGGTTAAAATCAACAGTCCATGCCGTAAAAAGGCAGTGGTGTGCGACCAGCTGCCACACCTTGGCTCATTGTCTCTGGAGTGGGCTGCCAGTGCCACACCCGGGTTCATAGTCGAAGCAGGGCGAGGGTTTGCCCCAGTGTTGTGTGCCAATGGGGGGAACACGCCAGATGGCGGCAGACAGCCGGAAGGTGGTTTCGGTTTCGTTTGTAGGATTCGGGTGCCCTTCGTAGCGATGGGCAGCACAGTGGGCTTTGATAAATTACAGCTTGCTACAGCCAAGCTGGCCATGACTGCACTGACCTTATTCGAGCAGCCGAAGGCACAACAACTCGGCATCGCGAAGCTACATAAAACGCCGACGCAACTCTTGTTTGAAACGAGCAGCTGACTCTTCGGTTGTTATCGGTTGTTATACGCTGGCGGCTTCGATAAGGCCTGCTCCGAGGCAGCTGAGCCTAAAATGGCGAATTTAAATGAACAGTGGCGGCGAAGAGAAGAAAAAATAAACAACGCGGGGACCAGGTACCACGTCACTGGCCGTTGGCCGATGGCGCGCGGCGTTCGCCGGCGAAAAAGAAAATGGCAAAAAACGAAGGAGGAAAGGAGCGCGGGCGAGGGCGAAAGGCGGCGAGATCTAAAGATGGCGCTACCATAGTAATTTCAGGGACCTTAAACTTGTACAGCTTACAGCGCCATCTCTACTTGTAATCTAGAAGCAGACGCGGCGCGGGTGAAAGGAGGAGAATGTCCCATTTGCGGCAGTGACCGCTTGGGACACTACAGTCGACAGAGTGGTGGTGGTGGTGGGCAGCTCTTCGCGCGCGAAACTTCCGCTTTCGGCAGAGCATTGCATTGCTTCTCCTCGGGCAATCCGCGCTCGCGATATAAACACGCCTGGCGAACGTAGTTCTGCTCCATTTTTGAGCTCCGCGCAAGGCAGGCGGTGCTCGCATCAGCCCCTACTCTTGTCCCGTGCTTCACGTGGTTTGTCTCGAGAACATCAACAGAAGTCCTGCTCGCAGTAACCACGAGATAGTTATAGCGGTTCGAAAAGTGCGCGGTTGAAGTAGACAGAGAAAGGTAAGTCTTCTTGTTTTGTGAATGCTATATTAAGCGCAGATTGTATCGTTTTCCTGTTCGGGCTGAGGTTTTTTTTTCTTTTGCCGGATAATTTTGCCTGTGTGCACGTAAAAATTCCTGATCTCAAAGAGGATTGTTGCGCTGACATAGATTACAATTGCAGAAGCGCGTCAACCTATCCACTTTTTGAAATAGTCAGAACGAGTTGCTACCTTTTGAAACGTGCGGTGACCACAGGCACACCATGGATACTGTTTGTGGTGCTCTTAGGAATTTGTTGCCCTTGCATCGCAATTACGCATACATGAATAGGAACCACGTGAGTGTGATGGCTGTTTTTCTGCAGTACGGCAAACGTAATTATGAGCAAAAGCCTGACAACGCGGAAAACATTTTCAAACTACAGTTCCCCAGGTGCCAAAGTTTACCGACCGATTCTTGTCATTGAACAATATTTTGCGAAAATTGCCAAAAATGTCTCACGGGAGAAAAGTAAAAGAAAATGTTATATTTTGCATTCATATTCTGTGAACTGTTATATTTTGCATTCATACTCTTTGCATTCATGTTCTGCATTTATGCGGTCTTCCACGTTACCCTCCTGGTTGGTACACTAACAATACTTAGTTTTTAATTAGTTCCCAACTAGGTCATTGGTGGCGCACCAGGTATCGATTTCTTACATAACTGTGGTATAAGTAGAGTATACGTATAGATACTTTGACAGCTCTCTTTTAGTACTTACAATAGTGTTAAGTGTCATGCTTTATTAAAAAGTGCTGCTGCACCAGCAAACCACTAACGCCAGAATATTGGTCTTTCTAGAAAACGCAATGGCCGAAAACACCGGTTCTGCGCAAGGAGCAGTGGTAAACTTTGTGGATAAGGTCTGTGCCATCCTCCCAACTATTACGCCCGACCTCCTGAAGAAGCTCCTTGAATACCTACAGTCAGTGGGCGTGAGTTCGGAGGCCGACATCGACAAGGTGAACGAGCATCAACTGGCCAGCGTACTTGGCCATGATAATGCGAGAAAGCTCTTAGACTGCTTTAAAAAGAAAGGTAAGTGAGAATCGAATACTCAAGATTGCGGATGCAGGCTATTTAGGAACGGAATATTCATTTTAACGAATGGACCGGTGACCACAAAGTAATGTGTATACGAGCGATCACTTAACTTTTCAATGAAGCGGGAAAAGAACTACTTGCAACTAAGGCATGATTTGACGAATTCATGACAAATGCACGGGGAATATTCAAAACGCTGCATTGTCTGGATGATCTAATTTATGCTATTAACTTGCGCTTGTACACAAAAAATATAGAAATGTTAGAGTAATAATGCTAGATAGACCTTCGTTTGATATCATTGCCTTTTATTGCCAGTGGAAAGACGGTAACAAAGTTGGCTATTAAGCTTTGCACTACCGAAATATTGTTTCCTCCGTCTGGTCGGACGCGCACTTCGCACGAAGACGTCATTCTGAGACAACACGTTTGGTCCCTTTAACCTGCTTCCGAAACATTACCACTGGCTTGAAACAAAAAGTGAATGCGTGTGTAAATTGCACACCTGCCGCACACAATAAGGCAAATTCAAGTTGATTTGTGGGATCAGCTCACAGCAACGACTGCTTTCTTTCTAGAGCCCCTGATAGCGGCGGCCCCCCCTACGCCTTCCGCAATGAACAGGTGAGAAATGAGTTCGGAGTGAGAGAGCCCCTATGCCAAGAGTGTAAGTTTGCACACGATTTTCGCCAGGTAGTACGCACTCACCAGAAACAGGTCACAGCGGTAAAACCTCGCACATGCGACGCTTTGGGATGCGGGATAAACGTGACTTGCAGGAGTCTCCCTGAATGGTGGCACAAAAACCTAATCTTTGGCCGATCATTTGGTGTTGTAGCGTTGCGGATTGTGAAAATAACATCAGCGTTTAGTTGGATGCGTCAATTCTGAAGCACCTGAGTCCGGTGTAAGCGTGCCGTTCCCTTTGTGATGAAATACGGGCGGATGGACCCAGATAAAAGCGTACATAAGTTCGTGACATTTTTTTTTCCTTTATTGAAATCACATATCGCCATGAAATCAATTCTTTCATGCAATGAATAAAACGATAATACCACAACGGATAATTTATTAATAATTTTATTTAGGTGCGTAACTACACAAACAAGACAGGCGGTTTGGCTACGCGAACCACAGAATATCGTCCGAAAGAGGCATACATGACGGCTCATAAAACTTTTTCGTAAACGCTTCTACCTATGCGGTTGTGTACAATCTGTGGGTATAACACACACACACACACACACACACACACACACACACACACACACACACACACACACACACACGCACACACACACACACGCACATGCACATACAAACACACAAACACACGCACACACACACACACACGCACATACAAACACACACACACACACGCACACACACTCACACACGCACACACACACATGCACATACAAACACACGCACACACACACACGCACATGCACATACAAACACACGCACGCACATGCACATACAAACACACGCACACACGCACGCACGCACACACACGCACGCACATGCACATACAATATGAAAGAGCAAAAAATCTGACACACAGGGAAGAATAATAGCAAGGACGTTTACCTACGTATCGGCAAGGGCCTTGCCTTCGTCAAAGGCTTACATAACATTACTACCATAGCGATCTAGATCACATTCATCATATAAGTTCATTGCAAACGGGGAGAAAGAGAGTAAGATGGGGGTCTATGCATACATTCGGGCTGTGCCCGCGGGACAACAAGAAGGTTAGGAGGAAAAAAGCAGAAAATGGCAACTCAAAAATGCTGGTGTCTTGCTTAGACGGAAAGACGCTAAACAAACTAAGGTAGGTTATCGATGCTTATGGTAGCACGTGCAGGCAGTAGCGCGATGGGATTTAAATGTGAGTAATCAAGAAATATCAATACTGACATTTACATATTGTCATTTGTAGCTAAGTGAAATTACTCCGCAGTTTCGAGCGTTTTTAAACAAGATGAAAAGATTAAGGCGCCTCGGTGCAGCACTTTTCCACCTGTTATTTGTCTTCTGCTACAACCTTATCTTCTTACAACCTTGTCTTGTATTTGTTATTTGTCTTCTGCTACAACAACCATGACGCGGAAAATCACTGTGAAAATCCATGACGAAATTAGTCAATGGGCACTGTTGATCCCCTGGAAATAAATGTGATGCTCTATCAGTTCTGAGTAAATCTACAAAAAGAAACAAAACGGGCGTATAAGTTTTACTTTTATTGTTACGATTCAAAGTTAAATTTCTGTAATGCGACAGTCGCTTTACTTCTCATGATCTTGTCAAGGCGGAACATCTTTTCAGGGCCACCACCGTTTTCACTTCTTTTTATAGGTCGGAATAAACAGCAAAAAGACATATTTCTGCCATACGCTTCTCTTTGTATTTCAGTGCTTTGCCCGTAGCAATGCCGCAGACGATGGCTATTGGCAACAACTGTGGAGATGGTCGTGGAAACACCCTGGAAATGTGAGTAAATAGTTTGAATACACAGGTTGCTTGCGGGATTTCATTTACCCACCCTTTACATCCAAAAAGGAAATATAAAAGAGACCGTAATTATCGGACAAACAGGTATTCTGGAATGTACAAACAAGTCATGTTTGACCCCCGACATGTTTTTACTCGGATATACCAGGAGTATATTACAGAACCTTCTAATACAGTGGGCGAACACAAATTTTAAGTTTAATCTAAATCCCAAAGAAAAAAGTGAAATTTATAAGGGGGTCTTATCGGTTGGAAGAATAAATCTTAAAATTTGTATTGATGACAGAGAGAGAGAGAGAGAGAGAGAGAGAGAGAGAGAGAGAGAGAGTTAGACAGACAGACAGACAGACAGACAGAGAGAGAGACAGAAAGAGAGAGAGAGAGAGAGAGAGAGTATCAGTTGAAGCAAGTGTATTCGTGGCCGCTGCCTTCAATACGAAGCTCTACTGGTGTGGCTGGCTGTTTTCGCCGTTTCCGCTAGGAATATCTGCGTGTCGGGACCAGGGCAACGGAGTTACAACTCCGGAATCGGAATGACCCCACCGGATTCATTCCAACTCTTTGAGATGCCGGAATGGAATGGCCATGGAATGAGGACAACGCTTGGAGGATCGAAATGGGAATGGCATTAAGCGCCTTTTTCCGGGGATTGAATAGAAGTGGAAGGGGGATTTTTAGACGACGGCGTCCCCATTGCTTGCGCCTTCCGACTACTTAATTAGTCTGTGGCAACGACTGCGTCGTTAATCTCAAAGGCTGCAGCAGCGACGAAAACGAGAACGCTTACCCGCCATCTCGAGTAACTGAATCCGCGGAACCTGCAGCAGCGCTTGTGAAAGTGAACTTTAAGCGGCGCAAGCGCGTCTGGCCGGTGGCGGCGTTAGGTCGGCTCCTACTTGTTCGACAGTCCTTTTGAGGCACAGCTTTCTCTGCACAGCTGTGCGTGGCGCTCATAGCAGACCGGCGTCTCTCTCATTGGCAGGGGCCGTGTGGTCAGGCCAGCAGGCGGGGAATAGCATCGAGAAGCAAGTGGGGGGGATACGAACGGCGCGCATCCGAAGCCGCGGTGTTTCTCACCGCAAGCTGATCCCGCGAAATCTTGGTGCTAAAAATACAAAGCGTTCGCGCATGGAACATAACACAACGAGTCTGCTTGGCGTTCTTCCCCCACCCTGCGTACCCGGCGCGCAATGAATAGCCTTGTAGCTTGTAAGCCGACTTGGTGGCATCTCGCGGGAACACGGCGGCGACCTGTCGACCGTCTGTCCGTGTATTGCAGCGCGTTCCCGGGGCTCCAGAAAATGAAAACCGAGGCAGCAAAACGAAAATTGTAAGTGAGAGATTTGCGTGGCCGGCACCCGCCATAAGTGTGAGAAGCGAGCTTCGGATGTGTTATTAAGCTTTCTACTTCCACGCTCTGCTACTGTGGCTACGGTAGTGGGCAGCTGGGATATACGATTACACTAGATATTATATAAGACAATGCAGAACCGAGTGCTTTGACAGCGCTCAGCAGTGCGACACCGCGCTTTGCTTCGATCCGAATGTGCGGACCTCTCCTCCAGTTGTGCCAAACTTGTTCGTGGTTCGGTTGCTGTGCTTCTGTACACGTTACCTTTGCGCCTGGGTACAAACGTATTTGATTACTGAAGCCTTAGTCGTCGGCTTGAAAGTTAGAGCATCGCCACTATGCAGGTAGGAAGGTCTAATTTGAAAATTTTGATGAGGACTTCGTGCATATCGGTTGCGTGTTCATGGAAACAAACTGCCTGACCATACTTCTTTATTTTCACTGGGCACCCGCCACCATCTGGTTCTGTCACTCTAAATTAGGGGGTCATAAATATTGTCCTCACTAAACAATCGAAATGGAGGTCAACGTGGAAGCGGCGGCGATTTTCGTACGGTGAATGCAAAAACTGTTATCGGTGTTGCGTGTCGCTGCCTTCCCGTCGCTCGCGTTGCAAGGTACAGTAGCATTAGTGCTCAGCGCTGTAAATTCACTCGAAATCATTCAAGTATAAGCCTTTCGAATGCGTGTACATGCAGAAGCTCCGCGCGACTTGCCGGTGCGCTATCCACAGCGTACTAATTACGCTGGGATGACGGTACGCAAAGCAGATGGCAAGATGGCACGCCACAGACTATGCAACAAAACAAAAAAAAGCATGACATCAAGCATGACAGCTGCTTCATGCTTGACATGACAGCATGACAGCTGTCATGACAGCTGCTTCATCTTGCGTCGCGCAAGAACAAACCGTTAGAACATGCAAACATGCAAATACAATAAAAAGGGGCAGTGGGACACTACCCCTTCTTAAAGCGCAACCTTTTTTAGTGGGACCGATCGCATTCTGTCAAAAAACTAACACATTCCCTCTTAGACGGTTTGCTCGACTGAAAAGCTCTGATAAGGTCTTTACACACACGACGCGTGCGTGGAACGGGGGACCGAAAATCAAGTCTCTCTCTCTATCTCTCCCTCTCTCTCTCTCTGAAACAGGACTTCCGTCCGGTCAAAACGATTACTTGAAAATAGCAAAAAACGAACGGTTCTAAATAAGACAACACACGCGTCGATCATGATGAACAAGTACAACAGTGTACCTTTATCTCTTAAACGACGTAGCGGTGCACATTTAGATCGTTCGTAGTTGCGTTTATTTTGTGAGCGAAAAATCGTCGCATGAGTGCGTTCTGCGCTTGCAGTTTGGGGTTTTTTTGGCTTGAGGATCGGTCAGACGCACTTTCAGCGAAAGTTGGACGCACCTTTAGCTTTCGCGCTACTCTAGACTTTCGTTAGCAACGGATTTGATTGATTGATTCAAGCCTTTATTGGAGGAAAGGGGAGGCCCGGAGGCCGTGCATGGGGGAATGGGAAGTAACGGAAGGTAATTTTTTGCATTGGGTAGTTGCTCTGCACGATATATGTAACCAACCTGCTGCCACCTTCCAACTTCGGTGACAGGTGACACATTTTGCATACGTTTGCAGTTTTGAACCCGTCTGATAACGTCAGATTCTTTCTGCGTTCCTCTGTAACTCGATAGAGCACCTAAGACAGTTTTTACGTTGAGGAATTAAAGGAATGGAATTGAACTCCCCGTCCACTCCACGAGTACTGATGGGCTAACTACTGTAATTCCGACGAATTCAAAGGAATGGAATGACAATGTCACCGTTTCCTTAATTGGGTGCGCTGTTAGAAAATGTGGGGGGTCGACTCAAGCGAGCAAACAACCCCACCTAATCTACAGGGCACAGGTGACGAAGGGGGTGGCCGTCTGATGTGCGGCTTTCGCCGATTAGAGCGGCAAGAATGAGTCAGAGATTTTCAGAGCCTTGAACGAAAATAGCACAAATACTAATATTTAAACAGGCAAAATACTGCACAAGCACGAGGTAATGTAACGTTAATGAGAGACAACTTAGATCGAATACAAATGCAAGAAACAGTTCAAAATTAGACAAATTGATACAATCAGGAGCGTTAACTAATAGATATTACGAAGTAGAGCAGTTAACTAAAAAAGAAAACGAACAGTTCGATGCATATGAGAGACAGAGTCCCACAATATCTACCGACCGGGCCGGACGATGCACCGCTGTCGGGGGCGATTCGGCTACCTGTGAAGCGTGGCTTCGTTGTAGGCCAGGCCGTCCGAGACGATCACGGTGATTCGAGGCCCGGGAGTACGTTGGAGTCCTCCAGGGCGCGGGTCGCCGATGGTGTGGTACACAAACTGGGAGATGCCGTTGTCACATTACGACGTCCAAACGTAGCTCGTTTGCTTAGGCGCGGCTTCTCTTTTTTTATAACCGTGCTGGCGCGGAGAGAGAGGGCACAACACACAACGCGCCCGCCGCCGTCGACTGAAGAGCTTCCCTCTTTCTCCCTTATGGAATCATCGGCGTCGGCGCACTTTACCAGTGGCAAGGCCACGCGCGCCCCCTCGGAAGAACTCGAAGCTTCGGTGAAAGCTGAGCGGCAGAGCTTTTATTTTAGTATTTTCTTGCCGGCGAGCCGGCAAGTGGCCGTGTTACCGCCTCTTCGTTCGAGAGAGTTCAAGCATTTTCTCCGGGCGAATAGAACCGAACTGAATGAATCGGACGACTGTAACAAGAATTAGGCGCTGTACAATAAAAATGAAAAAAAAATACTGTAACGTAGTATTTTGGTTACATACTGCCGCTACGGAAGCACGCCGTTTGGAGGAAAAAAGTCGAGGCGTCGAAGAAGTTTTAAAGGTTAACTTGTTTAATTTACTGATGACATTGGTGACATTTAGCACATACAAACTTGAAACAATTACACTTATTACATAGATGAAAAAGACAGTCAAAAGATTCAGAGTACTTAGCGGGACATAGCTGGCGGGCGAAGGGCTCCCGGCGGGAGGGCACGACGACGGGCGGCAGAGTTTTTGAAGAGAGTCCTGGTGCAGGCCGCACGCCGCCCTCAATCGCCAGAGGGGCCGCGTTATATTTGCTTTGGGGGGACGCATTGGGGGAAAAAGCGCATCCTAGCGTGTGCGGACTGCGTGGAAAAAGGCTAAGGCACACCCGCAGCCAATCAGGAAGACGCTTCTTAGCTCCAATCAGACATGTCCCCGCCAAAGTGAAAAGGAAAAGATCACACACAGAAGACACAAAGTTCAAACTCGAAGGCGTCCGTTTCTGGCAAAAGAATTACTGGAGAGAATAAAGTAAAGGTATACAAACTCGAAAAGGAGAAAAGACAGGCGGCCGTTTGGACGACACCGGGTGTCGGAGAACAGAGCGGCCCGCGTAGGCGCGCAACGTGGGTCGGAGACGCCAGTGCGCGCGGTAATACAAGATGCGTCGATGGTCCCTCTCGAGAGCCGCGTCTCCCGGGTCGGCCGACGGGCCAACACACTCGGCATGCGTTTCTTAGAAAAGCGGGGCCTCGGTGGCTGAAGAGGGATGCTAAAAAATATAAAAAGCAAACGGGACGGGGGCTTCGCGACAATACGGTACGTTTAGGCGTCGTACGCTCGAGTTTGTGACGGACAACAAGGTGTAATTCCTCAAAACGGTATTGGAATGGAATGGGGAGGCCCATTCGGCAACACTGGTTGGGGCACCAGCTGGCCAGCGCATATCCTTCACTGCTCGCATGAGGTGTTCGGGGTAGGAGGATGCATTATCAAGGAATGTGGTGCTGTTTGGCTGGAGCTTGACAGTAAATACTGAGCGGGTCGCAAAGGTAGGATGGATGGCATGTTGGTGTGTTGGCCTGCATGTGTTAATGCATAACTACATACAGGAGGCCTTAATGAATTCCGGACCTGACCAAAAAGATCCCTATTGTGTTGCAAACCCAGTGTCAGACATCTAAAGCATATGCATTTCAAGGAGCCATGAAGACAAAATACAAGTTGGGTTTATTAGAAAGACTGCTTAGTCCCGCTAAGAATGATACCAATATCATCGCAATCTTCGAACAAATAACGGAGATATTAAAGAAAACGTGTGAAGTTGTCGCGACCCCCTAGCCCATTTCTTCCAACTTTTCTATGACGTCATGGAACCTTGCTTGTGCGATTGGCAGCCGCCTAACTGACCTGTCCCGACGACACATGACTGGACGTCTGTAATGGAGCTTCTAGTTCCAGTTGACCGCATCAATTGAATGCTAACGTGCAGTTAACGCACTGAAAATTATGCTTTATTGTTGGCCCGTATGACGTCATTCTTGCTCATAACACGTCACTGTGGCGCAAAACCTGAAAGTTTTTAAATACTTCTTGCTTTTTTTTCGTTAAAACAACATCTTTTGGGGCTGTAATGGAGCTGAGTGAGATAATGAGTCCTAGTTCTTTCAAATTACACGAAGTTGCATTTTCTCTTCATGGCTCCTTTAAGTGCGTCAAAGTATACTTCGGTGGTCTTTCGCAGCGTTGGCTGTTTAAGAAAAATTCTCCGTCATTGTTTACTCGCCCAAAGCAATCATGGTCAGAATAATAATTGTAGTTGTCATCGCCGCCATCCATGCAAGCGATTAGAGAACGAATCTTAGATTCAGGAGAAAATCTTCGTTTACGCCTTTGCCTGGACGTTCTGAGGCTTCTTTGCCGTATAATGTGACGGCAGAAGGAGCGCTCAGTTTACATGAAGAGAACGAAAAGAGAGCGCGATCTAAGAAAGACAGCCCTCCAATACTACGCGTTTTGCTTGCCCATGATGGAGCAGCTATTTACGTAAGCCCGGGCTGCACATTGTTATCACCCGTCTAATCGGAGTGGGCCCTTCGTATTCCGTGGTAAGGACTTCTAAGGAGATGGAACAGACAGACAGACAGACAGACAAGGAACTTTATTGGTGGTCCTGAGAGACTCCGATGACCCCCTTGTCAGGTGGGCGATGGAGTTCGGGCCGCTCCCTCGTTGGGGCGGGAAGGCCAAGCTTCACCGCCGCATCGGGGGCTCTCTGGACAGCCCACAACTGACGCGAAAACTCGCAGATTCGTAGCGCAGCGCTCCACTCTCCTTCGGTGCCTGTGTTCTAAATTACTTATCTGTCCACATCTCGGGCAGTCCGGTCTATAGCCGTCTGGATTGATGGAGTGAAATAAAGCCAAGTTTGGATACGATCCTGTCTGAAGCATGCGGAGTGTGATAGCCTGTGGTCTGTTTAGTTTACCGTGAGGAGGAGAGTAGACTGTCCTGTCAAGGTAGTAGTGCTTAGTTGCCTCATTGCATGTGTAAAGAATGTCTCAACAAATATTTTATCTAGAAGGATGGTTGTTGGATGCATGGGTGGGAGAGGTTGGGGTGATGGGAGGAAGGTGCTGTGGTGGCTGGTGGGGCATATTGCTTGATATGTGCTCTCGAGGGGATAAGTGAGCGCTATTATGCTAAATGTGTCTGTGTCCTGCGGCCCAGGCGTGCAAGAGGATGAGGAGGAGGAGGAGGAGGATGAAAAACGTTTATTTATATTTGTTTTGAGTGGTTGGGCGATTCCACTGGGGTCTTGTGTCACGTGTTACAGTTCTCGACGGGGTCACCAGGGGTAGGGTGCACGTTTCGGAGAAGATGGTGGATCGTGATGTTGGCGTGAATTTCCAGTGGGAGAGGGAACTTGGAAGCTGTGATGATATGTGCATCGAGTTGGAGGCGTTGAAATATATGTGTTCCCAGAAGTGTTTTGGCTAGCCCATCAAGTTGGCCAACTCTGGGCTTCTATAAGCTCCTGTGCCGTGTTGTACATGCCGGTGGCCTCCAGCCTGGCAGTGGAAGGGCCGGGTGGAGCGGCAGGGAAACCTTGAACATTTTCCGTTTGAAACAATTAATTGTTACCTTGTTCGCGTCAGTTGGGGGAAGGTACAAGATGAAGTAATACGGCAGATGATGGATGCCTGAGTTAAATGAATGGGATCAGCTTCATTAATGCCGTTCTTTTGGGCAGGAACGGAGGTTGGTGTCCTATTTGAACGGGGCGAGAATGCACGGAGACGAGTGAATTTGGGACAGAACCACGTGACCCGGTGGATACCGACTTGTACAGTGTACTGACGCCTATTTACTGGATCAAGCAATGTTTGCTCTAAATATAAAAGCCCTCATGTCTAATAGCAACGCACCAATGGAGTAGAGCATACCCACTGAAAGGGATAGGCCCTACCTTCATAAAACTGAGGAATCAACGAGTTGGCTTTAATCAATATAGCGTCAATATTCTATGCTCTGAGGTGCTCTCACCGATCGGTGGAAGATAAATTTCTATTATCAATTCTTCACAAGCTGCGCCGTGACGAACAACGTTTGGTGTATGCTGTGTGAGTTGTGAATCTTCTGAAGACCAGACGTCGAGGCCATTTTTCAGCTTGTTGAGATGTTTGTTCTGTAAAGATTCTGGTCCTAAATTTTGCGCCCACTACATTCTTTTTTTGCAGTTTGCAGATGGTTATGGCGATGCAGAGGATGGACGGTGACAAGAACAGGGAAATGCTAATGGCGATGCAGCAAAGTCAAGACAAGACACTAGGTGCTGTTACAAACGCGATGACAGAAATGAGTGCAATGCACAAGGGTACGCTCGCTACGATGAGTGAGCAGATGACTAAACAGTCTGAAATGCACCAGGAAACAATGAAAGTGATGAATGAACAGATGAAAACGACGACCAAGATGCACGGAGAGACGCTGCAGGCAGTGCAGCAGGGCATGGCAGAAACGCAGAGGATGAACGCGCAGACTCTGACGCAGGTGACGACGACTATGGCAGCAACGTTAGAAGCACAGGAGAAGAGCATGCAAGAATACCGCCTCAGCCTCGCAAAGCAAAACAACGATAAATGTGCTGTTATGTGACCTTTGACGAGAAAGTTTTCTGCGTGAACATCTTCGTCTTTTTCTTTGTAGATTGTTGAAGATCTGTATGTTTGTCGATTCTGAAGTTGGGTTTTTGTGCGTGTGTTGTGCTACTTTTGTTTGTATGTGCTACAATACATGACGTTTTTCGAAACATGTGAGAGAGTACCGGAAGTTCGTTTTTACTTTCACTCGTGAACATCCCCCCTAAGGAAGTGGGGTTTTTTTGGGGATAACCACACCCTCTGAGTGATTTGTATTGCTCAGCTGGTTGATTCAGTAATATAGTATACAATTTACCATTCGAAAAGCGGTTTTTACTCACTGAAGGTATCATGACCCCAGCAGCACAGCAAGACTGCCAGATGATCTTTTCCCCAAATTTGGACTTTTATTGTTCAGACCACAAAAGCACAACTATGAACATCAAACTGGCATGAATGTAACATAGTGGCGTTTATTACCGAAGATGCTCCCCCTCAACGTTCTTTTGTGACGTCTTGTGGAAGGGTACTTTCCAGCACTTGGGAGATTTTGGTGTGTAGCGTGCTACATTTAGGGTTACCAAACGTTCCGGATTTTACAGGACTGTCCAAACTTTTCATAAAACTTCCTTCGCCCACGCCGTCCTTGTCTGGATAACTATACGTCGTGGATTTGTTTTGAACCGTCCAGTTAGAAACTGCTATGAGGTCGTACGCATGCTGAACAAGGTGCGTCATGCTACGGAATACAAAGTTAGGACGAACTTGTCCAGGCAGAACGGCAGGTACGACTTCCGCCGGAAGCGCGACAACTTTAACGAGCACATTCTCCAGCAAAAGCAATTGTTTCAAGCAGCATGTAGCCAGATGAAGTACCACTTCAAGAGGCCTCAACAATAAAGTAACCGTGGGTTTGTCTGGACGATAGCGCAATAAAGAAAACTGATTTCGTTGCATCTCAATATTAGAGTACACTACTCTTTGTATATATATATATATATATATATATATATATATATATATATATATATATACACTACATTTGCGCGATGAAGGGATAGTTGAGTGAAGGGCTCCTGTGAAAAAACAAAGGTGACTTCCCAAAAAACAAAAAAAGAGAGCTACAGAGCTCCTGAAGCAATGCAACTTTCAGAAGTTAGCATGTGAAGTTAAGATGGCAAAGGAAGCGGTGCTCGATGAGTTCTTCTCCGCGAAAACAGGCAAGCAAGATATTCCCTTCCGAGCAATAGTGTCAGAGCGTCATACGTGGCAGCTCGGGGTAGCAGGCTTTTTGCAGCGCATGTTGAATTCTTTGAGTGTAGACGACCCTTTTTTAGTAACCAACTCGGAGTGAGTGGTTTCTTACTTGTCATCCCTGAACACCCAAAACTGTTCCTGGTCCAGCATAGATGTAGAGGAACCCTACTATTCAATGCCCCAAGATTACTTGATGAAGTGTGCCCGAAAGTGTATCACAACAGAGAATGACGAAGTGGCCTTCCGTAACACATCCGGTATGTCAACGGAGAGCTTTCTAGAACTGCTGAGTTTTTACTTAACAGCATCACTGTGGCCGGCTTTGGTGTAAAGACGTACTTGCAAAAAAGTGGGGTTTGCATTGGCTCGTGGGTAGCCCCTGCTTTGAGCGCTATTTTTCTTGGTTCTGTCGATAAGGAACTGGTCAGGGACATCATATTTCCTGATCAAAGTTTTCAGGTACGCAGACGATTATTTGGTGTTGACAACTGGTCCCAATTTAACAATGGTTAAAGAAAAAGTATTGGATACTTTTCGTACTCTAGGGAAGGGGTTAAAATTCACCTGCGAGGCTCCGAGTGGGAACAGCTTGCAATACCTTGACTTGAAACTCGCTTTTCAAAAGGATCATGTCTGTTGGCTGTTTTCGCCCCGTTCAGAGAAGCCACTTCTTAGCTTTTCTTCAAACCACTCCAAAATAGCCAAGGAGGGTATTGCAGTGGCCTGTTCGAAGTCGGCAATGATGAAATCTTGCTCACACGGTGTGGGGCACTCCTTCAATCAGCAAGTAGCGCGGCTCAGGAAGGCAGGCTTCCCTGACGCGGTGTTTCTCGTGGCGAGCAAGAAAGTGAAAAAAGCCATCATTTCCGAGGGCAGCGGGTTCAATGAAAAAGGACGTGAACCTAATGAGCGAGGCGCATTATCGGTAATTCCGTACGTGCACGGGTTATCACATCGATTAAAGAAAGTAGCAGTGAGATTTGGTGCGAAGGTGGTGTTTTAGGCGAAGAATAAGCTCAGTAGTGTGCGCTGTTTGGTTCGAAAGAAGTTCGAACAGCCCCAAGGTACACTAGAATGTACAGTGCGTCATTCGCGCCGTTTTGTTGAATGCAAGAAAAACGTCGTATACCGCATCCCGATGACGTGCGGTCATGTGTATGTAGGGCAAACTAGACGCTGGGTTAACATAAGATTAAGAGACCATTCGTCGAGCCACCAAGGGCTGCCCTTCCCTCAGTTGGCCCTCCATTGCGCAGAATGTGGTTGCACACCGTGTTTCTATAACACAGATATTTTATATTCCCACAAGAAACAGGGGCCAAGAGAGTTGGCAGAAGCCTTACACATTACTTCTCACAAAGATGACTGTGTGAGTAACCCATCGCTGGTCTTACTAGATAAAGAGATTATCCTGCTAGCACCACACGTTTAACGTGTATTCGGAGTCCCCGTGCGCATGTATGCCCCCAAAAGTCATGTGACATAGCCAATATATGTTTTTTTTCTGATAATGAATTTCGTTGATAAAACTGCATTGTGTGTGTTCTCTTCCCTGGTCCACTTTCTGTGTGTGTGTGCGTGTGTGTGTGTGTGTGTGTGTGTGCGCGTGTGCGCGCCCGTGTGTGTGTGTGTGTGTGTGTGTGTGTTTGTGTGTGTGTGTGTGTGTGTGTGTGTGTGTGTGCGTGCGCGTGTGCGCGCGCGTGTGTGCGCGCGCGCAGTTGCAGTCATGAGCCATTTTCAACTAGCCCGGCTCAAATCCCGCTCTTTCCTTAAAACTCGAAAACTCGCCGGCAAACAAACCAACTACAGATTTCATTTCAAAACGTACTTGTACTTTCGAAGAAAAAAGATCCCCAAAGGCCTCCGCCTAAAAGTTAGTTGTTCCGTTGGTGTGCTCCCCCCTGTACTAGCTGCCAGGTGGCAAGGTTTTCTGAATAATGCTTCGCTTTCCCTGTTAGAAATTATTAGAGACCACTGTACCAGCCAACTGAGCCTCTTCAATGAACAGATTAAAGATATTCCGCTGAATGAGCACAAGAAAGTATATCTTACTATTTTTATAAATCGCGAGGAAAACAAACTTCGCAATAAGCAAGCGGTTAAGTTTCAACGTAACCGTCTTCCCTCGCAAAATGCAGCTTGCACTGTAGAACAGGAGCTCCTCGATAATCCGGACTATGAAGTATTAGGTCATGTAACGTCCCCCTTGACACGAAAATTGCTGTAGTAGAACCTCGTCCCCCAGCCAATGATCAAATTGTAGAAACGAGCTCCCTCGGTACCTTTACCAGCAACGTCATAGACATTTCCAAAACATTAACGGCAGACCAAAAAAGTATCCTAAAGCGAGGTCTAACTTTCTGTCCCACAAATGACCGCGTGAATGAATACGAGCTACACGAAGATATCACTGAATTTTCTCGGAGAATGAGTCTAAGAGATTTTTTTTAAACAAGAGTACCAACCAAGACATTAACGAGCACGCCCTCTACCCACCTGGCACTTGGACTCCAGATGTAGGTCAATCTCGGGAATTTGATTTGTGCTTAAAATTAGTATCAAGAGAAACATTGAAAACAACGTCGCAAGAAGTTACTCTGAACAGCCTATTAGCCACCCAGCAAACCACTAACATCTCTGCGACGTCCCAAAAAGATCCAAAAGTCTAGGTCCCAGCAGTATCTCTATTAGACATCCGTACAACGTGCAATATTTTAATGAAAATTTTTAAATGTTGAGATAACGTTGCTGGTACCTTAATGTCGGACGTTCTTTCAACTTTGCTAAAGACGTACTCTCGATGTTGCTGCTACTTCATTTGGGGACGGTATTTAGACATATTTTGCTGACGTTGTTCAGATGTAGCTGGTATGTCCGTTTTTTACTTCGAACATGTCTATCGCAGTTATATTTATTTTTGCTATATCTGATATACTTTATTTTCAAACTCTCCGCAGGCGTACTATATTGAAGTTACCGAGGGGTTTTGTATGTTTTTTGTAAGAGATTTGTACCGAGGGGTTTTGTGCAAGTATTGTAATCCACCACTATTGCTTTGAACTTTTGACCTTCAAAACAGTAGCCCAATACCGAACCTCACGGGAAGAGGCAAGGACTTAGTGCAGGATTCTTTTACAAGCGACGTTGCCAACGAGCCTTGTAAGGTTTTCTTGGTGGCGGGGGGGGGGGGGGGGGGGGTCATTGCCGTCAAATCTGAACAAAATAAGATAGGATGATGAACAAAGACGCAATTCGCACAATTTTACTTGCTACTTGATTTAACCTTGATGTTACGTACCGAATGCCGCTTCAGGAATTCAAAGTGTGAGTAAAGCAAATTTCGGGGCTGCCTTGACACTGAGGTTACCGTCAAACGTCACTTGTACGTTAAACGGCAAGGTACTCTGCCTTTTTTTGCCTTGAAACGAAAAGTTGATGACACCCTCATTGCAAAAAAAAAAAAACTATAAAAGTCCGTGAGGTTTTGCCAAGATTGGAACCATAGACTTTCAAAACACAACACCAGCACCTAAGCTCCAATCCACTCGACCACGCCGGAAAACAATGCGTGGATTGGTACCCTAACCGAGGCTGCAAGCGAATATTGTCGGGGGTGATTCGTTTTGTCGTATTTGACAAATTTCGGCAGTGCTAACGCTTGTTTCTACCGCACCGATCTTGGAGGCGAGGTCAATTATGCTAATACTGCAATTGATGTAACCAAAGCTTCCTTATTTAGGCCAAGAAAAGCTATCGCGCTTCATCGTTCCCCCTATACAAGCTACGGTGGCCGCGAAGGAAATTGAATGCACCGCTAGATTTCCGGCGTTGATAAACTTTGTTCGTTACGCACCGAACTTGCAGACAAGCCCATCATGCTAACACTACCAGCGATGTAACCAGAGCTCCCGTATTTAACTCGCAAAAAGCTCTCCCAAACCCCCGATCTCCCCGATGAAAGCCAAGCTAGCCACGGATGAATGCGCACTTTCGAACAGAAATAGCTTGTTATTTGCCTCAAGGCACCAAATTACCGCACGTGTTAAAAAAATGATTGTTTTCTACGAACGTAATGACCCCAAACCAGGAAATGGACATGGAATCCGGACAATGTCGCCTCCTTTCGGATGCTTCCTGGCGCTGCGTCGACGCTGATATCTGGCGAACAGCATAGACATCGGCATAGCTACATAGGAGCAGTGGGAGAGTGAACTTGCCAGCTCGGACTTTAGCAAGCAGCTTTAGCTCGCTGAAAGGGCGAAGACGCCAGACCGCACCAACGGAGTCCTGGGGTTAGGACCCGCCCACTTCGAAGCTCGATCTACCTGTTCAAGAAAGTTTTCTCCTCCCCCTCCTCCTCCCGCGTCAGCTCACGTCGCCGTGCATTTTACCGACGCCGTCAACGCGGAGCGATGTCGACGCGCGAAAGCATGGAATATACGCTGCAAGTGGTTGCGGCATCAGAACAAACCGTAAAATTACGGCGCCCACAACCCAACGGCAGCCGTATTTCCACCGCAGACCATGAAATTGTCTTGAATGCCGTAATCTAGATTGTCGGTACAATTACTGTTTTCTTTAAAAAATACCCACGCTCAAGCTTTTCTTGTATATAATTGGCAACTAATATCTGTATTTGCCAATAACTTGGGCATCTATTTCGCAACGCGTTTTATCAAGGTGGGTGCCTTTCAGGAACACGTTTTTCCCTCGGACGAACACGAGACAGGAAGTCGCTGCGCGGCGAGTCCGATCGTCTGTTTTTAACTGCACTCCGTACGATACGCGTGCTACAGGCCGGTGACGGCACGGGTGTGCACGCCTTCAACTTTCGTTGCTTTCGTTATTTCGGTGATTTGACTACCATGGATTTATCTACCGGACGAAGAAATACTCCCAAGTAGCGGAGGTAAGTGAGTACTAGTGAACCTTGTTTTCTTGTCATATGTATTTAACGTAGCAGAGTTGCTCTCGGACTTCGGTACGCGTAAGCGGTTAGCCCTAACGATTTGAGGGACTCGCTTTGTGCGTTGCGGAGATTTGTCGGTAGACCTTTGTACCTGGCTGCTGCGTTTGTAAACAGAATCAATTCTCCCGCAATTTCTAGCCCTGTGTTTGGTGAAGTGTTTGTGTTCTGTCCTGTTTTGCTAAGCGAAGGTTTTCATATGAAATGAAATAAGAGATGTTGGAGAGTGCGAATATAAGTCCCTGTGCGAATATAGGCGTGTTTGCGTTACACGCACACCGTGTACTTTGAGCGTGATATTGGTTTTGGTTTCGTTTCTGCAGATGTCTTTTTTTTCGTCATAATATTTTTCGGTTAAAAAACGTGTACAATATATTGAATGATTGCCGTGCGTGTAGCATTAAAACAAAATAATAAATCGAGTGAATTCCGATAGTACTGCATTAGATTAAAATGCCATCTGTATGCTTTCTTCGCGTTTCGATTGAGTGTTCAATCTTTTCGAACGCTGAGTTTGGTAGTGAAATGTTCGAATGAACAACGTGTATGCAACCCGAATTTTTTTGTAACGTCAGAACAACACGCATGTCGCTGGTTGTGCTTCGTACTCTCACTGCAGCATCGCAAACGTAAATTAACCTTTCAGAACCTAGTAAAAATATTCAGAAATGGCTGTTAAATTTCTGTGACTTATGGAATTTTCAGCTTAATGAATTTAGTGTATAACACACCTTCGGGATCAGAGTAACACAGCATTTGGGATTTCGCAGGTTTAAGGCAGAGTATGATTCTGGTTTCTGGCCTGTCGTTTCCTAATAACTTACATGTTGCAGGCTGCTGACTGGTGCCACTTAGACTATGTGTGAATGTCATGGGGCTGTAAAAATGTCTTGCACTACTTTGATGCTTCCTACTGTACAACGTATACTTCAACTAAAATATAGGCCTAGCAGGACGAGCGAACAGGACAACATGACTAGTTTTTCGCTGATGTGCTTTTTGAAGGTTTAGTTATGCATATATACTAACTAGCCCACCTCGCCTTTCTGCTGCAGGAAGTATACGTCCATGGCAGTGACTCTGTCCGGGTTTGTGCATGTTTCCTTTTGCTACATTTTGTGAACATGGCTTCATATTGTCACTTCGATCCACCAAGCGGTTAGGATAGACACAGAAAAATATTTTGCAAGTTCAGATGGGACCTGGAGCTGTGCTAAAATGTCCTCAGAGTCCCCATTCACGAAATATTGTTCTTATATATAGTGGTACCTCACATTAGCTGTCATAGTCAGTGTTAAGGTTGCCTTAGTAGTGCCAGTGCTGACACTAAATTATATCCACTCCACTCTCTTCCTGTCCTTTATTGTTACACCCATCTTCTAGCGTCCTATTGCCTGCTAAGTCGTCCTTAATTTAAGTTAGACCCTTTTAGTTACCCTGGAAGTTTCTGCCCCGTAGGCGAGTACCGGTAGGATGCAGCTGTCATACACTGTCTTTTTCAGGGACAATGGTAGGCAGCCATTTTGTATTATACCAGCCTCAAAAAGCTGTATTAACAACACAGGTTTTCCTGTACCCATGCCTAGATTGATGAACTGGCTTGGAAGAGAGGTGCTACTGCAACAGTCTGCACAAGGCGCCTGCTCAAGCTACTGTTGACGGTCAACTTGGCGCGGGACTTCTCCTGGTTTAGGAAACAGGAAACACGCTTTTTTCCACCTGCGAGTGGCATCCTGCATTCTGTGTAACTAGATATTTTCGTGTAGTTACAGGCATTAAATTCTTTCACCAGACAATGTATAGGGCCCAGATTTTTATTGTCAGTCACATCCTGCGCAAATATCAGCTTTGTCGACAACCTGCGGCTTCTTAGTTTTTATTGCTACAAGCGGTATTAAATTTTTTTCAGTCTTTGGACCATGAAAATATTACTCACTTTCCAAAAAATCCGGTCTGCAACTATTTTGGCAGTTTCTTGCACCACAACGAAGAACGCATACTGTTTAAGAATTCCCTACCATAACTGATGATGGAGGCATGCACCATTGAACCACCATTGAATCATTTCCGTGCTTCCATGCGTTTTTATTTTGTGTTATTGTTCTTTGAGCGTATCACTTGGTGTGAATCACGTAGTCATGTAAATGTCTTCTTGTAAATAATATTCAATCATTTCCGTGTTCCCTATTTTTTTCTTTGTTCCCAAATCATATCACTTTGTGTGAAATATTGAATTAGTGTAACTTTTTGTTTTCCTAACCAGAATTCAATAGGTTGTATCTAAAGTTTTTTGTTCTTTTATTGTTGTCCTGCCATTTCACTGAGTTGAATCATTCCATTACGTAAATTTCTACTGCTCTTGTAACCGCCGTACAGTCATTTCTTTAAACACACATTTTCTATAGATTATAACAATTTCCATAGATGTCGGTTTGTTTTAAGTAGCTTAAATTTGTATCGCACTCACAGCTACCACTCAACACCACTTATGTGTTTCCTAGGTGCTTTTATTTTATTGTTCCACAAACTTTTTGCTACATGTGAATTATTTAGTTTCGTAAATTTGCTGTGTTTTATAACCACCATTCAATCATTTCTTTGTTTTCACACTTTTCTTGCGTTGCTTTTCACCCAATTATTTTTATGTGCGATATTTCAAGTTGCATAGCTATCTTGTACTTTTACCCTGGGTTTACATGTTTGCTTTTCTTCCTATTTTTTGTCAACCGTTCTCCTGTGTGTGACTTATTTATAGTCATGAATATTTGTAGTATTCTTGTAATTGTACAATGTGTAGCCTGTGGGCTAGGGCAGATAGGAATGAAAATTAAAGTGGTTGTGTTGCGAAAGCATATTACATAATTTCGAAGTCAATATAAACTGTTTTGCCTGAACTCTTGTGTTTTATGTGTACTTTGAAAGCGTTCTTACTACCCAGCTGCAGGTACTTACAGATAGGATGGGAGACCGTGATATTAAATAGTTTAATTTTTGAATTGTTTCTGTGATAATTTATTTGCAGAAGGCCTGTACAGCCTTGCTGTATGGTACAATTCGATGACGCTACTGTCGTTGCCTTAGTGTCCAGGGCGCTTGTGCTGATCAGGACTGGTTTGCTGTTACTCACTGCCTCTTGTTTTCGACGCGACATTTCTTGTTTAGAGTTGTGCTTCGTGTGCTTCTGCGAGAGTGTGTTGTTAGCTTAGCACTTCACATATGAGACTTCATGCAGTATGCAGCACTTCAAAAGTGAAAACACATTAATCTATAAACCAGTTGACAAGTAACAGCAAACAGTGCTGAATAGCTAGTAAGGCATGTATTTGAAGTATAAATGCCCACAACACGTAGGCAACCTTGGAAAGGAGGCTGGCCAAACTTCCAAATAATGTATAAAGAATGTAAATTTCAGGCATACAGGTTCATATCAACAATATCATACTAACGTACAGAAGTCATGAATATAACAAATTAATGCTTGTGCCAAAGACAGAAAACCAATGTAGAACAGACATCTATATACGTCTTGCATGCGTACCACTACAATATCCATAAGACGTACCACTAAGGTAACGTCCCGTAAACAGCTTATAAAAGTACCATGAGACGTCTATTGGACGTGATCCTTCGCGTGATTTGGATGGGTTTTTTGCGGTTGTAGCAACGTTGTATATATGTAACTCCGACCCCAACGGTACGTCTCCTGGACATCTGCAATGTCGGTTGCTGACGTCTCCGGGATATCTGCACGACGTAACGTGGTTTGCTGGGCAGAACCGACACAGTCATAAAGCCAGCCGAGAAAAGTGTTAGCGTACATGTTTTAGCACTGGGAAAATACAAAGACAAAGCTTATAGCCAGCTTAACAACCCTTGCCACTGCAAGCCCTTGGATAGCGATCCGAGCCAGGAGTACAGCTTAACAATCCTTCAAAGCTTCACAGATCTGCGACCTAAAGAATTTATCACGATCAATGACGTAAACTTCATGAAACGGACTAACAAGCAGGCAGGGCGTTTTTACCTTCTCCCAAAAATCCACAAAGTCCCCGTAGAATCATTGCTTACTGCCGATATTCCTGGAAGACCCATAGTTTCGAATAACAACACCGCAACAGAAGCATTATATCTGTTTCTGAATCCTTAACTGTCCGAAATTCCGTCTCGTCTTCCTTCGTTCGTTCAGGACACCCCACACTTACTCCGCATAACAGAAGAGATAAATATGGGCGGGCGGCTACCCAGTGACACCCTCCTAGTTAATCTTGATGTTGCTGCGTTGTACACAAACATCCCTCTCGGCGAAGGAAACAAAGCTATTTTAAAAGCTTTATCAGAGAACCCGTACCAACATGCACCAGAAGTGTACATAACTTTGTTAAAACTAGTTGTAACTCTCTCACTTATTTTGAATTTTACTCGTCTGACTTCTTGCAAGTTTTTGGAACCAGCATGGGTACTCATTTCGCGCCGACCTATGCCAATATTTTCATGGGGAAACTTGAAGCCACCCTGTTAAACTCTTTTCCGCCTAAACCTCACGTTTACCTCCGTTACATAGACGATATCTTCATGATTTGGGAACATGGACGCGCGACTCTAGGAACGATTATATCTCATCTCAATTCTTCGCATCCGACTATTAAATTCTCATTACAGCATTCTGAAAAAGAAGTGAACTTTCTGGATACTACCGTCATTCTAGATAACGGTAAATTTAAAACCACACATTTTAGAAAACCAACGGACAGACAGCAGTATCTAGACTATAGCAGCCATCACCCGAGACACCCGACTTTGAAGGATATGCAGTGATGACCGTGACCACGTAAAGCATCCAGACGAACTCACGTTCAACCATATAAGCAGAAACCACACCAAAAGTTCGCTCGATCATGCGTACCAACGTGCATCTAATCTCAAAAGAGGTGTGGTGCTCAAGAAACAGCGACAAAACGAAAGCACGAGGCCGCCTGCCCTAATAACTAAATTCTCAAACGCCCTTCTTAACATAGACAATATCCCGCGGAAATAGTACCCCATTTTAGCCAGTAACGACCGACTTAAAAAGACGTTCCCGGAAGCACGAAGAGTCACCTACGGAGAAATAGGAATCTAAAAGATAGTTTAGTGCATGCTAAAACAGGGCCTTCAAAACACCCAGTCATAACCACCTGCCTCCATTCCAGATGCAAGACTTGCAGGCACGTGCAAACAGACTGCATTGTAAAAAACACCACCAATTACGTTCGCAAGGTTAATTCCAGTATTACGTGCACTTCATCCAACATCTAGTATATGTTAGAATGCTCAATGTGTCACAAACAGTATATAGGATGTGGACATCTTCTATCCTTAATCATTGCCATTAAGGAATAATAGAATGGAATAATAGAATAACGCGCCGTCGTTATTCTCACTGCTCTTGCGCAGCACCGAACTGCCCTGCCGAGAGACACTGCCCACAGCGGGTTCGAGAGCGAGCCACGACTCTCGCCGCGCGTGTACGTTGTCAGTCACTTCACAGGGAAGCGATACCTTTTATAGTACAGGGGTTTATTACGCGGACAATCGCGATACAAACACTACACTGCACTACGCACCCAGCCCCTGGGGCATACACCCGTCAGCGTGTGCCTAGCCCGTAGTCGGGCAGCAGTTA
The DNA here is from genome assembly GCF_048455015.1 of Haemaphysalis longicornis. Classification (NCBI taxonomy): domain Eukaryota; kingdom Metazoa; phylum Arthropoda; class Arachnida; order Ixodida; family Ixodidae; genus Haemaphysalis; species Haemaphysalis longicornis. The sequence goes on along the minus strand of NW_027526445.1, from coordinate 121,703,005 downwards.
GCGTCCGCCGGCGTTGGCCGGCCGCAACGCTCGCTGACATAGGGGAAGGCCGCTACACATTCCAAGCCACTGGACTCGACCGGGCGGCATCGGCGTTCGTCCGCCGACCTTAGACGGCGCAAGCCGTCAGAGCGCGGACGCGGGGGCAACCCACCAAGGAGTGGAATATGTCCGCGGAGACTTGCCGGACATCCTAGATCAACGCACTGACGCAAACCAAGGCATGCGCGAATCGACACGGTCGGTGCCGTGACCCACGGAAGTGGAAAACAACGTCCAATGCAAGAAACAGCCAAAAGTGGCCGAAATGCATTTACGTAGCGTGCGATCGCTGCGCGTCCCAAGAGCGGAGTCTCCTGCGCGCATCCCCAGTCGCGTCGTAGGGAGAGGAGGGAGGCGCGCGATGATCGCCCTCGCCCAACCAAGGAGGAGAACGTCGCTAGCGCCTCCTCGCCCCGATTGGAGGGGCTTGACCCCTACAAGGGTAAACGAGTCAACCTATCAACTTACGTCTGAACGGTCACCGGGCAGATACTATGCCCGGGCAGATACTATGCATAAGCCTTTATAGCTGTCGTGCCGCATTTCAACCAACCAGGCCACAGCTTTGACGAACTTAAGTTGCATATACAGTGGAACTCCGCTGATACGTCTCCCCGACTTATGACGACCCGCTTGTTACGACGAGTCACTGCGGTCCCGGCAAACTCCCCATAGAAACAATGCATTAAAAACCCCGATGATATGACGCTCGTGTGAACGTGGGCAGCTTCATACGACGGACCCTGGCTCTGATAAACCGGCGTTTTAAATGCGAATGTATTTATTAGCCGGGGGTTGTCTTGCTCCGTTGGCCGGCGTGCGCCTGCATTCCTCCAGCGCGAACGCACGTGAGCGCACGCCTCGTAGTTCTGCCTTCATCGTCGTCGTCGTCGTAAATGCGAATGCATTTATTAGTCGGGGGTTGTCGTGCTCCGTCGGCGTGCGCTCCTCCTCGCCCCTAGCAACAGCTGCGGCGCGCCTAGCAACAGGAGCAGGTGGTAGCTCGGGCGGGAGTAGCGAAGGGCAAGGGGAGAGGAGGAGCGCGCTTGGGCGTGTGAGGGCGCTCGCATTGCGGAGCTCGGGCGGAGTAGCGGAGAGTGAGTTGAGAGGAGGAGCGCGCTCGAGCGTGTGAGGGCGCTCGCATCGCGGAGCTCGGCGGGAGAGAGTGCTCGCGCGCGGGGCGGGCGTGTTGCGCGGGTCTCTCTCTCGCCGAGCTCGAAAATAATACCGCTTCGGTTACGGTTCAGTTCCGGTCCGACAAAATCACGTAAAGGTTGAACCGATTCGATGAGTTGATTGAATTATCACTGAAATTAGAAAAAAAAAACATTTAGTAGTTTAAAACGACAGTCAAATCAAAATACAAGCAATAATTCAAAATGCTGCTGTTCCCCAAAGGCAGTGGCACAATTGCAAAGCAAACTTTAAACAATTACGAGATATTATGAGATAATTATGAGACGATTTACAACCTACTTTCTCGCCCAGACTTTATGTTGTCGACTATTCATAAAGCCACCGCCAAGAGATATGACGGTGGGATATATTTTGTGCCCTTTCCTTTTTTGTTTAAATCGCAATCGTCGCTATAGAATCGCCCATCACGCCAACCTTTAAGCCTCAGATTAAGGCCTGCGTACTGGCGCGTTCAAATACCAGCGCTTAATACCAATGGCGCACATTTTTAATAATTGTAACAAAACAGAAAATTCCTACAACAGGCACATAAATACTACCAATGAATTAGATTATTGGGTCACTTTGAATAATTTGTTAGCTGTCACCTTATCGAATGTATTAGCCACACTTTTGTTGAAGGTAAGCTTTAGTTAACGGTCAGTGACTACATTATTGCTCTGACCACTGCAATTCCTTTTGCGATAGCTATACCGGATGTGTGCATTACAATCAGTATGTCATCGTACCGTCTGACCCCCGGCCATCGTTCCGTGTGCTACATTGCGGAATCTTATAACAGATTATGCTGTTACAAAATGAAAGGGAAATTTGACGCGCGGAGCATGAGATGGGACTTTTTTGGGTAGACGCAGCAGTAGACACAGCAGTACTCTCCTCCGGAACGAGTAGCAGTAGAAGTAATGTAGCGAGTTGGGCAGTCAGTACAAGAGCACCTTCGAAAAAAAGCAGATGGTAAAGCAGCAGAATAAAAATGGCGTCCTCTTGACAACGGTCGTTTAAAGTGGAAGCAAGGCCATGCGTGAACTGGAGTAACTGCGTGACTGTCGAAAAGCCTCCTCGAAAGCCATGTTTATTTCGGGACAGGAATTTGTTTTCAGTTAAATATCTGACTACATGTTTATGAATAATGCTCTCTGAAATTTTACAGCCGTTGTAAATTAATGGAATAGGTCGAGACTTTGAAATTACTTGCTTATCAGCGCCAGTGCTTTCATTTGTGTCGATATTCAGTAGCAGATTCAGTAACTCCGGCTTAACTAATCTGTAGGGCAGGCAATGAACAGGTAATGAAGGCAGGCAATGAACTGTCAGGACAAAAAGCGGGCCTGGTACTATAATCGGTACTGAACACTGATTTGAAAGAATCATTGAAGGCTTCTGAGATAGTTAAGGAATCCGAAGAGGGCTGTGCGTTTACAATGAATAAGGAAGATGTCGGGCCCACAGGATTAAGTGCTTGTGGAAATAACGTCCAGGGAGGCAAGGGAGGAGGCCGTCGTCGATAGAAAACAGATGTATTTACACTATATACAGAGAACCGTCAATAAAGCGCCCATCCTGTAGCCGCGCCTGGTCGTCTTCGTTGTCTTTCTGTATGCGTCTGCTGAGCCCGGTGCGAGCTTCATCTTCGTCTTCATCGAAAGTTTCTACAGTGCTTTCCATAATTTAGATGAGGCGCTCATCATAAAGGCCGTTAACGAAGTTTCATAGTAGAATTTACGGGCAGCATGCATTATTTTCCCTCAGCTCTGCGTTTAGAGAGTTCAGTATATTGTGGTTGTTCGCAAGAGTTTTTCGATGCCTCGAAGTCGGTTTATGCGCCGAGTAAGCCGAATAATTTATCTTTTTAGCCAAGGATGTCGAGGGTTTCGTTTTAGGCACTCCTGTGGGAGGTATTTGTGCACGCAGTGTTTAACAATCTTATCAAACTGCTCAACTGACAAGTCCACATGATACTCCCTGCTATTTAACAAGAAATCTCCAAAAGATGATGCCAGGGATCGAACCTGGGCTCGCATAGAGAAGAGGAGCGAGAGCCTGTCGTCTCGCCGACTAAGCTATGCCCAGACGTGCAGAAGGAGGAGACCGACGGTTGTTTGGATTCAGCGGCCGCGGAGGGGGAAGGCGACGCATGAAACAAGAGTGACGCCGAAGACGCGGTGTCGCCCTCCTCCTCACCATTCGAAAGACGGTAAAAGTGGCCTCCAGAAACGGCGCGTTCCAAACTGCGCTCTAAGGTGCCGGCACGTGCAACATGAAAGCAAGCAAAAAAGGAAAAGAACTCCCGCTCTCGCTGTTCAGGCAGGGGGCGCGCACGCACTGCGAAGGCGGTAAGTTTGAATGGCATAGGACAAACCTCCGTTGAATTCTTCAAGAGAGGAGTGAGACAGGTCAGCGAAGAGCGTGATGGGTGGTAGCAGTGAGTGGATGCCACGTGTGTGAATTCAAGTGACGCCGCAGGGGTAATCGTTGTGGGTGTCGTTTACAGCTTCGCAGTCCAACCACCCTCAGAGCGGAGATTGGGGCCAATTTTTTTTCAAAATGTATCAGCTGATAGCAGAAAAAACAACGTGATCTGCAACGGGAAGTCTTCATATTACACCTAACACGGTTATTTCCCTCCGATGCTGATTTCGCACCATACAGATTCTGACTCGGGAAGGTCATGTAACGGGTAGAACTTAATTTTAATCTAGAGGGCGACACCATCACCGCGGCTGTCCGCTCCGTCTTTCCGTAACACAGAGTAACCAGGGGGTAGAAATTCAGCCTCTGAAATAGCGCTGTTCAGCCATGTCTTAGTGACACAAATTAATGATGGGGCGAAGGTCTTCATAAGCGAACTGAAATCGACATTCTTCACGGTGGTTGTAAGGTTTGACCATGGAGGTCGTCGCACTGCGGGCGCCCCCCAGCGACGGAGACGCGGAGGCGGCCGTCACCCTTCGGAGTGCCGCAGACAATTAGGCCGTCTCGACGCATGGCGCCTACGGAAACGAGCAGGGTCGTGTCCGGCTCGGGACAAAAAGGCGCCGCTCCCTGTGACAAGTTTGGCGGCGACGACTACGGGTGGAGGTTCTCCGAACGCACCTTGACCGATTAAATGTATCTCGTGTGGGAGGTGTAAGGTTTGACCATGGAGGTCGTCGCACTGCGGGTGCCCCCAGCGACGGAGACGCGGAAGCGGCCGTCACCCTTCGGAGTGCCGCAGACAATTAGGCCGTCTCGACGCATGGCGCCTACGGAAACGAGCAGGGTCGTGTCCGGCTCGGGACAAAAAGGCGCCGCTCCCTGTGACAAGTTTGGCGGCGACGACTACGGGTGGAGGTTCTCCGAACGCACCTTGACCGATTAAATGTATCTCGTGTGGGAGGTGTAAGGTTTGACCATGGAGGTCGTCGCACTGCGGGTGCCCCCAGCGACGGAGACGCGGAAGCGGCCGTCACCCTTCGGAGTGCCGCAGACAATTAGGCCGTCTCGACGCATGGCGCCTACGGAAACGAGCAGGGTCGTGTCCGGCTCGGGACAAAAAGGCGCCGCTCCCTGTGACAAGTTTGGCGGCGACGACTACGGGTGGAGGTTCTCCGAACGCACCTTGACCGATTAAATGTATCTCGTGTGGGAGGTGTAAGGTTTGACCATGGAGGTCGTCGCACTGCGGGTGCCCCCAGCGACGGAGACGCGGAAGCGGCCGTCACCCTTCGGAGTGCCGCAGACAATTAGGCCGTCTCGACGCATGGCGCCTACGGAAACGAGCAGGGTCGTGTCCGGCTCGGGACAAAAAGGCGCCGCTCCCTGTGACAAGTTTGGCGGCGACGACTACGGGTGGAGGTTCTCCGAACGCACCTTGACCGATTAAATGTATCTCGTGTGGGAGGTGTAAGGTTTGACCATGGAGGTCGTCGCACTGCGGGTGCCCCCAGCGACGGAGACGCGGAGGCGGCCGTCACCCTTCGGAGTGCCGCAGACAATTAGGCCGTCTCGACGCATGGCGCCTACGGAAACGAGCAGGGTCGTGTCCGGCTCGGGACAAAAAGGCGCCGCTCCCTGTGACAAGTTTGGCGGCGACGACTACGGGTGGAGGTTCTCCGAACGCACCTTGACCGATTAAATGTATCTCGTGTGGGAGGTGTAAGGTTTGACCATGGAGGTCGTCGCACTGCGGGTGCCCCCAGCGACGGAGACGCGGAGGCGGCCGTCACCCTTCGGAGTGCCGCAGACAATTAGGCCGTCTCGACGCATGGCGCCTACGGAAACGAGCAGGGTCGTGTCCGGCTCGGGACAAAAAGGCGCCGCTCCCTGTGACAAGTTTGGCGGCGACGACTACGGGTGGAGGTTCTCCGAACGCACCTTGACCGATTAAATGTATCTCGTGTGGGAGGTGTAAGGTTTGACCATGGAGGTCGTCGCACTGCGGGTGCCCCCAGCGACGGAGACGCGGAGGCGGCCGTCACCCTTCGGAGTGCCGCAGACAATTAGGCCGTCTCGACGCATGGCGCCTACGGAAACGAGCAGGGTCGTGTCCGGCTCGGGACAAAAAGGCGCCGCTCCCTGTGACAAGTTTGGCGGCGACGACTACGGGTGGAGGTTCTCCGAACGCACCTTGACCGATTAAATGTATCTCGTGTGGGAGGTGTAAGGTTTGACCATGGAGGTCGTCGCACTGCGGGTGCCCCAAGCGACGGAGACGCGGAGGCGGCCGTCACCTTTCGGAGTGCCGCAGACAATTAGGCCGCCTCGACGCATGGCGCCTACGGAAACGAGCAGGGTCGTGTCCGGCTCGGGACAAAAAGGCGCCGCTCCCTGTGACAAGTTTGGCGGCGACGACTACGGGTGGAGGTTCTCCGAACGCACCTTGACCGATTAAATGTATCTCGTGTGGGAGGTGTAAGGTTTGACCATGGAGGTCGTCGCACTGCGGGTGCCCCCAGCGACGGAGACGCGGAGGCGGCCGTCACCCTTCGGAGTGCCGCAGACAATTAGGCCGTCTCGACGCATGGCGCCTACGGAAACGAGCAGGGTCGTGTCCGGCTCGGGACAAAAAGGCGCCGCTCCCTGTGACAAGTTTGGCGGCGACGACTACGGGTGGAGGTTCTCCGAACGCACCTTGACCGATTAAATGTATCTCGTGTGGGAGGTGTAAGGTTTGACCATGGAGGTCGTCGCACTTCGGGTGCCCCCAGCGACGGAGACGCGGAGGCGGCCGTCACCCTTCGGAGTGCCGCAGACAATTAGGCCGTCTCGACGCATGGCGCCTACGGAAACGAGCAGGGTCGTGTCCGGCTCGGGACAAAAAGGCGCCGCTCCCTGTGACAAGTTTGGCGGCGACGACTACGGGTGGAGGTTCTCCGAACGCACCTTGACCGATTAAATGTATCTCGTGTGGGAGGTGTAAGGTTTGACCATGGAGGTCGTCACACTGCGGGTGCCCCCAGCGACGGAGACGCGGAGGCGGCCGTCACCCTTCGGAGTGCCGCAGACAATTAGGCCGTCTCGACGCATGGCGCCTACGGAAACGAGCAGGGTCGTGTCCGGCTCGGGACAAAAAGGCGCCGCTCCCTGTGACAAGTTTGGCGGCGACGACTACGGGTGGAGGTTCTCCGAACGCACCTTGACCGATTAAATGTATCTCGTGTGGGAGGTGTAAGGTTTGACCATGGAGGTCGTCGCACTGCGGGTGCCCCCAGCGACGGAGACGCGGAGGCGGCCGTCACCCTTCGGAGTGCCGCAGACAATTAGGCCGTCTCGACGCATGGCGCCTACGGAAACGAGCAGGGTCGTGTCCGGCTCGGGACAAAAAGGCGCCGCTCCCTGTGACAAGTTTGGCGGCGACGACTACGGGTGGAGGTTCTCCGAACGCACCTTGACCGATTAAATGTATCTCGTGTGGGAGGTGTAAGGTTTGACCATGGAGGTCGTCGCACTGCGGGTGCCCCCAGCGACGGAGACGCGGAGCGGCCGTCACCCTTCGGAGTGCCGCAGACAATTAGGCCGTCTCGACGCATGGCGCCTACGGAAACGAGCAGGGTCGTGTCCGGCTCGGGACAAAAAGGCGCCGCTCCCTGTGACAAGTTTGGCGGCGACGACTACGGGTGGAGGTTCTCCGAACGCACCTTGACCGATTAAATGTATCTCGTGTGGGAGGTGTAAGGTTTGACCATGGAGGTCGTCGCACTGCGGGTGCCCCCAGCGACGGAGACGCGGAGGCGGCCGTCACCCTTCGGAGTGCCGCAGACAATTAGGCCGTCTCGACGCATGGCGCCTACGGAAACGAGCAGGGTCGTGTCCGGCTCGGGACAAAAAGGCGCCGCTCCCTGTGACAAGTTTGGCGGCGACGACTACGGGTGGAGGTTCTCCGAACGCACCTTGACCAATTAAATGTATCTCGTGTGGGAGATGTAAGGTTTGACCATGGAGGTCGTCGCACTGCGGGTGCCCCCAGCGACGGAGACGCGGAGGCGGCCGTCACCCTTCGGAGTGCCGCAGACAATTAGGCCGTCTCGACGCATGGCGCCTACGGAAACGAGCAGGGTCGTGTCCGGCTCGGGACAAAAAGGCGCCGCTCCCTGTGACAAGTTTGGCGGCGACGACTACGGGTGGAGGTTCTCCGAACGCACCTTGACCGATTAAATGTATCTCGTGTGGGAGGTGTAAGGTTTGACCATGGAGGTCGTCGCACTGCGGGTGCCCCCAGCGACGGAGACGCGGAGGCGGCCGTCACCCTTCGGAGTGCCGCAGACAATTAGGCCGTCTCGACGCATGGCGCCTACGGAAACGAGCAGGGTCGTGTCCGGCTCGGGACAAAAAGGCGCCGCTCCCTGTGACAAGTTTGGCGGCGACGACTACGGGTGGAGGTTCTCCGAACGCACCTTGACCGATTAAATGTATCTCGTGTGGGAGGTGTAAGGTTTGACCATGGAGGTCGTCGCACTGCGGGTGCCCCCAGCGACGGAGACGCGGAGGCGGCCGTCACCCTTCGGAGTGCCGCAGACAATTAGGCCGTCTCGACGCATGGCGCCTACGGAAACGAGCAGGGTCGTGTCCGGCTCGGGACAAAAAGGCGCCGCTCCCTGTGACAAGTTTGGCGGCGACGACTACGGGTGGAGGTTCTCCGAACGCACCTTGACCGATTAAATGTATCTCGTGTGGGAGGTGTAAGGTTTGACCATGGAGGTCGTCGCACTGCGGGTGCCCCCAGCGACGGAGACGCGGAAGCGGCCGTCACCCTTCGGAGTGCCGCAGACAATTAGGCCGTCTCGACGCATGGCGCCTACGGAAACGAGCAGGGTCGTGTCCGGCTCGGGACAAAAAGGCGCCGCTCCCTGTGACAAGTTTGGCGGCGACGACTACGGGTGGAGGTTCTCCGAACGCACCTTGACCGATTAAATGTATCTCGTGTGGGAGGTGTAAGGTTTGACCATGGAGGTCGTCGCACTGCGGGTGCCCCCAGCGACGGAGACGCGGAGGCGGCCGTCACCCTTCGGAGTGCCGCAGACAATTAGGCCGTCTCGACGCATGGCGCCTACGGAAACGAGCAGGGTCGTGTCCGGCTCGGGACAAAAAGGCGCAGCTCCCTGTGACAAGTTTGGCGGCGACGACTACGGGTGGAGGTTCTCCGAACGCACCTTGCTCGGTCTGGGAGTATTCTGCCCGGCCTTGCCGTTTCTTGTTTTCTTTGAACTTTCCCTTCCCTCACCGAGGGTATTTATGTCAGGCCCGGCGAGAGGATGGGGTCTTTTTTGCTCTGAACTTGCCGCAGGTCACGGGGAGAGTCCCGCCTGCGCTGGCTAAACACCGGCAAGCTTCTAAGCCCCACTGCGGGCTAGTTCTGCTCCCGTTGTATATGCCTTGTAAATAATTCCTGTACATAAACTGTACATAGCTTGGACATCCGAGTCTGCCTCGTCCCTCACGGCGACACGAGACACCGCGGTGCATTCCTGGGTACGGAGAAGACCTGAAAATTACTGTGGTATAACAAATTACGACAAGTAAATTACACTCGACATATTGATGAGAGCCGCTTCGGAAGTCATTTTCAGTAGAATGTTTTCCCAAGATTCCCGTTAGAATTACGGCTACACATCATTCTACGCAATCTTTGGAGACTAAATTTCTTATTCTACGCGGCTCTGTCGACAGACGTGGATTTGGTCGGAACGCAGGGCCATATACAGCTTCCCTGTAAAATGTTCATCCTGCACCGGATTCAACCGTGGTCTAATTCCGATTGTGGGACCTCGGACCGATGACATTCACTAAGGTCAACACCGCCTTGTGGTGCACCACATCCGGGTCACCTGCTCGCTCGAATTTGACACTGAAACGGCTATGAAATAGGCAAAAGTGAGAATTCCGCAATTGGTGAGATGCACCAGGCAAGGGCATAGCCAGAGGGAGAGGGGTGTTTTGGTGTCAAAACACCCCCTGAACTTTTATAAGTGGCTCATCCCCCCTTCTTTCCCTTTTCCCGGTCCGAGCAGCTTTTTACACACTTCATATACAGTTAAATGTAAAAACGAGAATGAGATAAAAATACAAAAATGCGGTAGTGTTTTGGAGCAGACTATAAATCTTTCAAATTTTATTAACCCGCAAGGTGTGACCCCCCCCCGCCCCCCGCACCGAAAAAGAAATTTCTAGATACGCCATTGGCACCAATAAAGCGGCGCTGCTGACCTTGGCTTCACTTCCGCCTACTCGTGGCCTGTGCGCGATGAGCACCATTTGGCTATCTGCGCATGCTGCATAGTGTTTCCGTCCAGATTGTCTACAATCTTTTTTTGTACCTTATCTTGTTTGCGGAAATATTAAAGGTTATGCAATTTCCTATTTGAATTATCTTTTCCACTGAAGCATGAGTCAAGTTGCCCACTCGTCATGCTTATCAGCTATGTTATCGCCCGGCGACGCGCTTCCGTGGGTGCCTCTAAAGCAGAGCCACGGGCGCTCGATGGAAACAAGGTCGGTTCCATCGAGCAGCCGTGGCGGGGCACTTATTTGACTGGTGCCAGTACAAGTTGCGCTCTGTCGTGCAATAACGCGCAATCGGACGAACCCCAGTTAACCCTTGGGGGACATTAGAGAGTTTTAGCTGACCGTTTTTGACGCTCCGCTATGCTCCCGACGGCCCGCTTAGCACAACGAGGGCGTCAGCAGCCGAAAGGCTTTTCGCTAAGCGATAACCGTATCTCCCTCGACGGGGAATGATTCGCGTGACTGGTCGTTTCCTGCTCGTGTGTACACCAAAACTTCAGCCAAAAGGAAACATAACACTGTGTATTTGGTCGCTGAAATAAAGGGGTTGCAGTATGTTCAAATAAAATAACGTGTTTTTTGCCTCATTTAACATTTTTGTATAATGTAGCCGCTGAGACGGTATAATGCTCTAAATAATTTAGAAGAAGCCGATAAACTTTGGAAAAGCCAAGAGAAGGCTGTGTTTCTTGGCGCGGCATAGAATCAGGCCCGCGCTTCGGACGGCGTTTTTCGCTTCCGTTCTAAACGTCGTTGAGGTGCGTGGCACCTTTGTTTATTTGGAAGCGCTTTTAGCGATTTCATCGTTCGTGTTCCAACTGACGAAACGGAGTTCGCCGTAGCGCGCGGGGCAGCCATGTTGCAATTCCGCGCGGAAGAGTAAGCGGCCGCGACGGTCCGCTAAGAGGCCCCGGTTAGCGGAGCCCTGCTTAGGTATCGCCGCTAACGCCGTAGCGCGCCACGCATGCGCAATGGAGTTCCCACTTGCTATCAGAGCGGAGCGGACCATCATAAACGGCCAGCTAAAACTCCCTATTGTGCACCGCAACTTCCTTCCGGGTAAAAGGCCACTGGAAACACAGCTCTATCTTGGTGACATGGTAGAGGGGTGTCGCAGCATCTGGCTTTTTTTTTTTTTTTGCGAGGAAGATAGTTAATTTTGGGCTACTTGAGCTAGAAAATTTTGGTGTGTCTTTATCCATGTCTGTCTGTTCCTCTAGTAACCCAACCGGCCAAAAGATAGAATGATTCTGACACGATAAGTTTATATATGTAAAACCTCCCCAAGTCACTAAATCTGGTCCTATACGTCATAGTTGTGAACATAATGGAAATACATTTGCGCTAAGAGGACAGAATGAAAAAGACACACCACACAGCGCAGACTGACAGGTTGTGTTGATTTCCGCGCTCATAATACTACTACTATCATACTACTACTACTACTACTACTACTACTACTACTACTACACTCATACATAGTATCAAGTAGACACATGGAAAAAAAAGAAGTTGAAAATACAAAACTAAATCTGAAAAAAGAAAGCAATAAAACCGTACACCTTCCCCATGACACACATGCCGTATCCAACAGATTAGACCCCACCAAGAAACGCGATTTCTTTTCCCAAGAACGATAGTGATCAAAGCGACGCTAATGCAAACATCACCCGTGGGCAAAATTTCACGCGCCTCTATTATTTCGCGCGTGAGCGATTCACGGCTCCTAGCGAGCAACTTAGCATTTTCAAAAAATGGAGAAATTTTACAGTCACGGCAATGAATGCCAAGATGCCCGCTTATCCAGTTCCTAACATTATTCTTATGCTCAGGAAGTCTATTGTTTATACATCTGCCAGTTTGGCCGATGTATACTTTTTTTGCAGGGCAACGAAATCAAGTAAACCCCTCCCTCCGTACAGGTAACGGACTTACCCGAGGGAGTGGTTTACTTGATTCCGTTCCCCGGCAAGTGATGGAGTGGTTTACCGCCGCAGACACTTCATGGTAGTTTTTCTTCCTTCGGGCTGTATTAAATGAATATCGCCTTATCGACCGAATAAATGAAGACAACTGGGTTTATTTGAGCCGCTTAACGCAATGCAAGCAAAAACAGAAACGTGGCAAATTCATTTCAGTGTCCGTTAATGAAACTTGAAAGAACTACCATTTTATTCTAGCGGACGAACACAAATCCCTTTATTCCGCTTCACCGCGTCGTAGAGTTCGTACTGCTTGTGTAAGATACCAATCCAAACCGCTCCACCCTGGAGTACAGCCGTCAGGTCGCACTGGGCCGTGATACCTACATGTTGACATCTCCCACGAACACAGCGAACATGTCATTGTGAGCGCCAATAACGTGTGTAGGGCGCAAGGAATGTAAGTCATATATTGTCTTCACCACGTTTCCCGGCCGCGGCGGCCGCTTTTCTGATGGAGGCGAAAAGCAAAAACGCCCGTGTGTACGAGATTTCGGCGCACGTTAAAGATCCCCAGGTGGTCAAAATTAATCCGGAGCCCTCCACTACGGCGCGCCTCATCGCCTGCGTTGCGTCGGCGCGTTAAAACCCCACAATCAATCAAATCTTCACCACGTAACCGTTCATTAGGTTGCCTGGAATACTTAACTTGTCTCGTTTCAAATCAAATTAGCATCTCAATTGATGATTGTCAGGAGTTGTCAGGAGTATCTTATACCTGCGACACGGCGGGATCTATATGTTGAGCACTTTATCATCATCATCAGCAGCAGCAGCAGCAGCCGCAGCAGACGCCCAATGCAGGGCAAAGGCCTCTCCCATACATCTTCAATTATCCTGGTCCTGTGCTAACCGCGACCAATTTATCCCTGCAACCTTCTTGATCTCATCTTCCCACCTAACGTTCTGCCGCCACCTGCCACGCTTGCTTTCACTAGGGATCCACTCTCTTATCCTTTATGACCAACGGTTATCTTGCCGTCGCATTACACGCCCTGCACACGACCATTTTTCCTTCTTATTGTTTTACTACTATATCCTTAACACGCGTTTTTTCCCTTACCCACTCCACTCTTGTCCCTTAACGTTACCACTATCATCTTCTGAGACCATTTGAGCGATCCGCACAGCCTGCTGCACTACACGGCAAACGCCTAATTCATCTCTTTCACCCAGATCACCTGCCCCGAACCGCACGCTTTCGTGCCCCTCACCCCGGATGACCTCAACAAGAAACAACCGCACGTGGCCACAAGGTGCGTGGTGCACAAACTACCGGAGCGCCACCAAAGATATTCAAGCCTACTTAAGCTGGAGGCACAACAGGCGCATCACCGTTTGAGCGATCTGCACAGCCTGCTGCACTACGCGGCAAACGCCTAATTCGTCTCTTCCACCCAGGTGGGAACTCCATTTTTGTTTTAGTTACTGCTTGTGGTTGTTGCGGATCGCTCATTTGGTAAATACTAGAATGCCGCCCACCTGTGCTGAATTAGATAAGAAAGTTCGGCTGCTGAAAAAGACAATGGAAGCAAGATTCAGCGAGCTAGTTAATTAACTTCGCGCAGAACTGGCTCTCAGCGAGCAAAAAATGGTGTCTCATCAATCAGAATTGCGAGAAGCCACGAAAAGCTTGACCTTCTTAAGCCAGGAGTACGACACAGTCAAGGCTGAACGTGACGGCATGATTGCAGAGAGCAAGGCCCTTAAAGCCACCAACGATGAACTCAGGGCTTCGAAAATCAGCTTGACAAAACAAGTAGCCCAACAAGAACAGTACTCTCGTATGAACAATGTCGAGATATGTGGTGTGCCAAATGCTGAAGATGAGAATCTTCCACAGCTGCTTGCTGACATTGGATCTAAGGTTGAATGCACCATCAAACCATCAGATATCGACATGGGTTATAGGGTTCCTACACCAAACAGCCCAACAGCCAACAATGTCATCATCCGCTTTGTCTCTCGGGACAAAAGGAATGATTTCCAGAAGAAAGCAAAAAAGGCTCGTTTGACGTCGAAAGATCTAGGGATGGGTACGGAAGCGACTCCAGTATTCTTTAATGATCACCTGACGCCAAGGAACAAGACACTGTTTTCGGAAGCACTCAAGCTAAAGAATGCAAAGCTGTGGCAGTTCTTATGGACCGATGAAGGTGTCATTAAGGCTCGAAAAGAACTGACGAGCAAAGTTCATAGGTTAGTGTCGCACGATGGCCTGCGCATCATCGCCTAAACTAAGTCGCACTACAGTATCTACCCCATTCCCATTTTTTTCATGGCTTACGAATTACTCAAACCAAAAAGATTTCTACAAGAAATGAAAGATACATCGCAACTATCGCTTTTGCACCTGAACATCAGAAGCTTGCCAGCGCATTATGCCGCCTTGTATGACTTGTGTACAAACCTGAATCATGCATTTCATTTCATTGCTCTCTCGGAGACATGGCTATCACAGCAAAGCGACGGTGCTTATAATTTACCAGGCTGCCAGCTAGAAGTTTCATGCCGGTTACGCCCACAGCCAAATCGATTACCGACACAGCTCTCACATGGGGGCGTTACCCTATACATCAATTCTTCTCTTCCCTATGCTGTTAGAAATGACGTTACTATTTCGTCTGAATGGATTGAATCACTCATCGTTGAGGTGCCATCTCACTACACATCGCGAGATATAGTTCCTCACAAGACGAAGTCCACTTTCGTAGGTATAATATATAGGTCACCTCAAAATAAAAAGGAACACTTTTTAGCTGAATTAGAAAGAGTACTATGCAGTTACCGTGACTCAAAAACTCAAATAATAATTATGGGTGATATTAATATTGACGTTTCGCAAAACGATTCATCCAGCTTCGGTTATATAGACCTCCTGACCAGTCAAGGCTTAGAACAATTAATAACGTCACCGACTTGCATATCTAGTAGCAAACAAAGTATACTCGATCACATAATAACCGACTATTCGTCAACCACATTCAAAACAGGTACAATCTTGCCCGACATAACGAATCATCAGCCAGTTTTTGCAATAGCATCCCCGCGCTGTAGCATAAAACAAGCAAAATCACGCATTGTTTACAAACACGATAAAATTTTGTGTACACTATGTACGGAAAATTGTCGGCCTGTGTACGAAGCACTATCCACTGAGGATAAGTTTGATCAATTTCTAAACTGCTTTGTCAAGCACATAAAACGCGGCGAAGTTACTGTTACGCAATCTAGAACCACAGTAAAGCGTAAACCATGTTTCACGACTGTGCTTTTAAAATCAATCAACCACAAGAATAATGTGTACAAAAAACAAACGAAATCCCCACAAAGTTTCTCTTCAAAACAAGTACAAGTGTTACAATAAATTGCTTACGAACCTAATTAATGTTTCAAAACGGAATTTCTTCCACCTGAGAATACAGCAAGCGAATGGAAACACCAGCGCAACCTGGAAGGGAATTAATTCTGCATTAAAAGACCAACCGCTGTCAACGCTGTAACAAAACTGCTCGTAAATGGTAGCATGGTTACAAGTAGCACCGAAGGTTCAGAAGAATTTAATAACTATTTGGCCACGGTAACGTCTAAAATAATACAGAATTCTTAAGGGGAAGCATTAATTGACCACATAAAAGGCGCAAACAGTGCTAGATCTTTTTTTCTGCGACAAGTCGATGCACAAGAAATTTACAAATTCATTCTAAATTTAAAACCCACTGAATCAGTAGGCTATGATGACATTTCAGTTTTAATGCTGAAAACGTGCGCAACGCATGTAAAAGAACCTTTAGCGCATATTATTAACGACGTGTTCACCACTGGTAAATTTCCAACAAGGCCTAAAATATCACAAATTGTGCCAATATTCAAAAAGGAATTCGAACAAAACCGGAAAACTATCGACCGATATCAATCTTATCACCACTGTCGAAAGTTGCCGAGAAAGCGATGCTGTCTCGTTTAGATAACTTCTTTATATCAAACGGACTATATGAGGAAAGAGCAGTACGGTTACTTGAAGGGAAAGTCGACAGAGCTGGCTCTACTTCACATAGTTGAAAAAACCAAGCAAAGTATTGAAAACAAGTTACTTACAATGGGCGTGTTAATAGATTTAACGAAAGCATTTGACGTGATAAACCACAAACTATTAATAACAAAGTCAGAAAAATATGGTATACGTGGAACACCTCTCGAACTTATCAAAAGCTATCTGTTAATTAAACCGCGAGCAATATGTCGTCGTCAACGGTGCTTCATCACAAAGACTAACCACAAATAATGGCGTACCACAGGGGTCAATTCTAGGACCTTTTCTTTTCCTGTGTTACATCAATGATCTGCCTGCATATTTGACAGAACAATGTGTTTTATATGTAGATGACACTAACATTTTCCTGACAGCCAGAAATGGAACAGACCTCTATAAAAAAGCTAATGCAGTCCTGTCGAAATTGTCCCAATGGTTAAAGCACAACCAGCTTGTTGCGAATGTAACAAAGCTAACTATATTGTCTTTTCAGCAAGAAACACCCCTCTAACAAATAATGCAGCCGTACAGCTTGACAATGTTACCCTAGAAAATGTGAAACACACAAAGTTCTTAGGTGTATATTTAAACAATCAACTTTTATGGCGCAAGCATGTTGAAGAAATTGCTTGTAAGATTTACAAAAACAATCCAATGGTCTGTAAACTACGTCATGTCTTACCTCTTAAAACTATGATTATACTCTACCACAGCTTACTACATTGCCACATTACATACGCAGTCAGTGTCTACGAATTAACATATCGCACCACTCTTGTGCCTCTTGTAACCGCCCAAAACACAGCTCTCCGCGCAATACTTTTCGTGCATAGACAAGAATCTGTTAAATTTGCATATCACATGCTCAATATAATGCCCTTACACACCTGTATTAGATATTATGCCCTGTTGCTTCTGTATAGGATAATTCACAATATCATAAGCTGTCCTTCGATTAGAATTACTCACCGCACCACTACATATTCTCTTCGAACCACATGCTCAACCACATGAGCAATACCGAGATTAGAACTAACTATGGATTATTTTCCTTTTCGTATATGGCTCCACACTTATGGAACAAACTCCCACACAGCGTCACCTCAACACCATCGTTCTATATATATAAAAAACAACTAAAAGCACAAGTGTTTATGTTATTTGGCTGACGTACAGACTTGTAGTTGTACATAGCCAGAGTTTAGTTTTTGGAACAGCTTTTAGCTTTGTTTTCACATTATGATCTTTCTTCCTTTCTTTCTTTCTTCTTTTCCGCCAAGCTCTTCTGTTTATTTTCTTTTATTTCATTTGCCAATGACCGTTTCCCTGTTTCATGATTGTAAATTTTTTCGCGTTGTTCAATACCTGATTTCATTGCAAGCCTTTGTAGTGGCTGTCCAAACCAGGAGAATGTATTTTGTTGATACAATGCTCAATCAGACTGTGATTACCTCATTTATCGTAGGGACCCCTTTCACAACCCATTCTTAGATTCTGGGGTCCCACCTGTATATTTCGATGCAGATGTATTTATGTACAGTACAATAAAAACTTTGATTGATTGATTTATTGATTGATTGACCTTCCGTTCCATTGCTGGCTGAGTCCTGCTCAACTTAATTATGCAGCTTTTATGCACTTAAGTCTTCAGCGCAATGGTAGGCTGCCATTCAATATCTGATAATGCCTGCCCAATGCGCTCCACCCCATTCTTATCCTTTTAATTATCTATGCCTCATGGTTGGGATCCGGGGTCACTCCTTGGCGTAAGTAGATATATTCGCTTACTACTTCCACCGCCTCACCACCTATCTCAAACCACCGGGCTCTCCCGAGGCTATTGAGCTTTACTTTAGTTTTCTGCACAATAATTTTCAGGCCCACGATTCTACTCAGCTTGTCTAGTGCGCAATCATGATTTCAAGTTTGTCCCGCGAGTTCCTTAGCATGGCAACATCAACAGCAAAATCTGAGGGTGCTGAGATATTTTCCATTAACCTTTTAGGGATCCTAGCATCCACTGCCATTGCGCGAGCGCTCGTTTGGTGCCGTCAGCGCGCCGCTGTCCCTCCCTTTCTTCCCGAAGGGCCAGCTCGCCTCAGCAACACTGCATAAGGCTGAGCGGAAGGTTTCAAATTTCTGAAGAAGTGAAGCCGCCAGCTGCCGTTGCGCGATAAAACACTGTCAGCTCGATGGCCGCTCCGCTCTAGTTCTTGGTTAACCTCGCCTCATTGGTGTGTTTGAACGGCGCCCGAACTCCCCTTCGTCGGGACGGGGGACGCCCGCCCGGCGCGGGGGTCCGTTCGGGAGACGCTTCCAGGACGCCGACGGCGTTGGCCGAAGGTATGTGACGCTTTCTTTACCAGCCGGCTGCAACTCTGTTGCGCCGACGAAAGCCCACCAGCCCTTCCGGCTGCCGGTCTGTGCCTTAGGCTGATCCTGTTGTCCTGCGGCCATGCTTAGCACTCGACGATCACGGCATGCGGTGCGCGCTTCTCAGGGAACGGGCCGCGTCTCCCTTGCTTCTGCGAGCCCATCTGGCCAGCACGGGGATGCGCGCGCAAAAACGTGCGCCGCACCCGGGATCTTGCCATCACCGAAGAGCCCACTGGCTCTGCGTCGGCGGCGCGCACACTTGCGCGTGGAGTGCTGTTACCCCTTTTACATAAAGGGGAGTAGTATTATAAGCAATATGAAAGGGAACACAGGAATGCGTGGCAAACAGCCTCGAAACAGACTCGGAATGATACGCTAATGGCGCTGTGAAAATCAAAGGGGGAAGGAGGGCGCTCTTACACTAACTGTTGGCACTCCCACCACGCTGTGATTTCTACAAAGCAGCAGCTTACGTCATTTCACCCGTAATATGGTATCGTCCGACAGCCCCTAAGACGCACGGCGGGAATGGGTACAGTTGTTAGAACACCGTCCCCCTTTCCACTTTATTTCCGACGGCGTCCGCTGCGTATCACGAATAGCTGGGTCTGACGGTGCTTTCTATGCGTTCCTGTTTTCCCTTTCATATTGCTCATAGTAGTACGTACCTGTACTGTAGATAATGTAACTGGGACGTTAGTGTAAAATAAACGCCTTCCCTCCGTACCTTGGGCATATCCCTTCGTCGCCCCCTTCTCTACCTGCCCAATAGAGGTGGTGCTGAGTTGGCGCAACGGGGTTTCACTATCATGAGCGTGCTCAACTAGCTCGAACCCACGGTGGTTCCTCGCAGTGTGCATGACTGCACGCCTTGTTCAAAGCTAGGGTTGTGCATATTGTGAGTTAGAGACAACCTTTATGCCCACCTGTTCCCAATCTAATGTTTTGAATACCTCTTGTAAACATGCTGTGAATAACATTGGGGAGCTTTTTTCTCCATGTCTGACGCCATTCCTTGTTGGTATTAACTGCTCTCCTTATGGAGGACGATGGTAGCTGTTGACCATTGTATATATCCTCTCGTATGCTTACGTAATGCTCGTCTACACACTCATTCCACAATGCCTGAATGATTGGGGAGGTATGGCTGAGTTAAATGCTTTGTCATAATCTATGATGGCTATTATAGGGGTTGAGTATACTCCGCGCATTTCTCTGTTACTTGATTGATTGTGTGAATGTGGTCTATTGTTGAATAACCTTTACAAAACCCTGCTTGTTTATTATGTTGACTGAAATCAAAGCTGGCAGAAATTCCCTTATTGATTACCTTGCTAAGTACTTTGTAGACGACTGAGATTGAGCCGATCGTCCTGTCATTTTCAAGTCCTTCATGTCACCTTTCTTATGGATTAGGATTACGTTCGCGTTCTTCCAATATTCCGGTACACTCGTGGTCATTAGACATTGCGTATACAAGTTTGCCAGCTTTTCGGGTACAATTTGACCATCATCCTTCAAAAGGTCTGCTATTATCTGATCTCACCATGTCATTTGCCACCTTGCATTTCTTTGAAAGCCTTCTTTTTTTGTTCTGTCGTTACTTGTGGGACGTCTACCTCCACTGAACTGCTTCACCGTTCGGTATTATCCTGGATGTCGCGGCTACTGTACGGAGTCTATCGAACTCCTCGGCTACTATAAATATTGTATCCGTATTTGTGATGACATTGCCTTGCTTTTATCTAAGTGCTTACATCTGATTTTTCCCCCAAGCTTATACGCCTCTTCGTTGTTTTCAGGCTGTCTCCGTTTTTTGAGCACGTATCTGTGCACAAATTGAACCGCCGGTTTTAACGGCGAGATCAAAATTCAGTTGCGAATTATAGCGGCTCTGCTAAAATGATACCTCAAAGAACCGGAAAAAATATGTTCCGTGTACCGTGTATTTAGTTTCCATGGAGGATAAATTAAGCCATTCGAGATGGGAAATTTACGCAATAAGCTGTCGGTGGTCATTGTTTCCCAGTGCTGCAACTACTCCGCACAATTTATCTCCCCGTGCTGTCCCTTCTCTGGAGTGTATGCACAACATTCCACGTAGTTGGGGAAGTCCCTATCATCCTTTCCCCGAACCGAATCCTTTGAGCACTCCTGAGATCCAGAGGCGTGTCCTCTCTAGGTCGTGTCTCTCCGACCGGCTTCGGCTGGTGGAGCGGGCTGTAGCGGCTGACAAGGCGTATGGGCTCCTAGACTCACCCCCTGAAGACTCCATGCAAATGTAGACAGCAAAAAAGGTGCATATCCCCCTCCTCCCAGTGCTAAAGGGGAGTATTAGGAGACCATTTTATTAAGGCGATCCTTAGGTGCTTATGTCTGGGCACTCGCCTGTTGGGGGGTTTCAGCTATTCCGGGATACTCTTGCCTGCGCTGGCCACGAGGGCCGTCTCCACCAGGTTATGCTAGAAGGAGGGGTGGGAGCTGGTCCGCTCTACCAACCGATGCTCGTATGTAGGTTGGGGATTAGGAAACAAATGTAGCGGAGCAGAAACACAAGGGAAAGAAAGAATACACACGGACGAGCGCTTGCCCCGCATGGGGCACCTTGTATAATTTTGGTGACGGTACTGGCGATACGGCGGACCTCGAGCCCCCCAACATAAGCTGTGACCTACCGTGGTTATGTGTTTTTAAGGTTAAGGGTAGAAAGGTCTAATGGTGACCGTCGGAGCCTTGGTCAAGCTCCGGCCGATGGACTCCTTGCCTGTCTACCAGGCAGGTAGCTCCGGGACCTCTTTGACTACCAGGGTAAGGTCAAAGAAGAAAGTACCCCAGTCTCCCTGCTTTTATATTATGCCCTATGGTATTTACAACCCCCCCCCCAAACGTGATCGGTTCCTGAAAAGGGGCCGCACCGAAGTATCTTATCCCCCATTGCCATCTTTAGCATTTCCTGAACCGGATAATTTTTCTCGATTTCTTGTGATGGAATCACTCAATCCAACCCAACCTCTTGTATCGCCGTCAGTCTTCTTGATCGCAAAATATCTTGAAGCCATAGTAGGAAAATCATATAAGTGCAAAAAACAAAGGTCTGGTGAACTCCTCTTCGAAATAAATGACAAGCAGCAGTCCACGAAGCTTCTAGTTCAGACTAGACTGGCTGATCTAGACATCAGGGTCACACCCCATCGGAGCCTCAACAGCTCGCAGGGTGTGATATCCGAGACAGATCTGAACGAAACGGATGCGGATCTCCTTGACGGCTTGAAAGATCAGGGCGTCACTGCCGTGAGACGCATCACTATCCGCAGAGACGACAAAGAGATTCCCACCAAGCACATTATCTTGACCTTTGACCGCGCAGTTCCCCCCCAACACATAAATGCAGGTTTTGTCCGTTGCTCCATCCGTCCCCACATCCCGAACCCGCGGCGCTGTTTTAAGTGCCAGCGGTTCGGGCACGGCACAAACTCTTGCCGTGGCCGAACAACTTGTGCAAAATGCGCGGCGCACGATCATCCAACTGACAACTGCCCATCCGACACCCTCTCTTGTGTGAACTGCGGGGGGGCGCATGCAGCCTACTCCCGCAAGTGCGAAAAATTTCAAATTGAAAAAAAGATAATCAACATCAAGGTAACTGAGAACAGCACCTTCCCAGAGGCGCGGAAGAGGTTCACCTCATTCCCCCTGGGGAGGTACGCCGACGCAGCTCGCCGGGGGGCGGAGCGCCGTCTGGTTTCCACAGGGACCCAGTTCAGCGAGTCTTACCTGGTCCCCCCCCCCCCCCCCCCGGGGTTCCCTCAGGCAGCCCAACCCGCCACCACGCCGCTTGCTGAGGCAGCAGCGGTTGTGGTGCCAACCTCTTCCGTTGGGACCAGTGCCGCTCCCACCGCTGCCTCCCCGTCCTCCAGTGCGTTGGAAGGTGTCGAGGGGATGGACATCAGGGGCCCCGCATCGGCTCCCACCGTCACCGCACGCCCGTGCCACTTCTGGCGTCCCCGACGCCCGCGGCGGTGGCGGCTCAAACGAAGGGCTCCCGAAGGGGGACCAAGTCCGGAGGGCCCGGTTCGACGGGCACCCCCAGGACATCTGATGACGAAACGGACGTCACGCCGTTCCTGCCTGAAACGCAGCGCAAGGAGCGGCCTCCGACGGCCAAGCTAGTAGAAAGTCCTAAAAAGCCTAATCCAAGAGTAACAGCCCCGAAAGACGACACATAAAAACACACGAACACACGCACTCCAGTCATTCTTAAATTTAAATAATGGGAACAGAAAACATCATCCAATGCAACTGCAGAGGCCTCCTTAAAAATCTTGACGATGAGTATGAGATTCTGCATGCCAGTCAGCCAAGTATCATGTGTCTCCGGGAAAACCACCTCAATTCTAAACAAACAAATTTCTTAAATAGGTACATGGTATTCAGAAAGAACAGGGTTCGCTGCACCCAATCTTCAGGAGGTGTGGCCATTATCACCCGGAAATCATTAGCATGCCACCCTCTCTCTTTAAACACTGTCCTCGAGTCTGTAGCGATCTGTACAATAATATTTAATAGGTTGATAATGGTATGCTCCATTTACATCTCTCCTGATTTTGCACTTCTGAGCTCTGATTTTGAGGCACTGGTTGACCAGCTGCCCGAACCATACATACTAACAGGCGATCTTAATGCGCACAAATCTTTTTGGGGCTCCTCCAGAACGGATGCCCTAGGTCGCCTGATAGAGACGTTTCTTACATCCTCCGGAGCATGCCTTTTCAACAAAAAACAGCCTACATACAATAACTTAGGACACAATACATACTCGCATCTTGACTTGGCTATTGGTTCCGCAGTTCTCTTTCCATGTCTTGAGTGGGGTGTGGGCACAGACCCATATGGTAGTGACCATTTCCCCATTTCATTAACGTGGATAGGTATAGGCCCGAGCAGTCCATCTTCCCATAAAAAGTTGAATGAATCAAAAGCAAACTGGAGCACATTCACACACACACATCTCAACTTCATGGTGGGAAAAGCGCTACAGTAACAAGGACAAGTGAGTACACGGGACAAAGCGCTACTAGCAACTGAAGATTTTATTACTGCAAAACATACATAAATACAAAGAATAAACGCCACAGTCATCACTTCAAATTTCACAATCTACCATCTGAAAAGATCAAGGCGCACCGACAACCAAACATTTTATAGATATTCACACCGCACGTGTGCTGACACGAAAGGCGCCACACACTTTATCAACCCTGATTTAAAAAGGCATACTCAGTGTCAGACAGCAGGACCGATGGTTGAAGTGATGACTGTGGCGTTTATTCTTTGTATATATGTATGTTTTGCAGTAATAAAATCTTCAGTTGCTAGTAGCGCTTTGTCCCGTGTACTCACTTGTCCTTGTTAGTGTAGCGCTTTTCCCACCATGAACATGTACCAACACGCCCAGCTCGCAGTTCTTCTGAACATCTCAACTACACCACACATCCATAAAACACCTACACGTGGAGGAAGCCGCCCAACTCGTCACGGCGCACATCCTCGACGCCACCGAAAAGTCCATTCCCCAGGCCTCCAGTGGGTCCCGCATCCCAAGGAGGCCCTGGTGGAACGAGGACTGCAGGCGGGCGCGAGAGGCCCAGAACAAGGCGTGGGGTGTTCTTCGCCGGTACCCCACGTCAGATAACCTCATTTCTTTTAAACGGGCAAAGGCTTTTGGAAAGCGAGTGCGTCGTGAGGCGAAAAGGGAGAGTTGGCGCACCTTCCTCACTTCCATCAACTCATACACTGATACACACAAAGTCTGGATACGAATACGCAAACTAAAAGGACAACAGACAGACAGCCTGCCCCTGGTTAGCACTACAGGGGACACACTCGAAGACCAGGCTAACACACTTGCACAACACTTCCAACACGTGTCCAGTTGAGCACACTACACAAACACTTTAATGAAACACAAAACATCTGTAGAAAAGTAGTCCCTGCGTGATAACAACAAGTCGCACACTTCTTACAATTCTCCTTTTTTCAATTCATGAGCTGAAGGTTGCTCTGAGCACATTTAAGCCTTCAGCTCCAGGTGCAGACAAAATCAGATACACCATGATACAACTCCTACACCCAGACACTCTTGAAACACTCCTACATCTATACAACAAAATATGGCTTTCGGGGCACATTCCACGCTCTTGGAGGGAGGCCATAGTAGTGGCTGTCTTAAGGGAAGGGAAGGACCCTTCTTCTTCTGCCAGTTATCGTCCCATTGCCCTGACAAGCTGCCGGTGTAAGCTCTTTGAGAAGATGATAAACAGAACACTCGTGTACTTCTTAGAGTACAATGGCCTTCTCGAGAGCTGCCAGGCAGGCTTCAGGGCGGGGCGATCTACCAACGATCAACTCGTTGCATTAGAGGCGTATATAAAAGATGCTTTCCTCCATAAGCAGTACTGTATGACAGTATTCTTTGATCTAGAAAAGGCGTATGATACTGCTTGGAGGTATGGTATCCTCATCAATCTGAAGTCCTTTGGCATAACGGGTAACATGATGAACACGCTTTCCAGTTACATGTCCGAAAGGACGTTTCGCGTGCGACTTGCAACTGCACTCTCTAGGGTGCATGTGCAGGAAAATGGAGTGCCACAAGGTGGAGTTTTAAGTTGCACCCTTTTTATTGTGAAAATGAATTCCCTCAGGAAGGCATTGCCACCGTCGATTTCCTGCTCAATTTATGTAGACGACGTACAATTATCCTTTAAGTCTTGTAACCTGTCTGTCTGCGGCGCCAAGTCCAGCTTGGTGTTAACCAGCTAGCTGGTTGGGCAGATAGAAACGGTTTTAAATTTACTCCAGGGAAGTGCACTTGTGTTTTGTTTTCCAAGAGGCGTGGCATCCGGCCGGATCCAGACATTCAACTCAATGGTGTCTCGATTCCTGTCAAAAAGGAACACAAGTTTTTAGGTATAATCTTTGACGAAAAGCTCACATTCATCCCACACATAAAACAACTAAAACATAAATGCTTAAAAAAATGAATATCCTGAAGGTTTTGTCGCACATTTCTTTTGGTGCTGACAAAACAACTTCTTTTACGTATTTCTACCAGCTTGATAGGTTCACGATTGGACTATGGTAGCGTTGTCTATGGGTCAGCCACTAAAACATCCCTCAGAATGCTGGACCCTGCGCTTCATCTAGGGCTCCGCTTGTCGTGTGGTGCCTTTCGGACTAGTCCAGTCGAACGTCTGTATGTAGAGTGCAACAAATGGAGCCTAGAACGTCAGCGAGCTTACACAGACCTGCTTTATGCTTTTAAAATCTCATCAATGCCTCACCATCCTTTTACATCAGTTTTTTATGATACATCCATATCTCCACTTCTTACTAATCGTCCATCACTCTCTGCTCCCTTCGCTTTCAGAGGGAGAGAAGAAGCGTCACAACTTGATGCCATGTTCTTAACACCATCAAAACCTCCGCTACTGAACTTCTAGTACCGTGGCAGCTTCGCCCGATATCATGTGATGTATCTTTTACAAGTGTCCAGAAAAACAGAGTGCCTAGAAGCGCAATCGTGCAACATTTCTTGTCCCTACAGCACAAATACAAGTCTTCTGAATTTTACACGGATGCTTCAAAAACTGCCACAACTGTTTCCTGTGCTGCGCATGGTGGCGCCTTTAATATCTGTAGAACTATGAATACAAATACAAGTATCTTTACGGCAGAGGCCTATGGCATACTTCTTGTAGTTAAACATATTGTTCTAAATCGAATTCCGAAATCTGTAATTTATACTGATTCTTAAGTGTTGTGCGTACATTATCCTCACAGAAGTCTAAAAACCATGTGGTCAATGCTCTCATTAACACTATTATGTCTGTGTATGCGTTAAACCTTGAAGTGATCGTGTGCTGGGTGCAGGGCACTCTGGAATTCCAGGTAATGAGACCGGAGACCGAATGGCGGCCGCTGCTTCCCTTACAACTACAGTTGACATAACAACAATACCCTACACCGACCTCAAATCACACATCAGACAACACCTTCGCTCAACATGGCAGGCACACTGGAATCAATAGACTGACAACAAACTACACGTTATAAAGACACTCTTGGGAGCATACACCACTGACACACACAACACGCACAATGAAGTTACCCTGGCTCGATTACGGATAGGCCACACGCATGCAACACATTCCCACCTGCTCACGGGATCTCCAAGACCCCTGTGTAGCAGGTGTGGAGAGGGCATATCCGTAATCCACATACTCATACAATGCAAGGCACTTCACACAACACGACACAAACACTTCAGAGAACTCTACAGACAACATATCCCACTACATCCATCGCTGTTTCTCGGTGACGATGTCATGGTTTCCGTGAAATGTGTTTGAGTATTTGTCAGACGTAAAGATTTTAAACCTCATTTCCTATCACGCTTAATCAAATCTGGCCCTGTACACCAGCCATCACCATTATCTTTAACTGATTTTAGTATGTTCGGTTGACACTTTTTTTTATCTACCTTTTTGTGGTAACCACTTCACTTCATTAAATAACCTTTTCTCTGGTGCCCATTGCCCTTAGTCGGCCTTGCGCCATAAAAACCCAACCATCATCATCGGACGAGCGCTTGTCCGTGTGTATTCTTCCCGTCCCTTGTGTTTCTGCTGCGCTACATTTGTTCACTATGAATTACCAACTAGCCCAGTCTACAGCTTTACTTGGCGATTAGAAGTAAGGGACGGTATTTAGTTGAATCCACCTTTCCAGATAGTGTAGGTTACCAGCGGCGGGAGAGTATCTGCAAAAGGCGGGGTTAAGGGTGTGGTACATTGCATAAAGTAAGGTACTTTGGAGGTAAGCGTTTACTTGTAGTCGTCAGAATGGGGACGATTTGGTCCTACAGAAATTTAACAAGGATGTCGGTAGTCCACGTACTCATTCCGCCTGTAAAATATAGTGAAATAAAATATTAACTTTGCAGTTAAGGACTTTGCATTGGCATGTTTTTTTTACCTTACGCAGCTAGTTTTAAATGGCCCCACCTTTACGCTACAGACTACACCGAAAGAGTTCAAGACTTTCTTGTTGCAAAGAAAAGAAAAACTTTTCATCATGTGGACTCCCGACTACCACTGCGGAATTATGCAGCGTCTTAATTTAACGTATCCCAAGAGATCGCAGTCAGTGGCCTTTAGTCTTCGACGAGAGCTCCTCGGCTGACACGTTCCCGAGCCGAAGCGCAGGCACACAGTGCTTGCAACAAGGCGATACGGCTGCAGTGCGGGTGTCCGAGTGCGCAATAAAACCAGACAGCGCAGGAAACGTCAACTGATGTGCTAGCGCGATGGCGCTGATCTTTCGCAACCATTGCAGTTTCAAGCCTGCTTTCAGTTCCGTTTAAATGGACACTAAAGAGTGAATGAAATTTTTTTTTTAACTGAAAGATGATACGTTTCATAGCTGTCTGGCAACGTAGTGTTGCTCGACGAGCGACGATCCGTTATTTGCTGAGGAATAAGTAAATAAATATGGCATTTTCTCTCCCGCCTCCTGTCATTTTTTCGTGATGTAGACATTGCATTACAACACTGGGTACATTTTACTAGCGCAAAAAACAGACCACAAGCCTAAGAAAAAGAAAGGACGAACGCTAGACATCAACTGAATTTATTAGAAAATACACATACACACTATGCCAATGGGGGTTGGCGTTGGCGCAACGGGGTTTCAGTATCGTGAGCGTGCTCAACTAGCTCGAACCCACGATGGTTCCTCGCAGTGTGCATGACCGCATGCCTTGTTCAAAGCTAGGGTTGTGCATATTGTGAGGTAGAGAGACCACAACCTTTTCGCCCACCTGTTCCCAATCTAATGTTTTGAATACCTCTTGTAAACATGCTGTGAATAACATTGGGGAGGTTTTGTTTCCATGTCTGACGCCATTCCTTGTTGGTATTAACTGCTCTCCTTATGGAGGACGATGGTAGCTGTTGACAACTGTATATATCCTCTCCTCGAAATTTAACAAGGATGTCGGTAGTCCGCGTACTCATTCCGCCTGAAAAATATAGTGAAATCATTTTTTCACTCTGCAGTAAAGGACTTTGCATTTGCATGTTTTTTTTATCTTACCCAGCTGGTTTTAAATGGCCCCACCCATACGTTACAGGTTACACCGAAAGAGTTCGAGACTTTCTTGTTCCAAAGAAAAGAAAAACTTTTCATCAAGCGCACTCCCGACTTCCACTGCGGAAATATGCAGTGTCACAATTTAAAGTGTCTCAAGAGATCGCAGTCAGTGGCCTTTAGGCTTCGACGAGAGCTCCTCGGCTGACATGTTCCCGAGCCCAATCGCAGGCACACAGCGCCTGCAACATTTCGATACGGCTGCAGTGCGTGGGTCCGAGTGCGCAATAAATCCAGATAGCTCAGGAAACGTCAACGGATGTAACACAGAGTGTAGGCGGGCCAGTTGGTACATAACTGAGTCACAAACAGCTCAGGAACGAGACGAAAGGAAGATCACACAAACACGGCGCTGACTAACAACTGAAGTGTATTATCGCGCACAGGCAATAAATGGCAAAAGACAGAAAACACGTGATATACAAATCTAGCAATGACAAATACAAAAGATGCAAAAAATATACAAAGCCGACAATATCTGCTGTGGTACAGTGATCTGTACTACTGCTATACTTGCAGCAACCAGCAGAAATTATATCGCAGCTTCCACACAATCTCTCCTAGCTACCAAGAAATTCGATTTATTTCCCAGTAAGGGCGACGGAGGGTGTGCTGATGCCATCCTTCTTACGGTTGTATATTTCCCATGCTTCTCTGATCTCCCGCCGCAGCCTGTCCTGATACCCGGCCGCCACGTGGCACTGCTCAAACGAAGGCGAGCAACCTGAGCAGTTTACAAAGTGCGCAGCAAGCTTGCTCCCTGTTGCATTTTTTACATCGCACGCGTGCTCTCGAAGCCGATCATTTAGGCAGCGCCCCGTTTGACCCACGTACGACCTTTTATATGACAATGGTATCTCATAGATAACTTCTTGCCGGCACTGAACGAAGGGCTATGCATGTTTCTTCGTGCGCCTGTTTACGGCTGGACAATCGCTGTTTACTTTGCGACAAAGGCTGCTCAATTTGTCGGGAGCAGAGAAAACAAGGTCTACACCCGACCGCCCTACTATTTTCTTGAGCTTGTGGCTCACACCATGGATGTAGGGTATTACGGCTACTTTCCTTTTCTCTCTTGGTGGAGGCTCCTGTTCTTGTGGTTTCCGTAGGTCTCTCAAAAGTTTGTAGCCCACACTGCAAAGGAGCGAATTCGGAAAACCAGCCTTCCGAAACCGTAAGAAGGATTGCATCAGCACACCCTCCGTCGCCCTTACTGGGAAAGAAATCGAATTTCTTGGTAGCTAGGAGAGATTGTGCGGAAGCTGCGATATAAATTTTGCTGCTTGCTGCAAGTATAGCAGTAGTAGAGATCACTATACCCCAGCAGATATTGTCGTCTTTGTATAGTTTTTGCATCTTTTGTATTTGTCATTCCTAGATTTGTATATCACGTGTTTGCTGTGTTTTCCTATTTATTGCCTGTATGCGACAATAAACTTCAGTTGATAGTCAGCGCCGTGTTTGTGTGATCTTCCTTTCGTCTCGTTCCTGCGCTGTTTGTGACTCAGTCAACGGATGTGCTAGTGCGATGGCGCTGATCTTGCGCAACCATTGCAGTTGCGAGCCTGCTTCTAGTTCCGTTTAAATGGACACTAAAGGGTGAATGAAATTTTTTTAAACTGAAAGATGATGCGTTTCATAGCTGTCTGGGAACGTAGCATTGGTCGACGAGTGACGATCCGTTATTTGCTTAGGAATAAGTAAATAAAGCTGGCATTTCTCTCCCTTGTCTCCTTTCAATTTTTCGTGATGTAGACATTGCATTACAACACCGGTTACATTTTACTAGCGCAACAGAAAGACCACAAGCGTAA
This sequence comes from Haemaphysalis longicornis, assembly GCF_048455015.1. NCBI lineage: Eukaryota > Metazoa > Arthropoda > Arachnida > Ixodida > Ixodidae > Haemaphysalis > Haemaphysalis longicornis. Next base: position 121,672,592 of record NW_027526445.1, on the reverse strand, counting down.
GAAAAACACAGGACGAACGCTAGACATCAGCTGAATTTATTACAAAATACACATTCACACTATGCCAATGGAGCACGCGAAAAGAAGGGGAGAGAGAAGGGAAGCTTAATTATCAACCCGTGTGCGGGTTAATCTTTGCTCCAGAACCTTACTTCTTTAGTGGACAATGCCACAGTAGGAGGGCTAATACACGCGGCGCCTTATTTATCAATACAGTATGCCTCGTAGATTTTACGCTGTCGTTTGGTGCGGTACCTTTGCATGACCTGTGTTTTTTCTAATGCCGGAGTGCATTTGCACCTGCGACAATGGTCGGCCAAGTGCGGCCCCCTCCCATTAAAGCCAATACTGCTGAGCGACGCTTGAAGTCTGTCATTCTGGCATCGCCCTGTCTGGCCAACGTAACGTTTACGGCAGGCCAGCGAAATGCGATGGCACAAAGCACGTGGCGTGCTTCTTCGAGCACTCGGGTCGTTTCGTTTCGCTGTTGAATTTGTGGCATATTTTCGCCAACTTTTGGGGAGGCGAAAACACAACGGGCATTCCGCATTTTCCCGCCATCTTTTTGAGGCGATGCGAGAGCTGATGGATGTAAGGGACCACCACTGGTCTCACTCTTTCGGACTGATTATTTCCCTCAGAAATGTGTCTGGCGTATTTTATTTCGGCGACAAGGCTCTCCGCCACACTGGCAATGGTTTCTTGGGGGACATCGGCATTTTTAAGCGCTTGACCTGTGTCGTGACGCAAGTACATCCCTGGAGTTCAGAGGACTTATCTAGAGCAAGGCCAAGGCAGTTTTCTGCTATTCCCACTCTTATAATTTTTTAATGCGCGGAATCATAACTAAATATTTCTTTTTTGATAGCGGATTGTACCTCCAGCATACGCTCGCACGGTTCATGCATACGCATATGTCAAGGTACTTTAACAAAACTTGTTGGGGGGTAGTTGGTTCATGATCTTGCGTAGCGTGTTTAGATTTTTGCGCTAAACATTTAAGTGTCAATGTACTGCAGACACCCGTCTTCTGGCATTTCGTACATGAACGGAAGTCCTCCATCATTTGCTCTAAAAACATCAAGAACACTGTCGGCAACAGGGGCACTTACTTGAGCCTCGACCTCTTTTAAAATAACCAAGTACTCATCAAAACATCTAAAAACCGTGGAAACAATTGCTGGGTCGAGGCGTGGGGCAATACGCTTGTCAAAATAGGCTAAAACCAAGTCACTTAAATTCGGTGAAATACAAGAACCTATACATATTCCTTCCCTCTGAACAACGTAGTCATCACTAAGGTGCAGTTGAAGGAAGATAAAAACTGAGCAATTCTAAAAGAATGTCAACTGACACCCCTGCAGAATTGTGTCGGCCTGTGTGACAGCGCTAGCGCTATTGCCGGCTCCTCCGCCTCTCCGGGATGAGGGGTGTTCACCGTGAGGGAGTTAATGGGAGGGGTGTCGGGCCTGTTGATCACGGCTATCGCATATGCGTCATGGTGGCGGTATTCAGCAGCGTCCACGTAGTGGATATTTTGGCGGATTGGAAGACGCCTCTCGAGTGCTCGTGCCCTCTGTGTTCTTCGGCCCACGTTATATGTTGGATGCATATTGCGGGGTATTGGCCGAACTATGAATTGAGCGTGGGTGGTATGCGGAATGGAGACTTTCCGGTCTAAGCCTGCCGGGATATTAAGGCCAACTCTTTCAAGAATGTGCAATCCTGTGGGGGTAGTCGCTAGACGGGCTATTTGAGCAGAAAGGTGCGCTTCTACTAGCTCTTCTGCCGTGTTGTGCACCCCTAGATGTTCGAATCTGGCAGTGGATGTGTGCAGGGGCAGTTGAAGTGCCGCTTTGTAAGCTTTTCGAATGAGGCAGTTGATTTTTTCAAGTTCAGTGGCGCTGACGTGGAGGTACGGCAGAGAGTACGTAATCCTGCTCACGACGAAGGCTTGGATCAAGCGTATCCTCTTATTTTCTCGTAAGCCCTGACGCCGAGTCACTATACATCTTATCAGTCCGATAGTCTGTGTGACGTGCTTGCTAAGCTGCGTGAGGAATTGGGTGTTTGCCCTATTTTGTTGTATGAGCAGTCCGAGTATCTTTATAGTGTGTACCTCTGGGATCGGGTGATTATCAATGGAGATTCTAATATGGGTGGCGTTTTAGTGCCACGTTTTGGTGACATGAGTAGTAGTTCTGATTTGGTAGGTGAACAGGTCAGTCCAGCAAGTTTGGCTTCGTACGCGACTGTCTGGGCTCCAAGTTGGAGGGTTTCTTCAATGAGACCGTCACTACCTCCTGCGACCCAGAGGGTAATATCGCCCGCGTATAGACTGAATTTCAGGTGGGGGATCTGTTCGAGCTTTCTCGGAATGTTTATTATGGCAAGATTGAAAAGCAATGGTGATAGCATCGCACCTTGTGGTGTTCCTATGGATGAAAGAGAGATTATATTTGATGTAACATCACCAACCTGAATGAAAGCCTTGCGATCTGTCAAGAAATCACGGATGTAGTTGTACATGCGTTCGCCTGGATTGATAGATGCTAACCCCTGAAGTATTGCTGTGTGCGAGACCCTGTCGAACGCCTTGGTTAAGTCAAGGGCCAGGATTGCTGCTGTGTCTAATGCATGAGGGGGAGTTATAATTTCTCGGGATAATTGACGGAGGATGTCTTGGGTCGATAGTCCAGGTCGGAAGCCTATCATGGAATGCGGTAGTGCGCATGATGAATTTAGATGAGACGTGAGGCGAGATAGTAGGATGTGTTCCAAGACTTTCCCCATGCATGAAGTTAAGGAAATCGGTCTGAGGTGCTCGATGGACATTGGTTTTCCGGGCTTGGGAATCAGGGTAATTTTGGCGTACTTCCAGGTCGAGGGCAATGAGCCGCGCTGCCAAAAGTAGTTAAAATACGCTGTGAGAGTCGAAATAGAATTATCATCAAGATTTCGGAGCATCTTGTTTGTTACTCCATCTAGCCCTGGCGCTGACCCAGGGCGAAGTTTGAGTAGGGCTCCTCTTACTTCCGCCTCTGTGATGTCAGCGTCGAGGTCTACGTTTTTGGGACCTTTGTACAGTGGGAGAGGATAGTTGGTTCCCGTGGGGATGTAAAGGAAACTGAGTTTGTCTATTAACTCCTCATTCGTGCCCGGAAAATTGTGAACGATGGAGGTGAGACGATTATTTTGCTCGGTTTTTGACCGGCTGGGGTCCAGCAGGTGTTTCAAGAGGTACCAGGTTCTTTTCATGCTGAAGTTCCCGTGCATTTGATCACACACCTGATTCCATTGATCGCACGACAGGCGAATGGCGTGTTCCTGTATGGCAGTTTCTAAATCGGCTAATTTGCGGCGGAGCTTGCGATTGCGTTTGTTTTAAATGCCGAGCATTTCTTAGCCTCGCCTCTTCCTGCGTCGGACGGCGTCCACAGCTCCGCGTCCGCAGCAGGTGCGCCTCTCCTCCTTCCCTCCTATCTCTCAACAGCAGCTGGCGCGCGCATGCGTCGTAGTCAGCCCGTTCGCTCCGTCGCGGTCTCGGCGTAACAGGTGCGTGATAGCAGCGCGGTGGGGCGTGGAAGGACGCGCGCTGCTTGCGCATGCGCGCTCTCCCCCCGTACTGCTCTCCCTCTACTGCGCGCGCTGCAAATATAAAGCGGCTAGCGGTCGCTCGTGCTTCAGTCACTGCGTTGCTCCTTCCTTCCTTGGTTGACGCTCGCTCCACCCTAACGCGACTTTACTCTCCCCTCTCTACCCCAAACCAACACCAACGCAACTACGACCCAACTACCCACCCTAACGCGACTTTACGCGGCGTTAACGACCCCCAATGTTCTGCATTTACTCGTGTTCCCCTCGCGGGAAGGCGCGGGAATTTTTTTTTTCTCCACCGGCGTTGTATGCCTTTGTAAGCAGCCCACATACGTTGTAGGCGCGAGTCAGCAGTGTCCGAGGGAAGATCTGGGTCTATCGCCTTAGTGGCTGAGCGCGCGTCTGATAATATATGATGAACCCAGTCTTGGAGACTGTCTTCACTTACGGTGGGAGATAGGGCCGTGTCCTGTTCTCGAATCTGTCTAAAGTCATCCCAATCAGTAATGTATGATTGCCTAGGGCGCAGTTTCATGGAGGGGATGAGAGTGAGGTCAAGTTGGATGAGGTAGTGATCACTTCCCAGTGAATTGTCGGTGCAGTGCCAATGAGCGTTTCTGGTATTAAAAGTGAAGGTTAGATCAGGAGTGGAGTCCCGCTGGAAGCTATTGCCAAACCTGGGGGGTGTAATGGGATCTGTTTCGAGCGTAAGTTGATGAGACTGCACCTGATCCTAGAGGAGGCTGCCCTTTTTTGTGTACTGCGAGTAGCCCCACGCTCTGAGAAGTACATTAAAATCTCCTACAATGATGAGTGCATGGTGTCCGATTTCCTTTTTGGTAAGACAGAAAAGGTGATTCAAATTGTGTCCGTGTGCCTTAGGACTGCTATAAACATTGAGAATATAAAGTCGAGTGCCAGTTCGTTTAGGGGGGTATAAAGCGACTAGATCATGTGGGATGTCTACACTGTCGAATTGGATTCTTTCGGCGGGGATATTACGTTGAATAAGGACTGCCGTCTTGGGATCATTAGAACTTTGAAATGCTTTATACCAAGGGAGCTTAACCATCGTGCCGGTTTCCTGCAGGGCTATAACTTCCGGCGATGTATCCTGCGATTGAGTGTGCATCTGCAAGTTTGCACGTTTCTGGCGGTAGCCCCTGCAGTTCCACTGCCAGATTCGAATGACCTCAGCGTCTTTATTCGATGAGCGATTCATAGTCCGGATTCATGGCGGGGGCAAATGCGATGGGATTGGTTATATTGCGAACAATTTCTTGAATAGAAGAACGCATTTCAGAGCGAACAGCCTCAATGTTTGCCTGTAGAGCGGTTAGGCTTGCATGCAGCATTTGATGTAAATTGGTGTATTCCGATTTTTGCTCCGGCAGTGCTTTCTGGCAATTCATTTCGATGTTTGCTAATTGCTGTTCGGCCTGTTCTTCCACGCTAGAGGGTGGCGCATGGGGGTCTTCGGATGTGGCTTTACGCTTCGGCAGCGGAGGGTTTGCGGACGAGGGCTCGCCAGCGAGTGTAGTGATCTGGAGCCTCAGCGATTTATTTTCCTGGCGGAGAGTCGCATTTTCTTGGCGAAGAAGGGTAATTTCAGCTCGAATGGCGGATAGTTCTTTAAGAATGTCGGGGGAGGGGACAAAAGGCGGGGAGGGGGGTTGCGACGAGCAGCGTGAGAGGGTGCTCGAGTAGCTCACCTTGTGCTCGTTGCCCTGGGGCTGCTGTTTCCGAGGCTTGGGTTCGGCACGGGTCTTCGCCGGTTCCCCTGCATCACGGGATGGCTTCCCTCGATCCTTGGAGCCCCGAGCCTGGCGTTCGGAGTGGTCGGGGCTGGTTGTGTGATGGAGTCCAGGAAAATCGGCGGGCCCATCGTCCGGAGCCTTGGGCAGTTTTCTTTCTTCTGAAGCACCCTGAGCGTACGAGGGGGTCGCTTGGGGGGCTGGAGGCGTCGGGGGCAGTCCGCGGATCCCGTGACGTGAGGGCCCTCGCACACTATGCACCGGGGGGTGCACGAGTGGTTCTCAGCAGGATTCGTCGCGCCGCAGCTGGAGCACCGCGGTGGGGTCCTGATGTTCGGGCATACATCTTGCCGGTGCCCGACTTGCCAGCAGACCGCGCACGCCTCCGTGTTGCGACGGAAAGGCTTGCACCGGTACGTCGCTGCCCTGTATCGCACCCAGAAAGGGACTCGGTGGCCATCAAACAAGATTTGAACTATATTGGAGGTGTTGAGAAGTTTAGCGTCAAGAATTGGTAATCCCGGGTTGTAACTGAAAATACTGTCCAACACTTGTTCCGGGCTGTCGTCCTCTGGAACATTGAAGATGACTCCTGTGGTGGTATTAGCTGGCGCGGACACATGGGCAGCTATTTCGTAACGTTGACCTCGAAGAACAAGAAACTTAATTTCGGCGTATCGGGTCGCACGGTCTTCTGAAGGTGTGTTTATAAGGAGATAATTCCCCACGTTGTGTATCCTAATCTGATCTTCATGGTTGGTCGCCACTCCCGCTTGGGCCTGAATTGCGTCGGCCAGGGTGGCTTGTGCTACCGACGAAAGTGCAAGTCCTCCTCGGGGGCGCAGGAAGATTTTGACATCAGATTCTGGTAGAGGCGAAGCCGGTGGCGGGCGACGCGGGGAACGTTTCTCTTGCTTCGGTGCTCGCGCGGCGCTCGAGGTGCTCGTGGCTCCAGTCGCCGCACGTGCTTGGTCGTGCAGGGCGTGTTGCCGGGGACGAACTGTATGTAGCCCAGCCAGGCTGCTGTAGCTCCTCGGGGTCGATATCCACTCCTTCTACGGCGTTTTCCATGCTGGTTATTGCGCTGAGCGGCGATGCGCCGAAGCTGGCGCGGCCGCTTGCAGGTGTTGCGAAGGCAGCGATGGCGACTTCCCTAGGCCTGTCAGGCCTAGCGAAGCAGGTAGCGTGGCGGATTTCCGAATGTTTGTAACTAACCGTTGGGGTGGCTCACTGACAGGATGTTGGTGTCCTCGGAATCCTTGTGACTTGCCGGTTCACGTGGTGCACAATCTGGCAGCGTCAATAGGTGTCAAACGGCAAGACAGGGGTCCAAGAGCGGAGCCGGTGAGGAATGCCTTCGCATCATGCGGCCTCCTAGCGGCCTTTTCCCGCTGCTCTGGAGATGGAGCTACCTCTTAAGGTCCCTGAAAGAACTAAGGTAGCGCCAACTGCTCCCTCCTTCTCCGCTGCCCTCCTCTTTTTTCTCTCCCCTCACCCGCGGCGCCGCCGTCCCTTTAACTCCGCGGCGCGGCCGCCATATTTGTTGGCCACTTGAGAGCAGACGCCCTCGCTACGCTTCAGGGCGCTCGCTGCAAGTTGCTCTTGTTTTCGCGCCGAAATCGCTCTTTGGTAGCATTTATAGGATTTCTAGAGCCCCGTTTTACCAACAGGCACTGAGTGATAGTGTTTTGTTTTATATTTTTGTCTACAAGGGGATATTTGCGGGGCGGATGCCGCTGGCGCATACGCACAGCGCGGTTTTTGTTTACGTGTGCGGCATTCTGTAACACCTCAGGATAGCTCGTGAATGCGAAAGGATCGAGCGTGGACATTTCAAACTGCTCTGTTACGGTAGTTCCGTTCTTGCATTCGCGTGACTGTGGTCGTGCAATCACTGCACAGAGGTCTTGCGCACGGTTCGCGGCAGTATACAGTGCGCTTCACTCGCAAATGCCGTAGTTCGAGCGCTGCGCTGGCGTTCTTGCACTCGCCTTTCTTGCGATAATTGTGTATCCTCAGCGGCGTTCACTCTGCGCCCGCTTTTACTAAAGACCTACAGCCTACCTTAATTCCGCGCAGTTTAGAGTGCTTTGCCGTTTTTGTAGAAATGTTTCCTTCACCTTCATGTCGTTATAGGCTGCTGTGAGTAGACTAAAAACATACACATGCTGTTGTGCGTGTGTGCACGTACAGCGACGTGAAAAGCCCCTGCTTCCCCGACTTCGCAGCCGGATACACTAAACTACACTCGCGGCCGTACGTTCCTGTGCGAACCTAGTGAAAAACGCAGACTTGTAATTCTGGGAATACGCGCCAGAGAAGACTGCGATCAATCGATCGGGTAAACTGAAATTACAGATTTGTGGCCTCTTATTTCTCATACGAACCAGAGATCGAGTCCCTCTAGGTACAAATTATGTAACTAGTTACTGCAGTTAATTAATCATGCAATACGTTTTTTCACCGGGCGCGGTCGTTTACAGCCGTTATTAATGGAGGCGCCTGGACAGAATTGTTTCGTGTTGGGATATATTCTGGCAGATTTGTACATTGCACTAACACAGGGATACACCCGAAAGAAATTCGAAAGAGGACCAATGTCACGATGATTATCAAGAGAAAACAATAAATCACAAAAATGAATTGGTGCCAGCAAATAGATATTTTATTGGAACAAACGTCCGTAATGACGTCGTGCAGGTGGCTTGTACTGCTGACGTGGCTTCCCGTGAGAAAAAATGTTGGGAGTGGCATTTGGGTTTAGTTTTTTTAACACCAAGCTTCTCCAATATCCGTTGCTCAAATTGATCCGTGAAATAATCCTATTGAGAAGGGAAAAAAAATGTCGCCACCGAGTTTGAGATGCGCCACAAACACTCCGCAAATATCGGCAATAATGCATTGCAGAAGGGAGTTAGTGACTGTTCTACCGTAGCATGGTCAAATTCGTGTTCGCGCATCTGCTCAGTGCCGCGTCCGCTCAACTCGCTACACTAAACCCGTTTAGCAAGCGCTTTGCTGGACAAAAATACGTCTGCTGAAAATAATATAGTCGCCCAGTGTGTTTTGGTTCAAATCGCAATGACTGGATACGCTGCGCCATTGACTACTAAGATGAAGTAAGCGCGCACACTGCAAATGTACGGCATCACGTGTAATGCAAACTTAAGTCGTAATTAACGTTCCTCTGTGCATACACGGAAGAAAGGGCGTACAGCCGTTACGGTGGGAATATGCATTTGAAGTGCTCATTCAAACGTGCGCGAATTTAATAAAGCGATAACATAAATTGCGCATCAAACGTACGTCAACGGCGCGGTCACTATATTAGCTGACCTTAAAGGGGCACTGACACAAAAATTTTGCATCTTGTTTTTTTTTGTTGCGATAAGTAGCTAGTGACCTACTTATAACCTGTAGAAACCTCATTTGCTTCAGCGTGCTACGGTTGTTTAATTAGAGGCATTTTCAATGCGGCTAGTCGCAGTTTCGGTTTCAGCGAGTGCCGCGAAACGATGGATTTTGTGGATTTTGTGTGAACAAAGCTGACCACGTGACCGTCGGAGGGATATCACAGAGCACAGCCGCCGTAGCACTGTCGAATCCGCATCGACGACAGTTTCTGCGAATGCCGCCACGTACTGATCTCGTCAGGCGCTTAATTAAAAAGCGACCGTGGATGTGACGCAGGCGCTGCGAGTGCGAATGCTACCGCGGCTAAAGAACGGCGCGCGACGCTCGAGACGGTGGGTGGCAAGACGCGCGCTGGGAGCAGCCGGCCGGTCTGCCTACAGGTCCGCTACAGACGTGTTCGGCTTGGCACTGCGGCAGATATTCGAGTGCCGCTCTCGTAAGCGGTGCAGATGACAATTTTAAATGCATAGCATTTTAGTAACTCACAATGTCACGCGGCGTTGGCGTGCGCTGTCGTAGTCCGCATGCGCGCCTTGTCGTAGTCCGCATGCGCGCCCTGTCGTAGTCCGCAGGCGCGCCTTGTCGTAGTCTGCAGCCAGGAAGAAATAACAGTTTCCGGCGCCCGGTTTCGAACCCATGACGCCGCGGGTGGAACGCAAGGTGCCCGGCGCACAACCGACCGAGCCACGAAACCGACACAGATTTCAATGCACCGAACGCGCCTTATATCCTTCACTCATTTCTCGTTTGTTTCGAAAGCGCCACAAGTTGTCCCGCGCTTCCAAAAGATGGCGACACGGGTCCCGCGATCAAGAGATACGACTTGCCGGCGCACCCCCTCGGAAATGCTGTGCATTTGATCGTGCCCCTCGCGAGGGGGATGTCTTTTTAATGCAACCCGCCATCGCATCATTAACTCCTTTCTCATGTAAGCCACCATGGTCGGGACTTGGGGACAATTTCGTGCAGCGGTAACAAGCTATCACTCGAGCTACCTGCGCCGGCCTGGGCCACTTCGCGGCCGTGGCCGCCGCCTGCACAGCGACCGTGCGGCTAGCTCAGTGGGCTTTTCGTGCCTCCGGCGCGTTTTCGCATCCAATGGTAATAAACAGTAATAGAAACAGAGTGCCTGGAATCGCTGTAGAACTTTGGTCGCGGCCAGCTGCCCGATGAGCTGACGAAATCACGGCGCCTCCGCCGCCAACGATCGGGTCGTTCGTCGTCCTCGAGAGCAGAAGCTCCACCCCCCGGCCCTCCGATTGGAGCGGCGAGCCGGCAAAAAACGCCGGCAGTGCGGAAGCGGCAAACACAAACTCGTGACGTGTTTGATGTTGTTTATTTACACAGTATCCTCGGGATGTCGATTGCGCGTGGTCCTCTGCTGGCTGCTCGGTTGCGTTTCGCACACTTTAAAATTGATTTTAAATATGTTCTAGGCTGTATTCGCCGCTGATATTTTGTAGATGATGTATATGTGTTCCCACCAATCTATCTCCGAAGTTATCTCGCCTTCAAAATTTTGTGTCAGTGCCCCTTTAAATTGTTTTACCTAGCCGCAATTTTTTTTTTCTCGCAACAGCCTCAATTTGCGCCGCACCGACCAAGCCCATATTACGCAGCAAATCACTCCGATGTCATAACAACGGGATTATAATACCACCCGGTTAGCTAACACACAAAACATGACTTCACGCCAAAAAGAGCGTACACGCACTCGGAACGCACACGATACATGGTCAGACGCAAGCTGCCGTCGGCCAAAACAAGCATGAATTCAGGTGAACAATTCTCGCGTCCTGAAACCCTTACGACAACTGACTGAACATGCTACGCCGCTGATATTGATGCTGGAAGTTAAGCGCGCACATAACAAATACACGGCCTCTTATCCAAACCAAAGCTTACGACGGGACGAACTCGGCGCTGCGCGCAATGCCTACTCAGAACAAAGCGTGGACGACGGTCGCGAAGGGAATACGCATTTCTTCGCAAGTGACCGCTCAAGCTCGCGCAGAATTTAACAGAGCAAGAACAAGCATTCAGAAACTTACCTCGCAAAAGAGTGATGGCAGCGTCGGCCAGAAGTATGCCCGTTCAAATCTATGCAACCAAACTTTTCTCCTTTCTGCGTCGCGTTTCCCGGACGGAATAACGAAGTCTTGTGCCCTGCCTGACGATATTCGCGCTGCCTAAGGCACAACACATCGACACCGAGAAGCAACCTAAAACGACACCGGTGCGACATTTTTTCGAAGCGAGCAGCTAATTCTTACTTTGCTATTAGCTGGCGCCTACGATAAAGCCGGTACTGAAGCAGGGTGGCGACGGTGGCTCGGAAGCCAGCAATGGCGTCGCAGCGGCGGCGTTGCGCAATGTCCCAGCCGGCGAGACATCGGCGAGGCGACCCGGCGGCGGAGCAAAAAAAAAACAAAACCACGTGACTTTTCCCTTGGCCAATGGCGCGCGGCGTTCGCCGGCGAAAAAGAAAATGGCAAAAAAAGAAGTAAGAGAGGAGCGCGGGCGAGGGCGAAAGGCGGCGAGATCTAAAGATGGCGCTACCTTAGTAATTTTAGGGACCTTACTACCTCTGGCACCTTCCCTGCGCGGTGAACATTGCGTCAATTAAAGGCGATTAGTTGCGCCTGTGGTTGCGACCGCGCTCCCCGCTTCGAGCAGTCGAACTTGATAAGCTGACAGCGAAGATGTTTTTTAAATGCAGAGCATTTCAGTAACTCACGATGTCACCCGAGTTGACGTCCGAAGTCCGCACCGCACTCCTCCCTACTATATATAAAAAAAAACTATCCGGCGCCCGGTTCCGATCCCTCGACCTCGCGGGCGGATACATGGTGCTCTACCCACTGCGCCACAAAGCCGACACAGATTGGGACGCTACGAGCGCGCCTTATATCGTTGACTCATTCAAATTACTGCTGACGAGCGCTCTCTCGTCAGCAGTTGCCACAAGTGCAACAACATTAACGTAACGCAAACTACTTAACGTCGTGCGCCCCCGGAAATGCTCTGGATTTGATCATGCCCCTCGCGAGGGGGATGTTTCACTGCGTCTTCTCTAGGTCACGGGACCCGTGGCGCCATCTGGCGGAGGCGCGGCACAACTCGTAGCACTTTCTTTGAAAAAGCGCCTCGAAAGCGCGGAAAATATGAAATAGGGATGACGCGCTTTTTTTCGACCAGGATAATATTTTTTGTACGCTGCTTGAGTAAACCGCCGGCCCCATATTACGGCCTAGGAACATTACAATCGAGTAGTCTTGCCCGGCTTCCCTGGATCCAAGCAGAGCAACAAGGGTAGCCCAATTCGACGCATGCGGATTGTTTTTTGTGAACAGAATTGTTGGCCGAACGGAAAAGCACAAGGTAATTACCCGGTACGATTTCCGTTTGATAAGGTTGGAACGGGGCGCAGGTACCCTTTATCAATTGCAATGTCCGGGCGCGGTAAGCAGTAGATTACAAGCTCAGTCGGGTCACCTAAACATCCTGTTGTTTTCAAGCTTCATGGCGGGAATGTTGCTCGCAGAATCTCGGCCGTTCACTGTCGTAATTATTGACTTCGCTGATTGCACACCAACGTGAAGTCCGGAATTTACAAAACGAGACTGTAAACATCATGGGTGACTCTGACCCGTGAGGGACGCAGCCTGTCTCGCAATATTAAAAGCTGTCGTCTGTGTTTTTTAAATATCACGAGTTCGCCGATAGCTTTGTGCTGCATTTATTTCCCGTACTCAACCACTTGAAAGCTGTCTATTTCAGGAAAACATTCACAGATGCTTCTCCAATGAGCTCTCGCCGTTCACAACTTTTGTGACATGACAAACCGTAATTCAAAAGCGTACTGGGCGTCAACACTCGTTTTCATGTTTATGTCATTTTCGGCCTTTTGAACAACTGCTAGTCGCGGTAACAGTGTGTTTAGAGCCTCGGAACCGATTGCATCGATGCAGGACATTGCGCATTTACCTTTCAGTGTCCCGTTAAGCGAAGGGCGCAAAAATTAAGTTCTATGTAACGTGTTTTTTTAGTGACCATAATTCAAAACCACCCAACTTCGAGGGGATCGTTCGATTTTATCAGTTGTTCCCTATAATGGATTTCCGCTAGTCTAATAATTACTCAAGGTGTGAAGGAGCTTCTAACACGTATATAGGTATGCTTCACAAAAGGCGTCATGCTTAGAGAGCACTTGTGTAACAAGTCACAATGCACTATCTATTAATTTAAAGCAACCTGTTAGTACGGCAGCAGCAACCATTTTCAAGCGTGTCTGCACGAGTGATTTCATTGTATAGTGTAACGCCGCCGAGTTCGTAGTGGTAATCTTGCGTAGGCATAATGCGTACGCATTCGCTTCTGAGCCCAGTTTTTTGTGCCTCAGTTTCTAAAGCTTCCTTTCTGGGGCCTGGATCCATGCTTCCCACCTTGATAAGAACCAAGGTCGAAAGTGCGAGCATGGCGCTAACGAACCCTTCCCAGCTTGGAGTCGTGATCACGTGACCAGCTTGATCTGCTTTTCGCTAGTTGGAAGTTAGAACGCCCAGCTGGATGAACCAGTGGGTAGATGTTGGCGGTCGTAAATTAGCTGTTGTCGTTCGCAAAAGCACTGAGACTTGTATTGTTTCTTAGCACGCAATGCTCATTAGCAGGATCCTTCTCACCTATATACAGCAATAATGTACTGCCTACAATTAGCCTGGGTTTTTACTTAATGTTGAATTCAATAAGTTATATTCAGTCATTTTAAAATATATTAGTATTTTTCTGTGGCTCATGTTAGGCCAAACCGGTGGACAAATTTGAAGATCGTATCGGCCGCTCTTTGCAGATTGCTTTCCGTTTCAACCGGAAGCCTCAATTTGCACAGGTTCTAATGCCATTTGCGTGCATTGCATTCTTTAATCCTTCTATTACGTGAAGTCTGGTAAGGTTTATCGCCTGGTAAGGTTTCCCTGGCAGAGGGGGCTGGTCTGATAGATGATTTGTACCTGACGGAAGGAGAAATGATCTTCGACATATCCTGATGCCCATGGTAACCACACGACATCTGCCGCTGCCCGAGGCCACGCACCTACGAGGTGATACGTGAAACGGGTACGCCGCTCAAGCTGTCTCCGGCGCTATTCTGGCGATCGAGCTCCCTCTGGCGCTGTCCCTGCGCGGTGAACATTGCTTCAGTTAAAGGCGATTAGTTGCGCCTGTGTTTGTAACCGCACTACCCGCTTCGAGCAGTCGAACTTGATAAGCTGACAGCGAAGATGTCTTTTTGTACGCTTGTTGAGAAAACAGCCGGCCACAGACTACTGCCTGGGAACATTAAAATCGAGTAGTCCTCCCCGGCTCCTCTCGGCCAAAACATAGCAACTAGGGTAGCCCTATTCGACGCATACGGATTGTTTTTTTATCAGGAGAATGTTGGGCCAAACAGAAAAGCACAATTACCCTGTGCAATTCACTTTTGATAATGTTGGAACCGGGCGCGGGCACCCTTTATCGATTGCAATGTCTGGCCGCTGTAAGCAGGAGATTAGACGCTCAGTGGGGTCACTTAAACATCTTGTTATTTTCACGCTTCATACCGCGAATATTGTTTGCAGAATCTCGGGTGTTCAGTGTCGTAATTATTTACTTCGCTGATTGCCCACCAGCAGAAAATCCGGAATTTACAAAAAGAGACTGAAAACATGGTGGGTGACTGTGAACCGTGAGGGAAGCAGCCTGTCTCGCAATGTTAAAAGCTGTCCTCTGTGTTCTTTAAATAAGACGAGTTCGCGGAAATATTTGTGTTACATTTATTTCCTTTGCTCAACGACTTGGGAGCTGCCCATATGATGAAAACGTTCATAGATGCTTCTCCAATGAGCTCTCGCCGTTCACAACTTTTGTGACATGACAAACCTTATTACCTATTCAAAAGCGTACTATGCGTCTACACTCATTTTCCCATTTCCGGCATTTTAGGCCTTATTAAACAACTGCTAGTCGCGGTAGCAGCGTTTTTAGAGTCTCGGCACCGAATCCATCGATACAGAACATTGCGTTTTCACCCTTCAGTGTCCCGTTAAGAGAAAGTCGCAAAAATTAAGTTCCAGGTAACATGATTTTTTTCAATGACCTTAATACGTAACCACCACACATGGAGGAGTTCGTTAAATTTTAGCAGTTGTTCCCTATGATTGATTTCCGCTACTCTAATCCTTATTCAAGGAATGAAGCAACTTCTAACACGTATGCTTCACAAAAGGCTTCATGCTTACGGAGAACTTGTGTAAAAGCCACAATGCAATATGTATCAATTTAAAGCAACCTTTTAGTACGGGAGCAACAACCATTTTCAAACGTGTCTGCACGAGTGATTTCAACGTGTAGTGTAACGCCGCCGAGTGAGTAGTCGTAATCTTGCGTAGGGGGCGGCTTACACATTCGCTTCTTAGCACAGTTTTTCGTGCCTCAGTTTCTCAAGCTTTCTTTCTGGGGCCTGGAACCGTGATGCTCACCTGTAGAAGAACCAAGGCCGAAAGTGCGAACGTGTTCGGTTCCCGGCCGCGGCGGCAGCTTTTCTGATGGAGGCGAAAAGCAAAAACACCGTGTTTACGAGATTTCGGCTCACGTTAAAGATCCCCAGGTGGTAAAAATTAATCCGGAGCCATCCACTACGGAGCGCCTCATCGCCTGCGTTGCGTCGGCGCGTTAAACACTAGAATCAATCAAAGGGCGAACGTGTCGCTAATGAATTAACCTTTGGTAGCGTCAAGCGGGTGTCACGCTTTTCGGCTTTTCGCTGGTTGGATGTTTGAACGCCCAGCAGGACGAACCTTTGGGCAGATGTTGACTGTTGTAAAATATATGTTGTTTTTTGCTAAAGCACTGAGACTTGTATTGTTTCTCAACATGTAATTTTTATTAGCAGGATCCTTCTCACCGCTATACAGCAATAACGTGCTGCCTGCTATTAGCCTGGGTTTTTACTTGGTGTTGAATTCGATAAGCTATACTATGTCAGTTAAAAATGTATTCGTATTTTTTCTGTGGCTCATGTTAGGCCAAACCGCTGGACATGTTTGTAGATCGTATCGGCCGCTGCTTGGCGATTGCTTTCCGTTTCAACCGGAAACCCCTAGTTCTACAGGTTCTAATGTCATCCGCGTGCATTGCATTGTTCATTCCTTCTATTACGTGTAGTCTGGTAAGGTTTATCACAGCTATCTTGGATATCACCGAGCTTTGCGGTGTTCCCTTGTTAGGCTCACGAAGGGAGAAGTTTCAGTCTTCTCAAACCTTGGGCTGAAATATGTTACGGAGTTATTGCTTGGCCATGCCACAGTTAGGCGGCAGAAGGTTTTAAAAAGTCTCTTGGAGTGGAGGTACCCTACGTGCGCTCACGCGAGCGAGTGAAGCAGGGGAAACGGGTTGGCAGCCATCGTGCTCCGGGCAAGAGGGACCGCATCTGGGCGCTGGCGATGCAAACCGCGAAGATTTGCGGAGGCGTTTCCGCATGAAACCGTTTGAAACAGGACAGTTGTTAAAATTAATTTTGCCCAGATATTCTTGTTATATCATATAAACGTGATGTAGCGCCCCGTGCAGTTGTTTACGCAGTAACGTATGAGCTGATGTGAGTGAGTTAGTGAGTGAGAGCTTTATTGAAATAGAAAGTGCAAAAGCAATAGACTGGGAGTATTTTGAAGTCGTTTGGGAGTTCTCCGGCATACAACCCAGTCCGGGGGAAGTGGAGAGGGGGAATGAAAGAGGCGAGAACAAATGCGCACAGAGAAATAGGGAGAGAAATAAAGAGATGAGTGCGCAAGGCTGGCCGGCAGGCATTGGGCAACAGATGTTTGGTGAGGTCGGTCTCCTCGCGGAAGGCGAGGACAGTCGGAAGGCTTCCCGCCGGATGGAGTTAGGGCCCGTCGGGAATAGCGGGTCCATCAAGGTGTGGCTGGGCAGCCAGAGATGCTGCAGAGCTCCCCGAAGCTCTGCTCTCGGGGCAGCGTGCTGGCGTTGTTCGCGTGTGTGCGCATTCGCTTGCAACATTCCCGGCGGGAGGTGTACTGTGAAAGAAACAAAGTGGTAAACAAACATTTTTTGCCCTTGGCTTCAGTGGCGTAGACAGGGTGGGAGGTTTGGTTCCAGAACACTCCCCGAAATTTTATGAGCAGTGCATTCCTCCCTCTGTTGTCTCTTTCACATTTCGGCCTTTTTTTCGCCCACGCAGTTCGCACTTTGCATCGGTTATTATATGCAAAAACAAAAATGAAAATTAGATAGGAAAACAAAAACAAGATTATGTGTACAGGTAGGCTTTTTCGTTTAGGGTTTTTTTATCGGGAGAGTGGTTTAACCCCTCACCCCGAAAAGTATTTTGTAAATATCATACAAATATGTGCAATCCTACAAGAGCCGCCTAATGTCATAATACAGTCCATGATGCATCCATGCAAATAAAACACGCGCCCTTAAAAACTGAACAGACAAGAAAAATACACAACGATACACAGTCAGACCAGTCATCAGTTTTGTAATCTGTGTTCGTACCCCGCTATGCCAGTTGTCCGGTTGATTTCTTTGAAAAATTGGTGAAGCCCGATCTTCATATACATGTTGGCAATCTTCTTTGACGAAGTGTAAACTTGATTGTTTGGCGGATCGCAGTGCAACGATGAGACCCCACCTGTGCAACTAATGTCTGTGAGAAGGCTACTATCAACATCTCTACCATAAAGCGCGCTCACTATTTCATTGTAACGATTTTAAACCCTTGCATTCTCCACATTGTGGCCGACATTCAGGACAAGCTTTCATGGCGCCACTATTAGTTTTCACGGCTGCCGGCAGATCACTGGGTCGCGACTCAGTGTAGCAATCATCGCGGAATGTGCAACCATGCACTTTCGGTATCATAAATTCCGATATATGTGGCACTAGTGCGCCGACAACAGGCGAAAGGCTTTTCAAGAAGGCATTCCGATGGGTGTAATCGATAGTAAACATCGCCCAGTGGCCGCTGCAGTCCATGCAGATTTCGGCTTAGATGTGCGTGGAAAGCCTGCAAAGCGGTAAGAATGCATCCCGTTGCCGCAGCGTCGTTGTTTGACCCGTCGTGTGAAATGTTTCACACTGCTCCGAGAAAAGAACATGCTCATTCTTAGGCATCCAGCCATCCCTACGATCCAGCGCCTGTCTTTTGGGAACCTGTGACGCACGCGCAGAAACTTATTTCACTTTGTACTCGCCACAAAAAAACATCGTAGCAAAAATTTTCATTTGCAACTGCGCCTGCGCTGCTTGAGTGAGATTGCGCGCTGCAGGGTGCAATCGATGTAAGGGTGTTTCGCGTATACAGGGGGGATTAAAAGAATACGAACAACCGAGCACACAACCTCCTACGCATGCCACACCGTCTGGCTGCGCTGTCAGTAAGCTGCGCGCGTGCACTCGTAGTTCTTTCAGAGGGTTTAAAGTGTGGCCTACCCTTAGGGGAAATGCTTGATAAAGAAGCGACGCCGGTCATTTATTTCGAGGCGTCTTTTTATGCTCTGTTGTCACTGGGCATCCTGTTACCTACTATCAGCCAAGTGCGCAGCTGATTGCATGGTGCCCTTAGACGAGCATCCTGCACAGTGGCGACGCAGCGTGAAGAGGCGCCTCAAAATAACTGACCGGCGTCACTTTAGGTGCGGAGTACCTTAGGACCACACAATGTCCGTCCGCGTCCGTGCGCATAGCATTTCCCATCGCAAAAAATCACACAGGCACCGGCAGGATTAGAGCCTGTGTCTGGTAGACCAGGCAGAGCTAGTGTCAGTCGTCTTACCCATTGGGCTACGACCGTGAGTCAGTACCCGGGAGCCAAACGGCTTACTCCCTCGCCTGTAACGGTGCGGGGTACTTTAGGACCTCCCAATGTCCGTCCGCGTCCATCACTGCGCACACCACCATCAAGCGGAAATCAAGCGAAATTCGATTTGAGCCGTGAGTAGTAGTTTCGTTTATGGAATAATCAAGGTGCAACTTACGGCTCAAATCAAATGACGGCCGGGGCGCAAATCGGATGTCACTCGTGGTGCAACTTGGTTGTCATTTCGAGTCCCCGTACTCCGCACCCTCGCCATTATCCACGTAGTGGAGGTGCTGCCATTTTTTGATCAAGAATTTCCCATAAATGTAGGCTGAATTCTCAAACGCTCTCAAGGAAGTGCGTTACTAACTTTGCCGCCAGATGGTGCAGCATGCGTCGGAGGGTGTGCGCTCCTTTGTTCGCATTTCTTTTAATCACCCCTGTGCACACTCATAAAAAAGTTTCTTGCCTTCTTCTTCGCACGATTTGTGCAGCAGAAAGCAATGCTCAGGATCAGTATAGCGTTCAGAAGCGTATTAACTCGAGAGAAGCGGAGAAGCATTGCAACGCCGCAACTGGTGCGTGGGCCCAAGGGGCCGCTTTCCCCTTTTTTTGCCTGAAGCCATATGACGGCTGCCGGCTTTAACAGCCGGGCGCCGCTTGCACTCCAGAAGTTATTTTTAAACCTCTTTGGCTCGACCCTTCGACAGCCTACAGCTATCGTTCATTGGCACGTTTTGCGAAACTGAGTATTCACTGTGAGGTGAGAGCGACTTGATAAACGCGACACCATGAAAGTGATAGCCGGCAAGCGGCGTCAAAACAGATCCTCCAGAGAAGGGGGAAGCTTTGAGTGAGATGTGCCTTTCGAAAACATTTAAAAGAACTGTTTTCGAAATCCTGCAAGGGTCAGGCGCTCTCCGGCCAAGTTGGCGTAGTTACATGGGAAACAGAAAACAGGGAGGCGGCCACGCGTGTGCAAAATGGCCCCCTCTTTTCTTTCTTGTCGATGTGCAAAACATCAGGGCAGAATCTAGCCATATATGTTTGCTTCCCTGGTGGGGCATGTTGAGGGGAGTTATTGAATAAGGCGCTGCCGGGCACGCGATTGCCTGCGGTGGCGGCAATAGATTGCGTGCGGATTGCAAGCGGTGGCCGCAATGGTCGCGCCGCCGTCGCGTGGAAGCACGGACTAAGCGTGATATGTTTTCTTCCGAAACATGCCTAACCGGTGACACATGTAATGGGAGAGGAAGTCGCGGGGCGAACAGGGGAACCAGAAAACAGTCTTGGCTGGGTCGCGGTTTATCTCGGATGAAGTGAAACGAACGATGCGACCATCGAACTCAGTGCACTGCTTCCTAAATACATGTAACCTCGTAAAAACTGTAATTATAACTTCACAACGCAACTGGCTGTCATCTTTATCACTGGCGCTGCAACAGAACGCAGCACGGGGCACGCGGGCTGTTCAACACCACCACACCGTCTCCGTTCAGCGCTGACACGAGAACATGATCATTAGTTTTTCAAGAACAGCTCAGTTACGTTGGACGTGCTACAAAAGCATGCTGCCGATGAGACGGGCTATTTTCCAGAGACTGGATACTACGAACTGAGTATTATTCGCGAACCACGTATGCCCTGGCTTCGCAAAGGAAATAAGTTGATTAGAATACGTGTCTTGTTTCGCTCGATCACGGTGCGCGCCGCAGGACAGTTAGGAAATGTTTGTTATGAATCACCAAACCTGAACGCACACAGCAGGCAGAGATGGCAACATATAACAGGCCTAGTGAACGTTCCGTTACGTATATACGGAACGGAATCATGGGAATGGGGAATTCATACGGAGTATTACGCACCCAGGCCTAACCAGTGCAGATAATCTTCCCAAAAACAAAAGAATGAAGTCATTTGTTAGAATAGAAACGTTTGACACAGTTTTCGTGGTCCTGTCTTAAAGCGCAAAATACGGCACCATACGTTTTTCGTAGATTTTCCTATATTCCGTACATACGAAATCCTTAAGGACCATGATTCGTCGTTTCTGGCAGTCGCAGAGAAATGAAACCAGTATCAAATTCTTTACCGTAATACCGTACCCTTCTATCATGTGTTGCGGACATATATCCCTGTTTTTCTTCCAGCGGTGTGTCAGCAAAGGTACAAATATTGTTTTCCCATGATACACTATATACGGAACGTT
Organism: Haemaphysalis longicornis; assembly: GCF_048455015.1. Taxonomy (NCBI): domain Eukaryota; kingdom Metazoa; phylum Arthropoda; class Arachnida; order Ixodida; family Ixodidae; genus Haemaphysalis; species Haemaphysalis longicornis. The sequence continues at coordinate 121,651,759 of NW_027526445.1, read as the reverse complement.
TCAGAAGAGAGGTTACTTCGTAATCGTGTACGCGACAGCTAAAATGTAGTCATTAAATTGAGCGCTCGAGCTTTTTCTTCACAAGTGCGAACACTTGAAAGCGATGAAGAAACGTAGATCTCGGAGCACTGCGTAAGCTTTTTGTTGTTGTTGCTGTTGCTGCTGTTTTTGTTATGCCTGCTACTATCCACAGGCATCCCCAGCTTTTTTGATAAAAATTCTGACCTCTCAGGAAGCAAGCAAAACCACTTGAGGAAAGTGATATATAACATAAAGCAAGAATTCAACGTGGAGATGAAAAGCCTAAAATAGCTTTCCAGGATTCTGAATATTTTGTTGTGTAATTTGCGGTCAAGTCTTACTCCCCATGCATTCGTATACAAATGCATTTGTATACAAATCCCATATATGGGATAGCTTCCATGACTCTGGAGCTCAGTCGCGCAACGTGCTAGCCCTGAAATTGCGCAGAAAGCATGTTTTCACCCCCAACATAAACTGCACGAAAATATTTTACAATTCGCTAAATAATTACAGAGTAATCACTGCTGAAAGGACTGCCATGAGCGGGAAAGCTGCACATGAGATTTTAAGACCATATTCCAACGGTTCCGCTCGTTCTTAGACTTTGGAGTAGTATGAGTAACATTAACGTCAACGTCCTCGAACCTGCATACTTCGCCACAGTCGCTATGCGCTTCATTCGAAGTGCCAGTATATTTCAACCGCGCACAGTTAGTTCTTCCTCCGGGTTTCTCATGTTTTTTTCTAATACTGTGCGGATGTGGAGTTGCGCACCGTGATTGGTCTAGCAATGCACTGCTAAAAAAAACTTTCAGAATGCGCTTGGGAATGCGCCACATAACATAACAAAACATTGCGCCACATAAATACCGCTATGCGTGAATGCTGTTGGACAGCGGTTTTCGAATGGGAGTCCAAGTACCACAAGGGATCCGCGAGGCATTTAAAGTGTCCGCGAAGCCTATTCTCAAACTCTTTCTTTCTCGCCTTCCATCAATTTCTTTTTACCGCTCATTGCTGCCAGTGCAAAAAGCGGGCTTCGCTTCATGACTTGTATGCTTATTTTTTTCTCCGCGGAGCCTTCCTTTAACATCGGATTTTCGCACAGCATGCCATATAGACAAAAAAGAGGCACACTCACGACAGCATATGAAAGTGTGGACGACGTTTATATGCTAGAGCAAATCGTTGGACAGCATGGCGTGCATCATCATACATGTCAGCCAGTAAATGCGGGCATTGAACATGTGTGGGTCACTTTTGCTGCACGCGCAAATTGTTTGGCATTAGGGCACGGATCACCATAGGTCATCGGGAGTCCTCTATCACTTTGGAAGCCCAAGAGGGGTCCCCGGCACAGTCATGGTTCAGAACCACTTCTGCAGGAGATCACGCATACGTAGAAACCAGACCATTGGGTTGCTTCGTAGCCAGCGAAATGCACTGACAGGAAAATGCGCCATGGAGTTTCAATCATTTAACTACGGGCCGAAGAAAGAAGTATGAGCTATTTTCCGAATGGCGCAATCTTTGAAGATGGGAACAGAATTTCCTGCATTGTGTAACGTTACCATTCACAGCGAACCCCGAGAAAAAGCGGCACATATTCCGGCGAGTCCATTGCGAGAGCATGCGCCAATTCGCCCCGAGACGAACGACTATTGCGCAATGGTGAGAAACATCTCCAACGCCTCAGAAAGCGGAACCAACCGCAAAATGATGTCACGTTGCTTAGGTGGCCACTCAGGCGGGGGCAATGTACGCCAATAGAGTGTCTGGATGTTCCTCCTCGGGTAAGCAGGCTCATCCAGCCACGCTTTTCGCGCTGGAAAAACAGCGGCACCGAGCGGCAGAGCAGCATACTAAGCCCTCTGACTCATCCGACGCTGCCAATTTGCGAGCGGCCGGCGGGCGACCAGTTGCGCGGCGTCAGCCCAACAGCGCAGGGCGAAAGCAGACGCAGATTGTGCAGAGCGTTATCTGGTTTTCGCTAGAGAAGAGAAGGCAAGTACAGGAACTAACTGTTTGCGTTGTAAGACTGGAAGAAAACGCGGTCACTTTTTGGTGTGTCGGTTCTCGTCGACGGTGAGTGGCAGATCCTATTCCATTCATGCAGCAAGCAGCATCGACTCTGGCAGGGGCGATATTATAGCGTGGGCGGCGCTAGTTGTGTTGTCAGGAGGGATACTAAGAACTGGAGAGTTGTGTTGTCACGAAAGAGTTTTGTTCTCAGAGTGTTTTTTTGGGGGCGCGAAAAGCTGAGGTAGATTTGAGGCTCTATTAGGAGCACTGGAGACGCTACATTTTGAGGCGGAGAGGTCTACAGGCACTCCCACATATTATGACCGAAACGCCAATCAGTATAATGCGCTATAATGTGAAGGCGAATATAATCCAGCTGCCAACGAATGTAATGTGCACGCACACATTATGACACAATTATCAGTTGGTATAGCCTAGACGCGAGCGACTTCAATTATGTCCTGAATCCATTATAATAAAAGAGCCAAATCTTCGCCGAGTTCTGCACACCAAACTACTTATCATGTTTTTGCCATGTAAAACGCTGAATGTTGTCATGCTTTCAAAATGAATGGCGCCAAGGTTACTATCAGAATAAATCCATGGGGTAAATCATTTATTTTTGTCACGACACTGCCCCTTGACTTAGCTATGTTTCAGTACTAGCGTTATTGCTACCAAATGTGTACCCTTGATTTGCTTTTGATGGGGATGTGACAGGGGCCTGTCATTAAAGTACGATATGTCGTGGTTGCTTGACGACTCTGCCGGCATATAAACTGTCCATCGAACGCATCAAAAGGCGCATTTATTTATTTATTTAGTTAGTTATTTATTTATTTATTTATTTATTTATTTATTTATTTATTTGCAAGTACCCTCGGGGCTGAAGCATTATAGAGGGGTGTGGTAAGTACAAATAATAATAATAATAATAATAATAAAAGAAAAACGGTGAGCAGTGAAAAATACATGTACATTTAAAGTAGGCTCAAAAACAATAACATTCAACATCGAAGAGGATTTACACAGTGTTAGTCCAAAAAATACAACAGGGGTAATTGGCAAAAAAAAAAAAAAAAACGTTATACAAGGCTAGGGGTTTCAATTTCAGTGGTGATAGCAGACCTGAATTTATTAACGTTATCTATAGCAGCTGTGGTGGCGGGAAGGTGGTTCCAGTCAGTTGAAACCAGTGGAAGAAATGAAGCAGCGTAAAAACGAGAGTGACTCGAGGGGACAGCAACTTTGTGCGCATGGTCAAGTCGTTCAGACGCGCAAGCGGGGGCATGAATGAACTCTGTTTTCAAAAGAGGGTGATGGTAAATTTTGTGGAAGAGACACAGACGAGAAAATGTTCTACGGAGTGCTAAGTTTTGTAAGTTAAGTGTTGATTTCATAGAACTTGTGCTGGCAGCTCTAGTATAGTTGCAAAGAATCAAACGGGTAGAATAGTTTTGAACCATTTCCAGTTTATGAATAAAAAAAGTTGGGTCAGGATCCCCGATTGAGGCGGCATATTCAAGCTTTGACCTTACAGCGTTTTGTACAGAAGAAGTTTTATGGATGATGGGACTTGGGAAAAGTTACGTCTTATAACGCCCAAAGTACGGTTAGCATTAGCGGTAATGTGATCGATGTGCATTCCCAACTTCAAATTATTAGTGATATGGACTCCTAGATATTTATATGACGCGACTGGTTCTAATGGTATCCCTTTAACAAAGTACATAGGAGTTAGCGTTGAAGCACGAGTTATTCTCATTGCCTTGCATTTAGAAATGCTGAGTTCCATTCGCCAGTTATCACACCATGTAGCTATATTATCTAGGTCTGCCTGCAGGGTAGTTACATCGGCGCCATTTTTAATTTCACGAAATACAACACAATTATCAGCAAACAGATGAATAGGGGATGAGACACAAGTAGGAAGGTCGTTAATATATATCCAAAATAATAACGGGCCTAAAACTGAACCCTGTGGGACTCCAGATGTTACTATTGCAGGGGAAGAGTTGAAATTATTAGCTGAAACAAATTGATGCCGGTTAATAAAACATTCTATCCATTTGAGTAAACTACTGTCGACGTTTAGGCTACGGTACATTGCTTGTTGGCGTGTTGTACGACACTAGCTTGTTAGGGAGTTTCCTTTGTCATGATGCCACGATGATTCGTAGGGCTTAAAAATTGCCACCTAAACACAAGTCGGTCAAACAGATCGAGAAATGGTAATTTCGTCTGCATGAATCGAACACGTGACTGTCAAATTTTCCCACTTTATCTGAACTTTGACTCGTGACTCAGCTTCTTCCATCTTCTTCCATTATGGGCACGAAATAAACGCAATTTATGAGCTCTTTTATAATGTATGGCAGCGGCTTATGATAGTATGACTTGTCATAATGACTCCACGACTGGTACAGGTAAATGTTCCTAGGCAGGACGATTTGGATGCGAGCTGCTTGGATATCGGTCGGTAATTTTACGAACATGAACACAAAAGTACAATTATTAAGTGAGGCAGTAAAATGGTGTATTCCCTCGGATTACAAAACAAGAAACACAGGTCACTGACCAAGTCAAAAACAAATTGACGTTTCGGATTCGGATTACGTTTAAATTGAAACTAATTTTCATAACAGTTATGGTAATCATAAAAAACGCATTTAAATTACTCCTTGACGTACTACGGGATAAGAGGTTGTCATAGGAGTATGTATTATCTTGATGTCACTATGACTTAGGGTCCAATAGGAAAAAGGAACACCATAATTAAATTCTTCCTATATATTGCTATGACGGGATGCGACTTTGGTCCCGTGACCTAACTCTGCCGGAGGGGTGACAACATAGGAGTCAAAGCTACGCATATAAATAGCATTTTCTCATTCTGTACTATATGGGCTTGTTATAATAATCAGCTTTGTCATAGCTGACTCAATCACTTGTACGGCCTAAATTGCGAGCCAAGTCCAACATACTGATATCGAACACCTGGTGTACAGACTGATATCCAGGATTGAGAATTCGCTTTTTACAGACTAATATCCTAAAGCTGGTGTAATGAGCCACGTAACTTTCCCTCTTAAATAAGTCCGCATGAAGAATTGCTTGATACGGCATTCAAAAATTATTTCTTTACACTGCAACTGACTTCATCACTCCAAAGTGCTGCTTCCACCGGAACTGGTGCCGGTGACAATTAACACTGATTCGCACCACTACAAAAAGTGGCCACAAACGTACGCATAGGCTCTCGAAAAAAAAAACATCGGAAGACATATAATTAACAGAACCGAATTGAAATGTATCTTATAAGAATATATACCCAGCATATACAGTCGAATGGAAATTTGTGAAATAATTTTCCAATCTCCTCAGGCCCGTGGATCGCCGCCAGCTACAGTAAAGCCCGCTTATATCCAAAAGCGCCAAGATTGTAAAATATTACGATATAGCAAAAATTCGATATAGAAGGTGAAGCCAAAAAACATTACATGAGAGCAATCCTGCCGACGTAGTCACGAGCTAAAGCTGAGCTCTTACCAGCCTGCAGTTCACTATTGGCGGTGAGATGTTTGAGTGGCGCCCCCTGTCTCTGACGTCGGCTAAGGGACTCGCTCCGCTGTCGTCTGCTACACTCCGCTTGTGAGGGGCAGCAGCGCCTGTGCTAGAAATCGCCTGCTTTGGTGCTTTAGTGCATCAAAAAGCGTATTTCTTGTAATTCATGTATTTTTACTAGCTTCTGACACACATGAATAATTTCAAGCTGTATCCTCCACAAGTTTGAAACACAAGAGGAAAGAGAGAACTTTCTTAAGTGCATCGGTCACAAGATCGTGTTTAACTTGTCCTTTCTAGCTTATACTCGAGGTTCTGCGCTCAGAGCTTCTCGATAAGTATTCAAGATGTGTAGGCTTTCACGCAGTATTTTTGGAGTGCTCTTATGAAGACTGAACAGTCTAATGCTACGTGCCAAACAGAGGGCGCCTACACGCGCATTGCATAGCAAGAAATAAAGCAGCTGTCTTTTATTTCTTTTGTTTTCGTTGAATTTTATCAGATGAATGTTTTTTTTTTGTGCCCAGCATTAATTTTTCCGCACCGTCACAAACGTCTTATTAGTAGGTTTCGGGATGTTTGGGAGGGTCACAAAGATCGTGTGGATATTTTCTTCAGGATGTACGGCATACATTCTCTTCTTCGAAAATTCGCTTTCGTTATGGCTGCGTGCAAGAAGATGCATATTCGCGGCGTACGTTATTTATTCACATGCAAATAGAATGAGAAGGTTTGTACTAAGCCACCGCGATCACGCTCCAGGCAACGTACGTTGTCCATAGTACTCGAAGCCGGCTGTTGTGCTCCGAATTTATACCGCAACCATCGTTATCATAACGATTATGACATGATTACAGTGTTGAACGTGCGATATACTAGCTAACGAACGCAATAAATAGTATACGTGCATAATTACAAGAATCGAAACCGATGAATGTTGATGGTGATGGTGATGTGGCTGTGCCCTTTGTAGTGGGTCGCCGCTGCGTGAGATCGCGCGGCGTAGCCAAAGAAAAGAAAAGAAAAAAAAAACGAAAGGAAGAAAAAGAAAGACGAAACGGTTCCTAACACACTAGAATTGACGAGCCACCACTACTCAGTCCCCAATGTCGCAACATGCTCCGTACTGCTCCGTGCTGCCACCCTTGTTCCAGCCGTCTCTCCGTCGCAACGCCCCATGTCGCCACCAGGCCTCAAGGCGTCGTTTCGCATTGTCCACCCCCCCCCCCCTTCCCCCCAAGCCTCTTCAAAACCGAGTGCTGCTGACAGGGTTTGGCTCTCAGGAGCAGGTGTAACCACAGGACATTCGAGGACGACGTGGCTGGTGGTCTCTTCTGCAGCTCCACAGGTGGTGCAAGTTGTGTCGAGCCCGGCAGTAAACTTCGCCCGCCACACACGTGTCCGCAGCACGCCGAGACGGGCCTCTGGCAGCAGGCCACTTCCGAAGGAGTTATCAAAAAACTTCTCCCGGCTGATGTTCGTCTTGGTGGCGCTATACAGGTCCCGAGAGGGCTTCGCCTTTGCACCTTCGAGCCACTCCCTCGTCTCCACCTTTCCAATACTCCATTTCCAATACTCCCTTTGTTTCCAAACAGCTCTTTGTTGGTTGCCACCCCTTCCAGGCGTAATAACAAATCCTAGGCTACTCGGGATGGCGTTCTATGAATCAAAGAAAATTACTCTTACTCTCTTGTCCTGGACTGAGGAACCGGCCCACTAATCAGTTCGATATTACTGTTAAATAAAGCTTTCTCCTCCTCCTCCTACTCCTCTTGAGCGCAGCTTTTCCTAGGACGCATATCCGAATATTGGGGAGATAAGGATGTGGGAAATGTACCGAAATAGGTCTGAACAAACATAGTGTTACTGTATCTTTACCGTAGACGTTACTCGCTTTGCTCAATAAACCTCCATACTGGTTAGAAGCCTGGTATAAAACCAGCACGCACCTATACACACAGTGAATTATTTGGAACTCAACCTACAGTTTTTGCGGCCGATAGTGCATGCCCACGTGGGCATACTTTCAAGCTATTACAACGTAGTGATGTGATATAATACTCCCGATCGTTCGGCGAGGTTGCAAATACTGTTTTTCCTTACATATGGTTACCGGTAATTGTAATTATTTCTGCCAAATCCGACAGCCCCGAAGGCCTGGTATTTGTTTTGGTCTTGGATTTTCGCTGTTGTCGGTTATTAGCAGCTGGTGGCTCCCGTTCTAAAGATTGCTGAACACTGAAGCTGACGCTAACTCCGGCTCTTTGCGCTCCGCACAGGGTCGGCTTCGCAAAAACGGGGGCGGCGCCGGCAATGGGCCTCCTCGATTTACCAGCCCTGAACGGTCCGAGGGCAGTCCTCGGACTGCCCTCGGACCGGAAGCCTTATAGGAATACATGAGAAAAACGAGCGCCGGATCGCGGCTCGGGCAGTCCGCGGACGATCCGGGACTGATAATCGAGGAGGATGTTTCTTCCCGAGCGGTATGAAAAACTATACTTTAACGCCTTCAGCTGGTGTATGCGATTTAAAGTGTTTTATTATGATGCGCACACGCAAAATCTGGTGCGAAAAAGCATCAGACGTCAACCCTTTCTCGGAAAGAAAACAATCATTTGTTGGGTTGGAAGAACTTCGTGAGTGTAGCCTGCTTCTTGGAGAGCAACGCGTTACTGGTGGCTGCTTGCTCCGCGGTATCTAAACCGTAGGCAAGCACAAGACAGCTGCCCTCAATTGCACTGCAGTATCGCCGTAGCAGGGCCACGGCAGCGACGGCTTCACTCTTGCTCGGGAGCGGTACGCTCGACGTCTTCGACAGAGCGGAGACAAGCACGAATACAAGCGAATAACGGGTGAACCCAGCGAACCGACCAATGGCCGGTAGCTTGTGGCACGGTCTTGAAGATCGGTGACACCGCAGCTCGCTGCGCCATGGAGTATTTCTTTCTCTATGGCAGCGCTAAAGACCCTTTCCCTCTAGTTTCCTCCGACGAGCAGTGGGAGGGGGCGCTGGGTAGCTCTGACCTAGCGACACAACTCTCCCTCGTGGACAGGGCTACGCTAGTCGCCGCCAGGCTGGAGCGTGCTGGCACCCCGACGCCTTAACCTACTGCAAATATTAAAGTTTTCTCTCTCTCTCTATGACAGCGCCTAATGTAGCGTTTTCGGCGCCAACAGCATGCATGCGTGGAGGTGGTCCACGGGTCCACTCTGCAACGGCCGGTTTCGCCGCGCTCGAGCTCGCGCGGGAGTCGCAAGCGACAGCCGCGCCACCGCTGCGCGCCGATGTATTGCGGTAAAGCCTGCCCCATGCCGAAGGAGAGCGAAAAATACGGCGCGGGAGAGTTGTGAGCAAAATCGCGTTCGATATAAACAGTTTAAAACGCATGTAATTTTTATCAGAATTGTACAAGGGTTCGATATAGCCTCGGATAGGGTTCGGATATTCGATATATCCGTGTTCAATATAAACGGGCTTTACTGTATATCTGCAAAACAATAAATTACGCCACGCGGTTAATCGCGGTGTTTGGCCGGGTGGCGCTTCAAAACGCTGTCACTGTCACATTTTTGCACAAGCTCGGCCACACCCCTTAGCCGTATGCTGTCGTGGCCACATCGTAAAGGGGCCATGAACAAAAAATACAATTTCGTTAAATTTGACAGATCTAGCTTTTGGTAACTCATTAACTTCCATCCCAGTCACGAAGGACGGCTTGTGAGCGAACAATCACAAAAATATCGATAAACTTTCAGATTTCGCACCACAGTGATGTGATATGGGAAGGTGTGCCGTAATATTGGCCTGAACTAAAAATGTAGGGGTATGTGTTAACTCCACGATAGCATTCCAGCGCAGTAGAACCCCGCTGCTTAAAAAAAAAATGAACGAAGTGCCCGGGAAGCGTATAACGCGAACATGCTGTTAGTACCGCAAAAACATTCAGTAAAACATTAAAAAAAGACATAAGCCGTGTTTGAAACGCAAAATAAATTTGCTTGGTAATTCCAAGGTTTAAAAACATCTCTGATACAAGTTTGGCGCTTCTTCTTGGCCTCTGGTACCACTTTGCCCGTCTTCGGTTATTAGATCGCCTTGAGAGGGCCCTCTTCGTCGAAGTGGCTCACGTATCTTCGTAAAATGTCCAGTTCAAGTTGGCTCTGCAATTGAGTTCAAATTCGACAGTGGCAGTTCAAACTCTCTTGCAACTCATAGGTTTTCCTGTGGCGGTTCCTTGTTGAATACCCGCGGAAAGGCTTTATCTTTACGAAAGAGGATTTATGTTTTCTCGACGCCATTAATGGCCATGGCGAAGGCAAACAAAGTGTGAAACATAGCATGCTATCTGAAGAAAACACGTGCAACAGTGTGTTCCTGGCGCGGTCACCCTTGCGCGTTCCCGTGCGAATATATGGTAGCGACAACTTTGACGGTGTCAATGATCATGATGCTAGCGGGTGTTGTAGCGTGCCCTCTCGCTTATTACTTTAGTAATAAGTTTTAATTTTTTACCTTATAATCTCATCGTATAGGGCAGGAATGTTGTGGTGTGACGACGTAATAACTGGCTTCAAAAAATTAAAACGAGCGCAAAGGACGAGGACACAGAAACACAGTAGATGGGACGAGCGCTCGTTTTAATTTTTTGAAGCCATGAACCAACACGCCCAACAAAGCATTCTATTAAGTATTAACTGGGATGGTAATACTTGTTTGTCTACATGGGCATTTTAGTGGAATTGCGCTACCACGACGTAATAGGTAGGAAAACGTAATAGTAAGGAACGTATAAGCGGCGCTCTGATCTAATACGATCAAACTAAACTAGAGGCCCTACTACAATCGGCCAGTTATGTTTTTTCATGGGGACTTCGGTCGACGACCGCCAGTCGCACGAACACGATTGCGTGACGGTATGAAGAAATATCCGGATAGTGGCTAGAGTCGCCACTGCTCCTTCAGTTTTCTTTATTATCAATTTTATCTTTGAAGTTTGCGATAATATTTACATAAGTGTTATCGCGACAAAGCAGTCTTTTCAATGTACCAACCTTTTATTTTGTCTTCATGGCCCCAAGAGGCCGCAGAAGGGCAAACGTCCTTCCTCTTTTTGTTCAGGCTTTACGCTTGCGGAACTCGTGGTTGTGGCGGCCACGTCGGTGATGTTGGGATTTGTTTACTGTAATCTGAACCACTCGTAACACCTCTAGCACTTCTACGAATTATTAAAACTAGGCCATGCTATTTCACCCGCCGGGGTGGCTCAATGGCTAATTACTCATTGAGCCAGAGCTCCACGTACCAGTGAGCTAATGCTGAGCCGCTCAGCGCGCTGCTCAGCGCAAGCTCATTGGTAATATTTCCGGCCTCTGCACTGCCTTTTCATTCAGGACCGTTTCAAGGCCTGCATTTCCACAAAAATTGAGATATTGCGGAAGTTCCCCTTGTAGTCATTTTAATAGCGTAAATGAATATAATTGGTCGAACGAGATTAAAAAAACTAAAAAAGTACGGAAAACATAAAAAAAAACTTAGGGATAATGGCAAACCGCGTAACACCATGTATTTCCGAATAAATGCAGATTTCTCGGAAGTTCCACTTGTAATCGTTAATAGCGTAAATGGAGAAATTATTCGAACCCAATTTTCAACTAAAAAATAAAAAATATATAAAAATGCGGATAATTGCGAGCCATGTAACGCCCTTCATTTACAAAAAAAAATGCAGATTTGGAGCAAGTAACACCTGTAATCCACATAATATCGTAAAGGGACATCATTGGTCATACGGGATTTAGAAAAACAAAAAAGGTGGGCTGTAAAGAACTCGCACTCAAAACAAGAGGTATAAGAATGCTACGCATTGGTCCACAATTCCCTGAATTTCTGCACAATTTTTCTCCCATGCGGAAAACTGACTAAAGCGAATTGAGCTTCGAGAAAATCCAGGCCCGCTGGAGAAGCAAGTGAGTCTAATTATTTTAATTATTTCGTGGCCCTTAGCTGCGGCGTCCATGGTCGAACTTTTCTTCAACCTAACTGGCCTCGATTAATATTTCAGTGTAGCCTTGTCTTTTACCTAATTTGGCAGGGAAATATCGTTCGGAGTCTTCATTTGTAAATAGTGCAAAGGGCAAAAGTACCAGGTGATGACATGAAATTCCTTTGCTGTGTAGTTATATGCTGTCTTCTCCTTTCATGCAACCCGCCTCACGGCCGTTATCGACTTCGTTATTTTTCAGGCCCAAATTATGGAAGTGTTGTCAGAGGCAAAGTCAGGGTGATGAGAAAAAATGGTGGTATGGAAAAAGCATACTCGACAGTCACTTCCCAAATAAAAAACAAAATCGTGAATTTACAACAACCTACTGCAGCAAAAGCTGTCCGCTTTTACCTCCATAGCTAGACAAACTATGATCAAAATGTGTATTCGTAAACCTATCAAGCTACGTTGGTGTCATCATCATCATCATCATCCTATCTATGCCCACCGCAGGGAAAAGACCTCCTCCATAGATCTCCAATCATCCCGGTTCTGTGCTAACTGCAATCATTTTATCCCCGCAAACTTCTTGATCTCATCTGCCCATCTAATTGTCTGCTGCTCCCTGCCACGCTTGCGTTCTTTAGGGATCTACTCTGTTGCCCTTAGTGACCAACGGTCATCTTGCCTTCGCATTACATGCCCTGACCACACCCATTTCTTCTTAATTTCTACTAATATGTCCGAAGACGCGTTTGTTCCCTGGCCCACTCCGCTCTCCTCTTGTCCCTTAATGTTGCACCTATCATCTTCCGTTCCATCGCTCGCTGAGTCTTTCTCAATTTAGATTGAATCATTTTACTCCCATGAAAACGCCAATTAACGCTGGTTTGAAGGGGTCTTATTCTCGACTTACCAAATTATCTCGACTTACCAAATGCGAGCTTTGACTGATTGGCTGTAACGTTTGTTATTTGCTTCTGGCTGCTGAAAGTGGCAGCATGAATACCACCAGCACATGACTACTGAAGTCCCATCATAATTTTTTTTGGCCGAGAGAGTCAATGGACGAAATATTTCAAGAGCACCACAGCAGTATTAAGTGGCAGCGCCAAAGATTCACGACGCTGTCGCCAAGCAACCGCCACAGGAGCTTTCTGGGGGGCAGAGGCGGCGCATGCGCTATAGCGACCGGCAACAACCATACTGCCACAGCGACGACAATATGCTCCGCGCCTATGGAGAAGCTTACACTATATAGACAAATTTAGTGCCCTTCTGCTCTGTGAAGACGGATGACTAGCGAACCTTGGCGCTGTGGAAAATGTGCAAGGAGCAAAACACGTTTGTTTGTAAATAGCGATTGAACATACTACGTCTCAAACTAGCTAAATGAAGTTTGGAAGGACTGCAGTTTTATTCCAGCAAGCAAACACCGTACTGTCCGTTTCCATCCCACGTCATAGGCATCTTATAGGGCTCCTTCGCTGCCCAGAGGGCGCTGCGAAACCGGCTTCCGGGCAGTACTTCCGGGTAGTACAAAGCTGCATAGTCCCATAGAATCGCGTGTTGACAGAGGAAAAATGAGCGGGATACTGCCGATTGTTTTGCTACACGGTCTCCAGCCCATCCCCGACGCGTCCGATCTCGTCCGGCGATCAACTTGGCATTAGGGAAAAAAAGACAAGCATTTCCCAAGTGAGAGGGAAGATGGCAAAGTGCGAATGCCCGAGTTTGCCCGAAGTTACCCGAAGTTACCCGATTTGATCCGGAGGGGCGCTATGTTAAAGTCTTTGGCATTCGCACGTTACGTACCTCTCACTTGGGAAATGCTTGGGACCGTTGCTACGCCAAGACCGTTGCTACGCACGCTCTCTCTCCTCCTCCGCGCCGTTGCTAGGGGAGAGGGGGAGCGCGGACGGCGGACGAGTGATTCAGGGAGCGGCGCGCCGCCCGCAGCTACGCCGAGCAGGAGACCGTTGCTACGCCGAGACCGTTGCTACGCACGCTCTCTCTCCTCCTCCGCGCCGTTGCTAGGGGAGAGGGGGAGCGCGGACGGCGGACGAGTGATTCAGGGTCGCTTATAAAGTGCATTCGCACTTAAAAGCTTTGCAGCGCTAACGAAAGTGCTGGGACGGTGACGTCGCTCTGCCACTTGCTGATTCACCGATCGATGGTCGTATTAAGTGAAATTTGAAGTGAAAGCTTCTTGTTTATACTAATCCGTTTAGTGACAAAGACTTTTCAACAACAGCTGATCAAACAAGATGAGCAACGCAATCGGCGATGATCGCGCGTAAAAGCCAACGAGTCTCGCGGACCGCAGGCTCGTCCGCTTCGGTGAACCGTACTTTTGCGCACCTGCGCACTTATGCGTGCATTTTCAATAAACACTGCTGGTTTGCGTCATCGTTTCGAATACATATTGCAGCGCTAGCTTGCCGTTTTTCCTCTGGCTCAGTCACAAAATGCAGCGAGCGTCAGGAGCGTCAAATATGTTTGTGATTCGGAAAGATTCGGGAGAACTTAGTGGCCGTTGCGTTTTTTTGATGCTCACACCGTATTAAATTACGCTCTTGCATCATATATTGCAAGTTCGATATTAATAGACCAATGTAAGGATCCGCAGCGTTTTAGGTGGGGTGCCGAGTTGCATGAAGTCGACACGGCGGAGGGCTGTGCGGCAAATCGGGTGGGAGAAAGGGGGGGGGGGGGGAAGGCAAAAAAAAAATCAGCGAATTGCCAATAATATTTGACAATAATCTAGCGAAGTGTGCAGATGGGGGACAATGCAACTGCAAGCGATGAATTCTGATATGTTTTTGTCTCGCCGTCCAATCCCTTTTGACGACAAAACTGGCCTGTCGGCGTTCATATTAGCGACGACCCCTGCACTAGAACATAACCAACACAGCCAGTGATGATCGTATGTAAATATTTGGGCCGTGCACCGTTTATGCGACTGTGTTATGTTACACATCTAAGAAGGCAACGGGCTTGCGATTCGGTGCTTGATTCGCGTCCTTTAATTGCGCTCAATTTGTTAATTTGAGGGTATTGCCTCACCTACTCGCTATAGTATACGTGTACCCCGCCGTTCGTAAACCGTGTGGCGTAAGATGTTAAGAAAGAATCACTTAGTTTGCGAAACTAGAAAACAAAATTTCCACTCGTTTTCAAGGAGCTGCCAGGCCAGCAGCGTCCGCTGAATCGGCTGCGCTCCTCGCGTCCGCTGGCATGCTCCTGCTGAACCGACCATTCACAGTTACCTCAGGCTCAGCAACGTTCTGTTTATGCTATGTGAACTTTCCTTTGTCGTACTCACGCAAGAAGAACGAACGATAATTATCGTCAATAAGTTAGACCACCCGACCTGGCGATACTGCCCCACGCCGTGACAATCACGACAGCTTGCTCAAAAAAAAAAAAAAAAAAAAAACGCCGATAAATCGGTTCTTTGTAGGGAATATTATTTTTTAGCCTCTGAAACTACTTTAGGGGCATTTTATTCGGTATGCAATCAATTAAACGCACCATAGTGTGATTAAATTAAGTACAACCAACTTTCGATCTGGCTGGTAATTGAAAACACATGGAGGGCGGTGAGGGTCGTCTGCTTTTGTACTACCCAGAGGCGTCGGCCACTAGGAGCGCTGCATGTCGCCAAAACTCCAGCGCAGGAGGCCCATTTGTTGTGTAACTCACCAACCCAAACAGCACGACCAAGGAGGACAGGAGCCCGGTCGCCTCTGGGCGTCGAAGTCCTCCTTGAAATCTCCCACTAGCAGAGCGGGTGTGTTACCGGTGAGAGCGTGAAACCTGGCTCCGCTTGCAAGCCCTCCTACGCACAACGGGGCGACTCCAAGCGAAATGTCGCTCCGAAAGCCGTTCAAGTGGACGGGAAGAACACCAGCCAAAATGTTACTCAAGGAATCTTCAAGAAGGATAACACAAAACACTAGCTGTTGGCAGCGAAAATTTTCATTTCTACTGATATCTGGCCACGCTGACGACATATGAAACACACAGACATATACAGCTTCCCAGAGAAAGTGCCAGTGGTGCTTAAAATGAATGTAAACTTCAACGCTTTCTCAGATAAAGGGTGGGCGAAAAAAAGTGTGGAACTGGACAGCACCGGGTTTAGCTTCAATATTTTTTTGTCCTTCTGAATCTTCATTTCGCAAGCGCTTCAAGATATACCACATCGGCAATTTATGACCAGTGAATACAAATAAAACTAGGAAATTTTATTAGTGGGCTACACACCTTATGTTGAAGCTCGGCAAGTGCTTCGGCTGTATTTTCGTGCCTACTGAGTGTACAATTTACGCCTAGCACGTGTACGGTGCAGCTAGAATCTGGATACAATAATCACGGCCCACGTTCGCACCACATAGGAGGGGTCAGAACAATATCTTGAACTAGAATCTGGTTGGTTCCCGTTATTAGTTCAAGGCTCAGTATTCCGATTCGAGTTCGCTATAGATAGAAGTTTTTTCGGGGCTATCACCTGTAGGTGTGCTGCTACGGAGAGGAAATGAATCTTGCTGTTTAGATAGTGTTTTCTCAGCAGCGTTCACTTACGCACTGCTCAGTTGCTTGTCGTGCACCATTGTAAATTTCTTATTACCTCACCCACACAGGTAACGGATCAGAGCAACTGCTTTCTGGGCTTCAAAAGAGATGGAAGAACTGGCTGCTGAAGTAAAAGTAGCGCTTCCGTATATTACGGAACGCCGGATGGGATTGCTGATGAAATATTTCGAGGAGAACGGCGTGCACTCGAAGAGCGACACGTCCAAGTTGGAAGCTGTGGACCTCGTCAACACGCTTGGAACCGCTGACGCGAAGAAACTTGTTGCATACTTCAACTACGGACGTAAGCAATGCTATATTTTCGCTATATATTTTTGCTATATATTTTTGCTATATTGCTATATTTTTTAAGAAAATAGTCTGCGCCAGTTACACTGGTCTTTCATCATCCTTCCTTTTCTCCCTCCTCTATTCTCCCCACCGAACTGACGCCCTCCCCTTCGCCCTCCAGATGCACCACTCTTCTCCTGTCCTAATCATCAGCCATTCTCGCTCCCCCACCTTCTTCCTCCATCCTCGTGGTCATTCCACCCAAGTGCTTCAACTGTAAACCTCCCTGCGGGTGTGGATCGTGTCTTAGTGCGCGCGTGGACGTGGTGGGCAAGGTTAGAAGGCGCGCCAAGATGCTTTCCGAGACAGCATTGATGATAGGAGGGGAGGACCACTCCCGTCGACCATGGGTCTCCGAAAATGCGGCTTGGCCATAACTCTTCGAACGACCGTTGGCTGCGGCGGCAGTGGCAGCGGCTGACTGATCGCCACCTGGGGCCCTATACCCAACTTCATAAATTGACCGTGAACTGTGAATTCGCACGAAGCCTTGTCTGATTAGCTTTCAGTTTTGGTCACTCGTTTCCGGTTGACAAAGCGGCTGAGTGTGCTTTCCACTTTTTGGCGTTCCGTGATGTTTACTAGCCCCAGTTTTAAAGCTTGCTTTAATTCTCTACAGAAAGCGCATCATTTTCGGCCGGAAATTAAAAACTAGACGAAAGGCAACCGGCATGACAACGTAGTCCTGTCTTTGCTATTCAACGACAATATGACTTGTAAGTCACGCCCTCTTTGTGATTGGCTGAGAAGACGTGCCCTAATACAAACAGTTGACAGGAAATTTTACGTCGCACGTTGTAAACTCCATGTTGTGTAAATGAAACGTACTGTTACGTAACAGCGTGCAATTGACGCCGGCCGTCGCCGCAAAATAAGGCCAAAGATTTGGCGGTCATTCGGCGCCGCGAACTTCCGCTGAATTCTCAGCAGGCGCAGTTTCACACGACACGCGGTTTAAAGCTGTTTTCTAGCAAACAAAACAATGCATTTGACTGTTTCTAAGTCAGCGCTAACGGAGCATAAAAATAAAGTCCCGTATTTTCTTTTTGTGTTTGGCAATAAAATATTAAATATTTGTTTGCTGTAACACCAACATAAGAGGGCTGCGCGAGCCTCTCTATTACAACTAACCCAACGCATGCTATTTGTCCACACTACTACTAATAAGCTGCTAGGTCACATAATCAAAGAAAACAATAACAAAAAAATTGACTGGTTTATTCACTACTACGCTGATTAAGTTCTAGCTTGCCGAATGAGTGAATGGGCGGCATCAGTACGCTCTGCCGTTATCAAGAGTAGCGTTTCGCTGTTTTTATCGCGTCCTACAACCAATGGTCATGGTCGTGTTTTTTTTTTTTGCGGTCACGCCATAAACTTGCAACGTAACAGGCAGCAGATGATAGCATGGCTGCTGTGACGGCCGGGAAGGTGATAACGCAACAAAACTTGCATTGGAGCAGAGAGCTTAGCTGTGTCACTAAACACGAAAATACACAAATACATATGGCGAAAAAATTATGTGATGTTACTTATCTTAACACGCGCCTTTCACTCACTTTTGGTCAACGTTACTTCATCGGTTTGTCGTGTTGCTGCCAATTTTAACCTTTAAAATGTGTTTTTTTGCAGCCTCAGCTGCCGCTTTGTGTTTTTAAAATACAGGCCAAGTGTTTTTATATCTTTTATGCACAATATATGAAAGGTTAGTTGTGATGTTATATAATATGAGCGTCAAGTTACACTGCATGTCGTCATAGCTATACGTGCATACGTCACGGATTGCATACGGTTTGCTTGCGCATACAAACATGGCAAATCCACCGTGAATTTATGAAGTCCCCCTGAGGCCCCCTGAGCTGCTAGAAACTCTTCCATTCCCTCCCTCTTTCAGGCAGCAGCATGCTCCGGCGCTGCGGATGCATCACGTGACATACGTTTTGTGCATTGCTTCCTTTCTTGTCGAGCGCAGCCCGCTGGGGCGTGTTGATCGTTAGCGCCTGTGTTTATAAAAGGAGCTTCCCTCCGGCGCAAGTTCAGTACGCCGGCAGCCTTGGAATGTGGCGTAACTCCGCTCGAGACATGTAATCCCGCAAGGGTGCCGTTCCCGTACCGTCACTGTTCATTTTGCAATTCAGTAAATCAGTTAAGTTTGTTCGCGGGTCTGTTCGTCAATATGAAGGCAGGTTATGCTCACCGCTCGTCCACCATGCTACCACTACACGACGGAGCTTGGTCCTGGGACGCCTTCCCAGATGTAACATCCTCAACTTCTCGATTCCCATCACACTCTTACTTTCCTTATCCCACAGTGGCTACACTACTTTCACCGGGCTGCTCATCAATTCCCCCCTGTTTTCCCTTACTTTCGCTATCCACTTCCACTGTCCACTCCCCTCCGTCACACTCCTCTTTTCCTCAGTTACCCCTTTTACATAGTGGGTCGATGTTTTCAGTCAGTTGGCAGTATGACCAGGAACATGCTTGCAAGCTCTCCGGGGCAAATTGTGATGTTAAAACCTTCGACCCTATGTATGCATGATAGACCAAAGGGTAAGAAACATCAGTCGCCATAAAAAGCAGTAGGCTCCATATATGTGTGTTCAGGGATCGCAAGTTATACATCACAAGATACAATACCACTCAAATGAGAACTAGCCATTATACAGGTTTATAAACTGAACGTTAAGAGGTTCCTAAGAGGTGTATCAAGAGCACTTTACAAAATTACTGCAGAAATAGAAAATGCTTCTGTGGTACAAGGTATGAGTTCTACCTTAGTTTGGCAGATGAACTTCATATGGAGTTAGAAGACGAGATGCGAAAATATACTGAGGGAACTTAAAATTCTAAGCAGCTAAAAGTGCTAGACGGAATGAAATTACTGAATTTAATTTAAATTTGAAGATGCGAACAGGAACGTAAGAATTGGTATAAAAGCTCAAGATTCTTTCTACACGATACAAGAGTGATATGCACGTGTGTTTGCTCAGGACCTACCGGAACGTCGTCATGCATCTTAGCTATGACGAGAATATGATTCAATAATATATTTTATACTAACGGGAGAAATTTCAGTTCAGTTTGTCTACAAAAGAACCTCTATATAACATAAAGTGACACATTGAAAAATGCTTGTTTAATATTGCACGAAGGGTGAAGTTCGGCGAAAGGTAACTGAAAAAATTCAAATTGGTGTTTTACGTGCTGAAGCTACAGCTAGGCCATAATATGCACAGGAGAGGTGTGTCTTTTAGAAAAAAGTTTATTTAGCACTACACACAAAGCCTTACAGTACAAATACAGGAAACAAAACATTCATGTCGTATGCCTACAGGTATATACAGACACAATGGATAGCACAATCGCGTAAACTGTGTACACTAGGGGGAATTGCATTGCATATATCTATACAACCACATATATAGGCTGTAACTGAAACTAAAAGGGTTGAAATATACATTAAAAACAATGAAACAGAGATTCAGCCGTGCCACACTGGTTTGACAGCTAGGGATACGCCGCCCTTCGTGTAAGTACAGAAATAAAAAGGGCACGTGAAGCTCGTCCTCTCCAAGAAAAAGCAGCTCCCACAACAGGAAAGACAAAACTTGCCGCCGCATGCGCCTTACAATAGGCCACACAGCCCAAGGACGGTAACCACTCGGGACTTCTTCGTAGCGGTTTCGCTACAGTGCAAAAGCACCCGTCGCTATAATCAGGCACGCAAAGGGGCCTCTGGGACATTACCTTCCGTTTATATATCTCCCAATTCCCAGGCCTCGAAATCAGTGGTGCAAAACACGCCAGAATAGAGATGGTAAGTTTCCGTAAAATTTGAAGGGCGTATGAGAAACAGGCTTTTTCTGTGGTTTTTCTTATCAGAAAAATATGAAAAATTGGAAAAATAGACAATTCTGCACCGATTAACAAAAACTTCGACGTACTTCTTTAGGCAAAATTGTTAGATGCCTCATTAAACGCGAAAAGTGACAATAGTTTCTTGCGACTATAGTAATGAAACCAAATATACATAGAAACTATTTTGGGTTTGAATTTTATATGAACGCGGGTCCTAAAGAGCCACAGCGAAGAGTGGTAACTGCAGCCCTAAACCTGCACCGTGCCAGGGGGAAAAACAATTATCCGAAAGCGTGCCGCATGGCAGGTGAACACTACGGTACCGCAAACACGATGCAACATTGAAGAGGTCTTCAATAATCGCTGGTTTTCATCTTCAAATGACTTAAGAGACTTACGTGCCCGATAAATTTTTCCGTTAACACTGAAAAGAATATAATTGTTACATGCTGCGTCGCACATGTCCCAGCAATGCTTTGGCTTGAAGATCTGCGCGCGATTTGACTTCAAGGCATTGATTTCAGAAATCGCTCCTCCTACTGCAGATAGGTTGCAACACAACTTTTCTCGGGACGCTGTTTGTTTAAATATTACCCTGGTTGAAAAAAAAAAACGGAAAGAGAACCTGTTTTTTGTAATGCTTTTTTTTTCAACCGCTCACATCTCAATGCCCGAATGACCGTGCCACGACGCGAGCATTTTTGTTCCACATGTTTGTTATTTTTTATGAATGGGAAATCGAGGCACACTGAGCTGCGCGTAACATCACAGCTCCGGAGTCTATCATGTGTTGAGTGAACACTCCATTGCAGGCGCCACATGAAATCTCACAAGTGACCTGGTAAGAAGGAAGGGGAATGCGAAGCAAGTTGTAACTCATTTATTTGTCGCGGGAAGAGGGAACTAGTGGTACTCAAACAGCGGTCATGATGTCAACAACGCGGCCTTCCAAAATATTTCCTCTTGGTTATACCGATGACAACTGCCTATAAAAAGCTACACATACCTTTAGAACGCCGGCACGCATTCAGCCTGTGACCCGTGGTTCAGAGCTACCCCAGGCATGAGTACAAGCTGCTGCGTACCGAGGAAATACTTTGACAAAACACGTGCGGGGCAAGCGTCTCCTTGAAGTATTCTCAGCAAACACCGCACCGAAAGCGAAGGACAAAAGACAGATGCAAAGGCGAATGCGAGACCCCCGTGATTCCGTGGTTGTCCAAGGACTGGTCGACATGCCAGTGCTATCATACCTCCCCATAAAAAAGGGACATCAGATATTGAATGCTAATTATCACCTTTGAAGTTGGTCGAGTAGCCTCGCATGCACACCACAACTTTCCACAAAATAGCGACTGTACTAGATAACGTCTCTCGAATAATGAAAAATCAAAACTGTGCCAGCCGAGCTGTGTCAGCTGCGACACCACTCTAACCATCATCATACCCACACCAGACAGCAAAGGAAGGCCAAGGAGAAGCCCACACTATTAGATCACACAAAGACAGGCTAGTCACATACAGGGATATAATAAATCACTACAGGTTATCCAGATGCAAATTTCCACCGGCCCACCACACCCTTGGCGGCTGTTGCAGACAAACACTTTATCAAGCCCTGTTTCCCTCAACAGCTGCAACCCAGACCTTTACTCAAGGCTCTGTACTTTGTGCAACAGCAGAGCTGACCTACACCACAAGATCTGTAACGTTCATCTTAAGCGCAGAAAAAAACAGGGACACAGTAGACAAGGACAAGCGCTTGTCCTTTTCTACTGTGTCCCTGTTTTTTCTGCGCTTAAGATGAACGTTATGGAGTACCAACTAGCCCGAACGCAAGCCTTTCCACAAGATCTGGTCCTGCCATGAGCTTCAAAAAAATACGACCACCTATAATAGCAAGTCCGATATGAATACACTTACCAGATACAAAATTAAAACTGTAGAACAATAAATATGAGACCGTTCTGCTCAGCTCCATAGTGGAGCAACAACTCACAGCCGTCTGGATGGCCGAAGCCGCCACGAGGATACAAGGAATTCTGACTGACGGCTGAGGGGGGATACCGTCCAAGTCGTCGACCCTTCAGAACTTATCTCAGGCATCAAATAAACTAACCTCTCTCTCTTTCTCTCTCTGCGTTCTAGACATTCCAATTAAATCCTGTGGGAATCACTTGCCACATGCCATTCGATACCTCAGAGTTGTTGTATTCTATTCCAAGAATGCTTATATTAGACCGTAGCTGTATGGGGAAATAGGTGGATATGAAGATATAGAGGATCCGATGGACAGGTACTCGCATTTCGATAAATTCAATAGCGCTCCAGACCAGGTGCCATATTTATGGAAAACCTTTAAGGAATGTCGCAAACTATCTCATTGGGAACATATCGTGCTACATCATCAGCGTAAGCGGAGACTTTTACCGTATCACTGACTGAGAGGGGAAGGCCTTTGATATTTGGGTGTCTCAATACCGCCCGCAAAAAAGACTCTCTGGCTAGAACAAAAAGAACAGGCGATAGCCGGCACCCTTGCCGCAGGCCACGGGTAACGTAATAGAGAACTTTGTACGGTCTATGCTATATATGTATATATATATATATATATATATGCATATATATCGCACCAGACCGGTATTCTAGAGGTCGTGGGTTCGGATATCACCGGCGGGCATTTTTTCTACACTTTCTTTCTTTAAAAATTCTTTGTCTGTTTCAATGACCTACCATATCCTTCCCCTTTGCTTTCCGAGGTTTTCTTGACTGCCAAACTTTATTTCTGTCATATTTTCAACAAGCCCTTCATTTCCTATTCTGATTCGCTACATGCATAGCGAAGTTCTCTGTTCTGGCAGTCTTGGTGCCATAGGAAGATTAAGAGGGTTCAACGCTGGTCGACCACTCTCGACATGTCGTAGACACTCGATTCACGGCCCGTGCGTTACAGAGAAGGTCCCCTTCACCCCGAGAAGTCGGAGTGGGGCTGGCTACCACCCTCAACCACAGGAAAAAATTACATTGACATAAATACCCCAGAAAGTGGAGGGGAAAAAATAGCCCCGCCGGTAGCGTATAGTTATCGCACCCGACCGGTATTCTTGAGATAGTGGGTTCGGATCCCACCTGGCGGGAATTTTTTCTCCAGTTCCTTTCCAAAATCTTTATCGTTTTCAATGACCTACCATACCCTCCCCTCTTTGCTTTCTGAGGCTTTCTTGACTGCCAAATTTTATTTTTGTCCTATTTTCAAGGAGCCCCTCATTCATGTCGTATTGTGATTCGCTATATATATATATATATATATATATATATATATATATATATATATATATATATATATATATATATATATATATATATAGAGAGAGAGAGAGAGAGAGAGAGAGAGAGAGAGAGAGAAAGAGAGAGAGACAACATTATCTGCTGAGGAAATGCGTCAAAGAGAATCGATCGAAGTCCTGATGTTGGTGGCGGCAACCGGCTGAAGTTCCGCCTATGAGTGCTGTTGATGCTTCTGTACATGCTACGTAGCAGAAATACAAAGAAATCTGGACATCCGAACGCTTTAAACGTACCAAATAGGTGCTCATGTTCGAGGTGATCAAATGCTTTTTCTTTGTTAAAAAAACTGCCATCCTTGAAGCATGGCGTACTCACGTATATTTAAAGGGACACTGAAAAGTGATATGTAAACTTTGCGGGATTACTAGCGCAAATTGTAGTCCGGAGTCCCCAGGCCATGTTTCGACCACTCTGGGCGCGTTTACGCGATTCTATTTAGTAGAAAAATTAATTCGAAAATGCTGTCCTCCTCTCTTTACGCTCGCCCATTTTCTGTGGCGTTTTCGTGTGACGTCGGGAGGAGCCTAGTTCGCAATTGGCTGCCCTACTGCACGGCTCCCCGGCCTTCAGACAGAGTCAGTCGGCCCAGCGTTTCGTCCGCCGGCCGCCGTTGGGTCGTCGCGATTCGTTCGCTCAGTTGAAACGAAGCCAGGACACGTTTGTGAATAGAAGAATGTGCCTTTCTTTACTTGGTTAGTTTGTACACTGTATCTAGCTCCAAGTCAAGGTCGCTTCACACAAGCGCGGCACAAGCGCACATCCGACGCTTCGCTGACTGGTACGCCAGTAAGGCCTCTTGAAGGCGGGAGAAAAGTCAGCGAAGGCAATATAGGTACTAAGGAAATAAAATCAACTGATATTTTTACCGTACAGCGTAAAACTAGGGTGCGGGAAGCACTTTTTTGCGCTGGGCGAACAAGCACAACGGCCAGCAGCACGACTACGCATCTGCGAACGCTTTTCCGTCTAAGAAATGCAATTGCTAGACGTGAGATATTGTGGAAACTTGGGGGATGCTTACTGCACGAGCGCAAAACAACAAATAGTCACCTAAGCTGCTTGGAATGCTAAAACTAAATAAGTGTAAACTGGTTATACATTATATACCTTATATTTCCAAGCTCGGCAGCGCTCGCCCGCGGCCGAGTGGTTTGGAGCGCTAGGTATGTCAGCGCAAGTGTTTTGCTAGTCACAAGTTCGAATCCCCGCGGGTACATGCTTTTTTTATAAGTTAACTTTTTCTTTTTCCGCCGATGTTTTCTATACTGAGTTCACCTTTTTTTGGGCCGCAACGTTCATTGCTCTACGAACTAGTTCACAGAACGCGCGCAGGCTGGCACTGGCGCGCTAGCGAGTTCTCGTTGGCGTGCTGTTGCCATAAGCACCGACTGCTTGCGGGCAGTGGGCACAGGCCAGAATCAACAGGCCCTTGGCCTGGTGCGAACACTGCTTTTTACGATACAGGCATGAGTGAGGCAAGCTCCAAATATATGGGAAAAGCGCATGGCATTTGAGCGTCTGCGGGGACGCGGAGGGCGTTCATGCACGGCCTAGGCCTCGGCTAGTGAATGCTACGATTCCAAGCCGTCCTGGGAGGCTTATTTTATGCATCTTACAGCCGACAACATGGCAGAAGCGCGGTACGATGATTACTGAGATATTGAAAAATGTCCATCCAACAACGCCATTGGTTGTGTTTTACAGAACCGAAACCGAAACCGAAACTTGTTTGATTGCTAACCTTGGGCATCGTCCAATCACGGTGCCCCCTCCTCTCAACGTCACAGCCTTAGTTGGTGCGGCCGCCGCAAACCGCGCATGGTAGTTTTTCTTCTTTCGCGCTTTGTAAAATAATTACCGATTTGTCAACCGGATAAACGATGACAAGTGTGCTAATTTGAGCCAGTCTACGCAGTGCAAGCAAAAACGGGAGCTTGACAAATTCACTTCAGTGTCCCTTTAATGGTGTCATGTTTACCACACGACAGGCTGTCTATGTTGCGGCCGGAAAAAGAACAGGCTTGGTGACAGGCAACTAAGGACGCCATCAATGATCGCATGCTTGGGACATTGAGCACCGCAAAAAATGTAATCTCTCTTAAGGAGAGAGACCGCCACAACTCTATGTTAGGGGGCGTAATACCGTTCTTTGGAATTAAGACGATGCGTCCGACATGAAATGACTCGGGAAATTCATTGTGTAAAAAGCACTGCGAAGGCACATTCTTTAGGTGTGGTTCGATTAAATCACCAAAGTCCAGGCAGATTTCTTCACGCAGACAATCAGATCGAGGTGCGGGGCCGCGCTTCATGCTCTGCAGAACCTCCTTGACTTCACTAATGGTCGGTGCAAGCGCAAGCTAAGGATAGCACTCTGGGGGCACCTTCGTGAACTCTGAAAGCAAGGGCTGAGACCAAACGAACTATTAGATGCGACCGCATCTCATTCACCCGCCTTGTCCCTGCATCCGGCGTCGTCGGCGTCCGCCCCTCTCCCATTCTCCTCGCTGCGCCAGCTGCGCTCTCCGCCGCTCACCCCCTCTCCTCTCCGATAGCGAACACTCTCTCGCGAGGGGCATTGGATTGGCTTGGCTTGGCTTGGCTTGGATTGAATTGGATTGGATTAAAGTGGATTGTGTTGCGTCATAGCCGCGGCAGACGCACTGGCGCCGGCGCGTCTTCTCACCCCTCACCGTTATGCGCGCTATAAAACGCGGTGCCTGAGCCGCTCCGCTCCATCGTTCCAGCGCCGTTCCTCCGCTGTCCAACGCTGCAACGTGAACCCCCTATGCGTCACATCTGCACAGGGGTTCCCGCGAGGGGAGGTGGTAGTTTTTTCACTTGCACGGGAAAGATACTGTTCCAGTCTCATTAAGTAAGCTACAAAGGTCGGGATATTGCCTACTCTTACCCGCCTCGACGGCGGGGGTCAGGTGTAAATCTTGATCTTCCGATAGGATAAAACATTGTTTGACGCGCATAGCGCAAAACTCCCGTGTATTACCATGGATTCTGACTGCATCGCCAGACTGCAGCCGGATGGGATGATGCACGACGCCAACACTGATACCGATCAAGCAGCTCTTGCAGCCAAGCGCTAATTACAGTAGCTTTCGCTTTAGCTCGAAGGGCAATGCGAATTTTCGCCCAAGTATCATTAAGTTCCTGCGAAAACTGACGGCACAGACTACAGCTGTTTACACTGCGATGCAAGTGCCATTGTTATTTTAAAGGGGCCATGAAGAGAAAATGCAAGTTGGTTTTATTCGAAAGATTTCGTGTTTTACAGTGCCCCCAGCGCTTGCCCGGATACAAACGGTGCTTTATTCACTGAGAAATTAAACAATTTAGGTTAAAATTTCGATTTTCCCGCTCAATCGTGCGTTTTCGTGGTCCCAAATGACATCACAGGAACCGACCGCTCTGCAGCCTAGAACACCTTCATTCACGCATCCGCCGTACAGGGTAGAGACACGTATACGCTGGCGCCGTTATTTTCGGTTGCTCGCTCGCCGCCGAAGCAAGTCATTGTGTCAAAACCGCGCTAAAATTATCGCCGCAACGCGGTTTACTGAAGAAGTTTGAATCATATTGTCTGTTTCGCGTTGCTAGGTCTCGTGGGAAACGAAAAGAATAACGCGTTGAGCCCGTTGGCCCAATTGCGGCGGCACGGGACCGTTCAAAGGTTGTCTCCACCCTGTACAGCGGTGTTGGTTTGTTCCCGCGTTTCTTTACGTTCCCTAACCTAGATGGCGCCACTATACCGTGGCAAGCGTTTGGTTTGTTTTTGCCCGCATTTAAACCTGGCTTGTTTTTGTTCTGGGAGAAAATATTCGTTCCCTGAAACAGTGCTCGCTCGACAAATGGGCTCACGTAAGACACCGTTGCTTGCGTCAATCGGCCAGTGTCGTCTGAGACAACCCCATGCCCCGTAGTGCTGTGCAGCTAAACCAAGCATGCTGTGCGCAGTACGAACAGCAGAACGCATCAGTACTTCTATGTTTACATGTGCTTTCGTAACTTCCACTGTTTGTCCCATCATTCTTATTGCTTTGTAAAGAATGTGCCCTAAATTTAAGCGCAAATTGCTCGTTCGTCTAGTTTGTAAGCTCTACCTAATTTTCGTCTGCTTCTGCCAGCCTCCGCCAATCGCAGAGCTTAGCTCATGTGACATCATAGGTTCTGTTGCGGGAAATGAGCTGGTGGGTCGCATGACCATTCCCGTTGTTCCTAATTATGTAGCTTATTTGAGCGAAGTTTACGTTAAAAGTGGTGTCAGTATGATTCTAACGAGACAATATTTTGAATGAACCAAACTTGTGTTTTCTCTTCATGGCTTTTTTAAGCGAATTCCATCAAATCACATTCGTACCAAATAGTGAGGCCTGTAACGCGAGCACGAAACTTTTGCGCGACTTCGTGTTATGAAGAATGCGCATGTCTAATTTCCAAGGTGTTAGCGGTGCGTACGAAAAGCCAGGGAACCAAAGCATCAACGCATTTGGCAGGTGATAAGACACGTGGGTCGAACACGCGGTCAGGGTGTACGTGTGTAACACGCTGTACGTGTACAAGAAGTCCAGGTGACACATATGCACTGTCCAGTCTACTGGACGATATGCCAAGGCACTACGTTCATGCATGTGTTGTGTTTTGTAGTTGTTTAGTGGAAATTTAGTGGAAAACTAACGTTGTTTAGTGGAAATTTCTGCACAAGACGTCTCAGCTCCCTTGCGTACTTGGCGGATTGCCCGTCCTCAGGACGCTCGACGTCACAGTTCGTGTGCAGCACACAGTTTAAGTCCCCCAGGAAAATTACGTGCCACGCATCAAGAAAGAAAACATCAAGGTCTCGAAAAAAATCGTTTCACCTGTCAGGCTGCGCGGGGACATAAACACACAGTATATGCAGCTGAAATGAGTAGAAGGTGCAATTGAAGGCCACAATAGGTGAAAGCCCACCAAGTGACGCATGATGGTCGCGAAGGAGGAGGCGATTGAACGCAACAATGCCCTCACCTGCACGCCGAACAGTAGCGTATGAAAAAAAAAAAACACGGTACATTAAATCGTCTGTTAAATGAGAGGGCATAAAGCAAAGAAAAGAAATTGGTTTCTTGCAGGCACAGTATGTCGCAACCTAGGGATCATGCAAGCGCGACAACCTCTTTCTGCGTCACGATGGAACTAAACCTTTTAACGTTTAGTGTTATGATGTGCAGGTTGTTTCCCCTTACGTAATGAAAAAAGAAAGAAAGAATAAGTGAAACCCACAAAAAGAGCACAAACTGTCGGCAGAGCTAACGATCACAACGAAAAATCACGACCGTGATTGGGGCTGACATGTACGCGCTCACTTACGCTTGGTCCTAATTGTTTTTGATTCACGTGACTTCTTGGATGGAAAAGTCGGCTGTCGAAATTCCATGCCACTATCTCAAGCAGAATCTCTTGTAGGAGGATGGCCTCGCTTACCCTATGATTTGAAACCAGCTGTGGATCTTCCACTTAAGTGCAACAGGATGCTCACACACTGGAATTTTTTATAGAAAATTTGGAGCGAGCTTCAAAAAAATGTCTTGCGCATCAGAATTTTGGGGTGAATCTGCTTTGCCAAGTTCGAATTCGGCTTCTTTGATTAAACAACATTTTCTATTCTACAGTCTTCGTTGTGTCAATTTTTTCCTCAGGGTAAATTTCGAATTACCTCTGAACTTTTGAAGTAACTGAAACTTTTTAGAATTTTCGCAACTTACAACAGACAATTTTCTCGAAATGGCCAGGCATCCAGAGTGATCAAAACTTTATGTAATGCATCACTCTTTGAGTGAGCTTACTATGCAATCACTCAAGTAAACTGATGCGGGCAGCACCAATATGCATTACACATCACCTAATGGCTCTAATTTGGGCTCTAAAATTCAAATACAGTCAAATTGTGTTTTGCACTAGAACGTGATATGCCCCTCTGGAGAGGCCGTGGTGTTACCTCTGGTGCATCCGGAGGCGTCATTTTAGCGTGCGTCCTTTTTGCTTGTATTTCGCGCACAGCCACCACCTCCATCACCCACCCGCCTTTTCTCATTTCACGGTCCTATGCTCCGTCTCAGCCTGCGTATACCATTATATATCGGCTGGGTCATGCCATGACGGAGCTCCTCTGCGGGCCGGCTTTCACCGCAGTTGAAAGTGGGGTTGCGAGTGACTTCCTGAGAGCACTGAGAGCACCAAGAAACCACGTGACCTTCCACACGCTTCTCCTAATGCGCCGGTGGCTAGCGGGGCTTCCCCGAGGCTTTTTTTCCTCCATGGTGCGCCTTCAGGGTGTCGCAGAGAGAAGTCGTCGCAGTAAATTCTGAAGCTCCGCAATGGGGTTCGAACGCCTCGGGTTTGTGGTGACCATGCAGGTCCAAGAGCAAACATTTATCAAATAACAACTTCAAAAACCATTAAATTAAGTATAAGTACGTTCGTATTCATTACCCGATAAAAAGTGCTTAGATATCTTGGTAGATTTGTACCGTACAATAACTTTAGCTTCTGCCCTGATAATTTCTTTTTTCTGCGCAGATGTGTTCCACCCACAAGGAGTCAGGTAAGCTGCCGACCGGTTTATTGCGTTGGATCTTCCTGTTTGGATTACTGATGCGGAGCAATCTGTTGTTGCCTGCAACACGTAATATATCGCTAATAGGCATCAACTGAACTCAGAAGTATAAAAAAATCCTTTGACACTATTGGTCGGTGCAGTTAGATAATGGTGGCCAGATACATTACACGGAGTAAAGGGCCAAACATTAGTTCTGAGAGCGACGCGTTTCTGCAAGCGTTCTCACTCTCTAGAAAGCGCTTTGGCAGTGGTGAGCAAGGCGCATGAAAGCTAAGGCACCGGTTTTGGAGGTGGGGAAATGCAGGCTGAAAGGTACCGTTCTGCGCACATGTTTTTGGCCCTTAATACGTTACCAGCTCAATTCAGCTCAGCTTCAAACACACCGGTTGACCCACTTGTTCTCTCTCAGTTTTGCAGAAGACCGCCGGAGCAGAGGTGCTCGCTACACATGTAGCTCATCAAGTTTTAGAGCGAGGGCCTCGTTATATCTGCGTAGGAAGAAAATAGATTGATTGATTGAATGATTGTGGGGTTTGACGAGCCGACTTTTCACAGGCGATTAGGAGCTCCGCAGTGGATGGCGGCGGATTAATTTTGACCCACTGGTGGGTATCTTTAATGTGCGCCGAAATCTCTAACACACGGGAGATTTTGCATTTCGCCTCCGGCAAAGAAACGGCAGCCATGGCCTACAGTATTAATGTAAAGGAGAATTTAGCGAATGTAGTTCCTCGCGCTTTAATGTGGGAATAGAAATTTTAAATTGTGTGAAAGAAAGTGGAGAAAAACATGTTTTCCCGATGGGACCAGAACTCACAATTTTCGGGTTACGCGTCCGGTTTTGTACCGATTCAGCTATCGGGGCGGCAGTACTCCGCTCTTATTTTTGGTGAATTTGGAGGAGTGTATTTGTATCCTATGCTTTGGGGTAGTAGCCAGTGCCGCAACAACACGGGGTGAGGGGGAACTTTTGTATCCTCGTGAGAGTGCACCTTACTAGGAGCTCCTAACTGGCGAGTAAGCCTTTCTAGGTGATGAAGGTTGAACAGTGCACGTCTTGAGAAAACGGCGAAGCAGAGAAGTACACAACACAAGCTGTTCATCTTTGCGTGAAAATGTGCGCTGTTCAATCTTCACTGTGTAGTGAGCAACTAACCGACAATGTACTTGTTGGATTACTTTTATGGTACCCACCGTACACGAGTGCCATCACCGAGTCCCTTGTTCTTCGTGTACCTCATCATAATTGACAATGAACGCAAAATGGACATTAAATGGACTCGTTCAACGCACACAAAATGGAAGCCACGAGACTAGAACGCCAATGAGAGCTTAGGAGTGGGATTTCGCCGCATATGCGCACAAAAAAAGATGAGCTCCCTCCTTGACGTTTCTAGTATTTCTCTCCTTGACGTTTCTAGTAGGCTGTACCCAACTATAATGCGCCTATATAGCTTTGGTAAATTCGCGAGCTGTGTTAGTTTTGTCGTCAAGGCATGCAGCTATATTTGCACCGTGTAGCGGTTTCTACTTAACGGGAAGAGTTTTTCCCACCATCAAGCTAGATTGTTCGCGTTTACGAATGTCACATCTGGAGTTCGGAAATGCTGATAAGCCCATGCGTCCAGCGATGAATGAGGACCCGGATGACCCGCCGATGTATCTCACGCGAAGAGGGCCATGCGGCGGTTAGTTAGGAGTAGGCCATGATGATGACGATGGCCACGCGTCTTGACTAACAAGGCAAATTGACATAAAATGTCCCAGTGGCAGCCGCGTCTGCAAGTTCAGCTAGTCCGGCCGTTCTTGAACTCTTGAGACCCTGAGCTACCGCTTTGCAGAAACCTTTCTCAGTACGTACTTCACTCATTTACTTGCACTGTTTAACCTGGCGGCGGGGCTGATTATAGCACCAGCTGGAAGACAGAGATTTCAAATGATGGAACACGTAACTGATTCGTTTTCTAAATTTCTTTTTCGTGTGATAATTGATAAACCACCCGTGGCCTTGAGTATATATGACTGCAGTTTTTTTCATAGCGCGTGTGACAGCTCACCAGCATGCTTCTTATCCTGGTATATGCATGTTAGCCACTTGTCGATACAAGCGTGGCCCAATGCTTGCTTTCATGATATGAGCTGGGGCGCCAGAAAAAGTGCTACGGCGATGTTCTTGTTTTTCTGTATGCGCGGGGGTATACATATTTAATAAACACGGGCTGCGAGTTGAACCTTGGTCGTGTGCGTGTCTTGGCTTGTTGTGCGCCGTTTTTGATCCGAAACTTATTCCCCTTTCCTTTCTACTTACAACGTGATGGGCCACCACAGGAAAGAAGAATTGGATGGCGCGAAAGTTGCTTATGAGGAACTGTAAGTATGATTTGCATACATTGTATTTTTAAGCGCTTTAAGCATGCGTAATGCCTTTCGTATACTGAGTTTCAAGTTTGTTGTATTTAAAATTATTCCATATTTTATGCTCAGAATTTGTAAAGGTAAACTACACCGATGGTCAGAGTTTAACGTGCTGGCAGTAATGCCAATTCTCGGATTCATAAAAACCTATGTATGTTTGATTGATATAAAATCCGTAACATTCTATTCCCTGTTATACGCAAGAATCAGCCTTCTCGTAATTGCAACGGAATTGCATGCATTGTACTTCCCCTAGATTATACTAGCAATTGAAAATCGCAGGCGCGTTTACTTAAAATTTACAAAGTCCTAATTAACGCTTCGTTACTGTTGAGCTCACATCCTCTTCTACCTTGTACGTAATATGTTCAGATCCATCCTCGCCGTCGTATTTTCGTTATTAATTTTTTCTGCTTCTGGCAGGACTGGGTCGCAATGCTATTTCAGACAGATTCATTTATCAAAAATGTTCCTTGAAAGAACCTTATGCAAACATGACTTGTAGGTAACTACAAATGTTTGCTCACAAGGATGCCAGACGTTTTCGCACTATATAAGTGCTTGCGCATGTACCTAAATTAGCCAAAGAACATTTAACACTGCAAAAGTACCACTTTGCTTATGGGAGCTCTGAAAAGATGTATCAGCGTTGAGTCAGTGAAGAAAAACGAGAACTAAATATGATGGTGACACTTTCAGGTGGTCAATGTTGTACCGCTTATCATAGCTTCCCTTGATATCCCACACTGGAAGAACAGTACAGATGATTTCAGCATGCGACGAGCGCAGGAGGGGGGAGGGGGGGGGGGAGAGGGGGAGTGGTGCGTGCCTCGCCAGCGGCGTGTTCGTCTTCACGTTTGTGCACGGCCTCCACTATCACCAAAGGTGCGCAAAAGAGGCGCTGCGCCAATACGGGGAAAGGCGGTAAGGCCATGGAGGAAAGAAGAGTTTAGGAGAGGCCCTGACGTCACCTCTACAGAAGCCGGAAACACCATGTTTGGAGGCCGCCCTTTTTTGCCCGTATTTTGGTCCAAAACAAAAATTAGTCCAAAAACAAGTGTATATTAGATGAAAACCGGTTCAAAATAAACTAACCTGATTTAAAGACTTATGGTACGCTCCCCCCTCCGCTTCAGCAATCGTCAAGCACAAGCAGAAGATCTTTGTAGACGGGTTATAATATGTGTTGCTCTCACACACCCACCGGATGTCGTCGCTAGGCCTGATCGGGTCGCGTGGTCGGTCGACGCAAGGACAGGCTTACTTACCTAGTGCCGAGGCCTCGTTCCTCTCCAAGGACAAGCACCCGGGCGAGGCGCGGGCATTGCACTTCGCTTGCGTTGACCCCTGCCGGTACACCAATGTGTGGCACATGGGCCATACAAATTTCTTAAATCCAGTTCAACGCAATGGAGGACGCGACCGCCTCAGCAAGCGTGTCATCGCTTCTCCCTCCGACGCTTCTACGGCGCCCAATCAGCGCGCGCCGTGCGGCAAGAAAGACACTTAAAATCTTTTAATACACTGATACACTGCATGCTTCGCCCCTCCCCAGGTTTCACGTCAGAAGGGAAGGCCCGTTTTTTTTTCATGGTATATTTTTCGAACGCCTCACGTGGCGGGAGCCCACGCGCAAGCCTGGACGACGCCGGGAGCTCCTCACGAGGCGCAGGCTAGCGTGCAATCGGCTGGTCTGTTTTCTGGTAACGCCGCAAGGCGGAACTAAAAGCTTAAACAGCAGTGCCCTTAAAATGTGCGATGTTTACGCAACTTCCACTCTCAACCTTTCTGAAGGGGCGAATTTTCACAGGTATCAAAGTACACCATCCACATCGTTCCCCTTTATGAGCTAATGCGATTAAACGTTTCTCGCCCCTTTTACTTTCCAACCCTTCCCGTTTTCTACGTGCCCTAAACGAAAATCTGGCTGCGTGAAACACGGAAACAAACTCGTATCGAATTAGGCAGTAACAAGATTTTACAGCAGTCCCTGTTGCAGGGAAATGGCGGTATTCGTCATGTCCATTCGTGTATAAACTAACATAATCATCATCATGGCTTACCATTGAAGGGCATATCCCAGAGCAAAGTAGTTGTTCAATGGTGAATGCATCGAAACATTAATAACGACTGGTAATCGTCATATAATAATTTATGATAAATTTGTTGGTGGTTTTTTATTATGTTAATGAAAATTTAGCCCGGAGAAAGCAGGCGCAGCACCTTAACTGAACCCCGAATAATCGCTTCGCGTTCGCTATTTTATAGAAATCAAAATATTTGCCTGTCTACTGCCATTCAAAACATCCAGTAATATTACTGGTGAATCTGGTCGCTAATGGGCTGCTGAACCACTGCGATTCGGTGGGTAAGTGATTCGTGAGGGGAAGGTCAGTGTAGAAGGGGAAGGAGAGGACGGAGAAGGAAAATAAGACGCGAGAAAAGAGGAGCCGTAAGGCCACGGTGGGGAGAGTATTCCTCTCAAGCAGGGAAGTTGGAAGAAGGAGCATGATTGGAAATGGGGATATTACCTTCAGAAAAGGGAGAGGTGTTTTGGCGATGATCATGGGATTATGGAAGAAGTCGAGTGTAGCGAAGGGGTCAAAGGCAGCGGGAGTGACAAGACTCGAGGCAAAGGAGGATGAAAAATGTCTACCAGGTGAAGCCGGGTAGAGTAGAGGAGAAAAGATAGTGTTGATTTGCCGGACGAGTTGAACTAAGTGGAACATGTAAGGGGGAGGAGGGGTGGTAGAGGGGGATGACAGTAAAATCGAGTGAGAGAAATATAATGAAGTGAAGAAAAGTAAACCATGATGGGGAAGAGAAAAGAAAGTAGAAAGATGGAGCTTGAGGTTCCAAGTAGAATGTAAAAGGTGAAATTATAGGGGCCAGAGAGGAGGAGAATTCGAGGGTGGAGGCGGAGAAGAGTTTGACAGAGAGAGCTGTTGGAGTTGGATAAGAGAGGAGTGGAAGTTGGGAGGTATATAATCGGAGAGAGGATGGGATGAGGAAGGTAATATTACGTATAAGTTGGGTAGTGAAGGCGAAAGGGTAAAGGAATGTCAGGAGAGAGGGAGCGTAAGAGCATGAGTGGTAGGAAAACTAGAAAAGAGGACGCTGAACCAGCGGAAGCGGTATTTCGTACCAATATCTGCAGTGATTCAAAGCAAATAAGCGGTCACTTTTAATGCGTAGCATTCCTTGCGAGTGCACCTAGAGCTTAAACCGTGTAACACCCTGCACTTGCACAAAAATGCATAACTGACGGAAGTAACACATCATAACAATATCGTAAATCGAGAGAATCCGTCAAACGAAATTTTGAAAAAAGGAAGAAAATGCGAAAATGAAAAACTACAAATGTTGCATAAATTAACCAGCAAACTTAAAAATATGCACCTTGTACAGCTCAAACCCCCCAACCCCCCCCCCCCCCAAAAAAAAAAAAAAAAACTAAAAGGAAATTGGAAAGTCAGCGTGAAAAGAGGAATTAAAAATTCCTGTAGGAGGCCTACCATGTATTTCCCTGCATGTGCACAAAAATGCCGAATTGGCGGAAGGACCATACGTAGTCTTTGTAACAGCGTAAATGGGTATAACTGGACGAACAGAATTTTTAGAACAAAAAAAAATAGAGAAAAATAGAAAAACATAACAATTTTACAAACATGTTCTCCGAAATTCAAAAATATGCACCTAATACATCTCCTCCATAAAGCAGATACTAAGATTAAAAGCCCGGAAAAGAACGTGGAAAAACAAAATGAACGAAAACGGATAACGTGTAACGCTCTACTTTTGCACTTAAATACGTCATTATCGGAGATAACACACGTAATCGTTATAATGGCAAAAATTCAGATAATTAGTGCAACGCAAAATTCAGTAAAAGCAAAAAATAGCAACCATAAAAAAATATAAATGTGAATTTTAATGAAATAAAAAATATGCGTCTTGAATATTTTTAAAAAATACGAAGACCAAATGAAACGCAGACAAAAATGAAAAATGAATAGAAATGAAACAAAAATGAGACGAAGACAAAAGTGAACAAAAATTAAAGAAGAAAACAACTACGCAACCACGATGGACAATGCTGCAAAAACAGATTAACCTAGCACTTCGCCTTGCATCCACACAAAAATACCCTATCATGCAGGGAGGTAAAGACAGCTACGCTCCATCGTTGCATAGGCTTAACCACCTGGAAAAGGAAACAACAGTAACATTGCAAACAATAAAGCAACAAAACACATTTCGCTACTGATAGCCAAGTGTAGGCGTAAAATTCACAATGGAAACAAGTGGTGGAAGAATGCTGCGCATTGCTACGCAATTTTCTGAGCTTCTACCAATTTCTCGTGTTGTATAGATTAATATGTTTCACGAATTTATTTTTCTTGCCTCAGGAATACCAAGTTAAAAGAAGAACATGCTAAAAGGGAGCAAGTATACGAGGAGACGCTTTGTGACGTGGACAAGAACGTGCTGGAAATCAGCGAAATTCATGACGCCACATTAGAAAAGGTCCGAGAAACCAAGGACCAGTCGGCACGAGCACACCAAGAATTGCTTCAAAAGATGCAAGAGGAAGAGCGGCTGAGCGCAGAGCGGCGCGCCAAAAGGCAGCGAGAATTCGAGGAAGAACTCAAGAGGCTCGAAAGCCATCGCTCGAATCCAGGCAAGGTGTTTAAAATTTCAGATTACAGTGGAACCTCGTTATAACGAAGCCGTCTCGGGACAGCAAATTAGTTCGTTATATCCGATATTTGTTGTAACAGTAGAGGTACAAATCGCCTCTAACAAATCGACAATCTGGATCGCGCAAAAATACTTGATACAAAAATGTATATTTTATGCTTCGAACCCGCTACAAACAAGGTAACCCTTACCTTTCTCCCTGCTGCATTTCAAGCTTTAGTACGTAACATAAGTACGTTGAATTACAACAGAACAAAGTTCACTTGACAATTCCATCGTCCTTATTTATTTGATGAAGGATGTTATCTTTGCCTGGTGGCTGCTCACAGCACTGAGCAGGATGAAGTTTTCCACAGTGTCTGTGACCAAAAAGGTCTTTATACTTTTGAAGTTTCGGACGACGGCGCTTTTTCCATGTAGCTGCTCAGCCTCCTGGTGAAATATTTTTTTTTTGTAATATGCGATACCACGCGCGGCCCTCATGGTTTCAGTTTCGCTATAAAAGAATAAGTTTCATTGAAATAAAGCGCGACCAACCCAAGTTCGTATTTAGTTCGCTATAGCCGATAATTCGCTATATCAGTGTTCGTTATAACAAGGTTCGACTGTATAGGGTTTAGCACGCCGAAGCTAAACCCGGGCTATGAGTCGCACCGTGGTAGACGTCTCCGGATTTATTTTGACTGCCTGCAGGGATTTGTTAAGTGCGCCTAAATCGGACTTAGAACGTTCGTCTTGGCTGCATATTGTTTATTTTGTTCTACATAGGTACCAAAGTATGGGGTAGAACGCGAAGTGAGATATGTTAAAGGAGCCATGAAGAGAAAATGCAAGTTGGTTTTATTCGAAAGATTTCGTGTTTTATAGTGCCCCCAGCGCTTGTCCGTATACAAACGGTGCTTTATTCACTGAGAAATTAAACAATTTAGGTTAAAATTTTGATTTTCCCGCTCAATCGTGCGTTTTCGTGGTCCCAAGTGACATCACGGGAACCGACCGCTCTGCAGGCTAGAGTACCTTCATTCACGCATCCGCCGTACAGGGTAGAGACACGTAACGCTGGCGCCGCCATGTTCGGTTGCTCGCTCGCCGCCGAAGCTAGTCATTGTGTCAAAACCGCGCTAAAATTATCGCGGCAACGCGGTTTACTGAAGAAGTTTGAATCATATTGTCTGTTTGGCGTTGCTAGGTCTCGTGGGAAACGAAAAGAATGACGCGTTGAGCCCGTTGGCCCAATTGCGGCGGCACGGGACCGTTCAAAGGTTGTCTCCACCCTGTACAGCGGTGTTGGTTTGTTCCCGCGTTTCTTTACGTTCCGTAACCTAGATGGCGCCACCATACCGTGGCAAGCGTTTGGTTTGTTTTTGCCCGCATTTAAACCTGGCTTGTTTTTGTTCTGGGAGAAAATATTCGTTCCCTGAAACAGTACTCGCTCGACAAATGGGGTCACGCAAGACACCGTTGCTTGCGTCAATCGGCCAGTGTCGTCTGAGACAACCCCAAGCCCCGTAGTGCTGTGCAGCTAAACCAAAGCATGCTGTGCGCAGTACGAACAGCAGAACGCATCAGTACTTCTATGTTTACATGTGCTTTCGTAACTTCCAGTGTTTGTCCCATCATTCTTATTGCTTTGTAAAGAATGTGCCCTAAATTTAAGCGCAAATCGCTCGTTCGTCTAGTTTGTAAGCTCTACCTAATTTGCGTCTGCTTCTGCCAGCCTCCGCCAATCGCAGAGCTTAGCCCATGTGACATCACAGGTTCTGTTGCGGGAAATGAGCTGGTGGGTCGCATGACCATTCCCGTTTTTCCTAATTATGTAGCTTATTTGAGCGAAGTTTACGTTAAAAGTGGTGTCAGTATGATTCTAACGACACAATCTTTTGAATGAACCAAACTTGTGTTTTCTCTTCATGGCTCCTTTAAGTAGAATAGCAAATGAGGCATATTCGCCATAACTATTTCTTTGAGGTTTTTTTACTCAGATTTTCTATGAGCACATGTTGAGGTAAAACAACGTATTACTGTTGTGAGCGCTATCAGTGTACTTACCAAATAGCGTGATGTTGGGGCTTGCGTGTACGTGTCATATTCCTGGGCCAAATGTCTTTTCTGGCATTAATGAGAAGTGACAGGACATAACCCTGCACCTAAACCATGCTCCTGGTACACTTACTTACAGCGTTTTTGGCGTACGCTACTGAACAGCGGGTCGAAATACCACTGTCCCTACCCCAAAGGACAATATTTTCGCGAAGTGAAGGACAGACAATATTGCCCGGCGTGGCACATGACAGCAGAGCAAATAGGTGCTGTGTTTCAAACAACAGATAAGATATCCGGGCACGCCCGCGCACCCCAAGGCATGGTTCATAGAATTACGCCAACAATTATTTCAGGAACCAGATGCTAAAACAAAACAATTTCCAAAACAATAAACATTCTCTCAGTTAACGTGGTATGGCTTAATGCGAACGACATGGACGACCTCTGTCTGTATGCGGCGTCGTATTTCCGTAGTCGCCGACAGGGACGACCTCGTAGATGAGTTGGTAAACACGTCCTTGAAATCGGTATGGCCCGAAATACCGCTGCTGACGCTTCTCGCTGGTGCCGCGTCGTCGGTTGGGTGGCCAAACCCGTGCAGTATCACGGGGTCCCACTCGGATTTCGGCTAAGGAGTTTGTAGCGCCCGCATCCATGAGAGTTGTTGATCCGTTGCACCAAATTGAAATCTTGGGGGCATTTTGTGTGTGTTACAAGTATCTTTGGGTTGAGGCGTTGATGGTCTTCCTGTTCCACGTGCCGGAGCATAACGCCTCGCATCGTTGTCTGCTGTCATCTTTACACAAGCTCGAATGCAGTCGACGACGTTGTTCCCTGGACGGATGCATTACAAGCAAACGTGATATTGCGGGTAATTTAGTCCCACGTTCCATTTTCCACGTGGGCGTCCATAGACAGCATAACCGCGATAGTTTTCAATTGTTCGGTTGGTCTGTTCGCTTGGACACGGTACGCCGTGGTTCTTCGGTGATCCGTGTTGCTGAAATGTTAGTATCGGTCCGTGCATGATTGCTGCAGTGAAAGCGGTTCCGCGATCCCTGGTTAAAAGTTCAAGGGCGCCATATATGAAAACAACTTCGTAGATGAAGAATTTGGTGATTTGGGCGACTTCTTGAAAGGAGCGGGGATTTCCTGCCTAGCGCGTCATGTAGTCTGTGGCGGTAACAATCCACTTGTTATTAGCTCCTGACGTAGGTACAGGCCCGGAACCTCCATACCGATATGTTGGAAGGGCCTTGATGGTACGGCGGTGGGCTGCAGATGT
This sequence comes from Haemaphysalis longicornis, assembly GCF_048455015.1. Taxonomy (NCBI): domain Eukaryota; kingdom Metazoa; phylum Arthropoda; class Arachnida; order Ixodida; family Ixodidae; genus Haemaphysalis; species Haemaphysalis longicornis. The sequence goes on along the minus strand of NW_027526445.1, from coordinate 121,610,973 downwards.
CCGGCTTGTTTCGTCGGCGGTGTTTTCCGCACTGCCAGTGGTGTAAACTCCGGCCGCTGTGGGTGACATTGGATGTAAGACTAGACAAATAGTATTTCACTGCGAGCTTTCCGAGCGTACGCTGCTAGCCGAGGCACCCTGATGATGGCTCGTCGTGACACGCTTCCAAGATTTCGGGAGCGACGAGGCGAGTGTGCTGACAAGTAGATGATCCGTTCCCGCCTCCGTCTTCAATTTGAATGGCAAACCAGCTTCAGGCCGTGGGGATAAGCTTAGACATATTTCACATACGAAAAACAGCGTGATGAAGCCAGAAAATGCTACTGGCAAAATTACACCCAGGAGCAAATTCGGACTGTCGAATTCGTCATTGGCTGTGCTGCTGCAGCCTGCGGTTGGTAAACAGTAGGGCAGTTTGTTGCTGCAGGAAAAAGCCTGAACATTGTGAATCTCTTTTTTGTAAAAGGGCTTCGGTGTTGTTAATATTCCTGTACTCTTCCCTTACAGGCGGAGCCATCCTACGAGGCCTCGAGGGCGTCCTCAAAATTGGAAAAGAGGCAAAAGACCTGATTACAAAATAATCTCCTTTGTTTATCAGCCTACTCAGTAAAAATATGTGAGCTCGCGGACCATCCAATAACGACAAAAGCGTCGTCAACAGTCTGCTCTACAATAATTCGGTAGTTAAAATGAAACTCACGCACATATAAACCACTGGAACGAAGTGTAATCACCACCCTGGTTTGGTAAGACATTTGCTGTTTCTTTAATAACAAATATCTCATTGTTTCCCGAACTATTAAGCAGTGCCAGCGATTATACAGAATCTGTCTCCTCTGGATATGCGCTGATGCACAAATAAACCTTCGTGCAGACTACCTACCTCACAGGAGTGTATAATAGGTAAAGTTACGGTATTACTTCGCTGTAATAGGGTTTACACCCTTAATAAGAATTTTCACTGCGTATAACTAAACTCTCACACCCAAACAAAAACAAGAGAACACCCTTTTAAAGCATGTCACAACACGCGAAACACGTATTGAAATGGTGCTTTCCTGTTTTTTTCCTAGGGCAAAATGGCGTTAGTTCTGTTTTAAAACCCCTTGAAATCGTCTTTGTGTTTTTGCTAGGGTGTAACGGCGTGAAAATTCCCGTAAGGATGTGAATCGTTTTACTGTGTCCCTACGATTCGACGTGCTCGGCAGAGTGGCGACCAGTTGCCTGAGCCGCACAAGCCAAACTCAATTCACTGATCACTTATTTGCATTAAACATGTTGATAGTGTCATATTTTTTGTACTAAGTTGCAACAATGATTTCCTGTACGCGATAAATTATTGACAACTAACAAAAGCATTATCGGGCACTAAAGTCTGCTTACAAGCTTTAAAGGCGAAAGCCAGGGGATCCTTATCAACGGCTTCTCTATTCCCACACCGTATTTGATGTGCGTCTATTTCTTTGCTTTCGTTTCGTGAATTTCTTCGAGAGGCTTGGTTACTGCTACACCGTGTTTGGTCTTTATCTTCGCTTCCTTTTCTTCGCCTTAAGCCGGGTTCAGACTGTTGCCGCAACAGTCGTACTACGTTTAAAGAATGACGTCATTTCTCGTCTCAGCCAATTGAACTGCGTGACGTACATGCCGTTTTTTTACGTCCATAGATCACGATATGTCTTTTGCGTCGGTAATCTGAACATAGCCTTAGGCGTTAGTTAATTCACCAAGCATATAGGCGCATGCCACACCTTCCTAAGAAACGGGGTTCTGCTTGGCTAGTCTGCACCTATTTTACTCACGTGCCATCAAGTTCAGGTTTCACGTGGCACGCGCTGCTCTCCAGGTATTTTGCTTTTCCTTTTCATGGTTGTGTGATATGCGGGAACTTTGGACCTTGAAAGCTCCCTACTTGTGGCGTATACACAAGTGTATACGTGCCATGCAGAAAGGAACAGCAACTACGACAACAACGTTTGTTGCGGTGCATGCAATGTGCAGTGATGGCGCAGTGGTGGCGCACTGGGCTCGTACTGCGGAGAGCCAAGTAGCTTACTGGTATCACACCGTAGAAACCCGGATTAAATGTGTTTTAAAACAAAACGTTAGTAATCTTCTCGAGCGGTTTCGCAGTCGCGGTACATTTCACCTTCATTGACCGCAGCTGCGCCGTATCCTTGGCGACGCATCACGTGATTCGCTTTCCCGAGCTCCGCCGACGGCCGCGTTCGCTAGTTACCGCCGCCGCCGCTGCCGGCTTGGCGCATGCGCTCTCCACAGCTGGTTCGCACGTGACTCGCCGCTCGTATGCGAGCTTGGCCATGTTTGAGAGCGAGGCCAGGCCGTCTTCTCTGAGCGTTGCGCCAGAGATGGAAGCAATGAGCTGTCGTCCGCAAGCGGCGTCTCATCACCCCGCGGATATCGGCCGGCGAGCCGTTCGGCTCGGAAATAGCCGGAACCGGGACCACGACCGTACACAAAGGCAGACTTTGGACGAGTAGTACAATAATTGCAGCTAAACCTATGATTAACCAAGTGAAACCTGGACTTAACCAGGCTAAGCCAAGCTTTAGCTTTGCGTATCTGGGGATAGCTGAGCTAATCCTGTCGTTTCTTTATTTACACTTTATTACGACGGGAATTTTCTCGACGAGACAACGAGGGTTTCCTGCACAACGGGGTATTTGAGGTTTAGCTTTAAAATTTATTACGGGGATAACCCTCACAAAAGGGTTGCACGTGATACATCGCGAAAACAAACGAATAAGGATGAAATATTAGTACTTCACTCAAAATAAAGTGAATATCAACACAAGGAATATAAACTGCAAAAATTTAGGGGGGAAAATTACACCATCTTCCCGTAGGGGAACCCTGAGTACTACGCGAAGCAGGCATGGGGTCGATTCAAGTGCCCATTAGTTTTCAGTTCGTCGTTTCCGTGAGGTTGAGGTACGTAGCTACCGTTATATTTACCGTTTGGTTTCCATGGTAACTACCACACTTTTCACTTACCGGAACTACGAAATGGAAATTCGTTGACCCCATGCCTGTTTCGCTTACTACTCAGGGTTCCCCTACAGAAAGATGGTGTAATTTTATTGCAGTGGGTGGGGGGTGTTAGAGGGGAGAGGCATTAAAGAGAGAGAGAGAGAGAGACGTTGTAGGTGGTATGTGTTTGTCTTTATTTAGGCATTATCATCATCATGTTCAACGTAGGTCACGTCGAGCTGTGGTTGGCGTTCCGCTTTGATTATGACCGCCTTATGGTCTGCGAAATGTAAAGTCAAGGGCTGTTGTAGTGGATGAACCCTAAAGTTGCTGAAGATGAGGTCGATTCACGTTCCCCGAATGGTTGTGGGCTGCTTGTAATCATGGCCCGCCGAGATTCGCCGACGCACGCCGCTGCGGACGACTATGAAACGTCGAAGGCACGTGAAGCGTGTTCGTCTCGTGCCGGCCCAGGAAGACACCGGCAACACTGTCGCTCCAGGAGCCCTTAAAGGAGAAGCGTGCTCGTCTCGTGCCGGCCCAGCAAGACACCGGCAACACGGTCGCTCCAGGAGCCATAGAAGGGACCGGGCGTTTAGCAAGCCGAGCATGCGCAGTGGGGGTGTGGACGACGCAACAACGACAACGACAAGGGAAAGACATAGCCCCGACCATGAGATGCTTCGCATCTAAAAGTAAAATACGTTGACCAGAAGTTCTTGAGCACTGACTAAGCTGACAGTACTTGGTCATGCACACACTGGTGCTAGGGTCGTTCGTGTTGCTTGTGCCGTGGCGCACAATGAGAACGTGAGCAATTAAAAAAAAGCGAGCTAGCTTGTGAACAATACTCAGTTTTCAGGCAGTATTCCTCAGTGCTGGGCAACATAGACAAGCAGGCCAAGGTTTGATGAAATCTATTGCCCTGCGTATTTTGCCAACCAGTCACCAGCCACCAAAACCTAAGCTATGGGAATCCGCAAGAGACCCGCAGGCAACGAGTAACAGCAGGAACTTTCACCTCGCTACAAAATGAGTAAACTATGATGATCGATGTCACACATTTTACAGCTTCCACGAGGTTCTTTAAATACAATCCTAAGCTCAGTTATGAGAGCATAGGAAAATTCAGAGAGACATCAGCGCTGGTTATGTAGGAATTCGAAAGCAAAAAAACATTTTTCGGGTCACTTAGGTCTGTTTTAGGTTATCGAAGCAACAAACTGGCATACAATTGTGTCGGGTAGCCTTTATGTACAAGTTCACCCGTTGATGTAGCATCCGCACTATTTTACTTTACCTGATCGCTCTCAATAAATATTATTCCGTCTGAATTCGCCTCAGTCTATCTTAATCCACCTTAACATTCCCTAATCCACCATAACACCCCAAAATCCATCGTAAGGTATCTTAATCCGTTTTATTCCAAGCTTCAGACGGCTTTCAGGGGATACTTTCGACTGCGTCTGTCACTTTTAAGCACGCGCACATGACCTGTGTCCGGCTTATGCGTGCACAGGTTTGTAGGAGGGAGGTGGTGGGCATGCACGAGCAGCTATAGGTTATATGCCCATAATGATGGATGGCACGTCCGCTGTGCTGGTGCAAGGTTTAAACGCGGACGACAAACGGCGCGATGGGACCTATCCAGAGTCCTTAGTGGTAGAGCGAATGGGGTTGGCGTGTTACACAAACAGTAAGATGATCACGACGAGAAAGGGACACAGGCAACTTCATGTTTGTCTGCATGAACAAATCTTGGATCCTTCAGAGGTTCATTCAGATAATTGGCTAGGAAGTATGCTCGAACGCAAATTACAACAAACGTGTTTTGTTTCGTGCACTCCGTAGACTGTGTCCAGCTTTGGAGCTCGTCCGTCTTCACAGAGTGGAAGGGCACTGATTTTTTTTTTGTCTGGTAACCTGTCATAGTTTTGCTGGAGCGGTGTTTGTTCGCCATCTTTTTTGTTGTTTTCTAAAGGGAACACGGTATAAATAAAAGAAAATAAAGGGTATCAGCATGCTACAGGCTACAGACCCTTTTCTAGTTCACGAGCTGATGTGTCCTTTGCATTGTGCAGCTTAGTGCTATATGTTGGTATTGTACCTTTTTGTTTTGTAAGTTATCGTGTTACAATGAGCAAAATAGTGAACTCAACTCTCCTGCCACGTTCCCGGTGTTAAAAGTGTGGGTTTCATTTCTTTATTGAATATTTGTAGAAGAAAGTGGTAAAAATACTCTCTTTCATAGCAAGAAAGAAACAAACAGCTGCAAAGCTGTCCTGACGACTGAATTGTCTTGTTGCAACTGTTTCTATTGGGAGGACAGCTTCCTCTATTGCGACATATTTTTCATGGCAACCACATCTGTAGTGACTAAACGATTTTGTCGTCACGACAGCCGGCTATGTTGCTACAGCATTTTTGTCCTTGTTCTGTTGCAACGACATTCGTCACGACAGCATGATGCCTCTGTAGTGACTACAGGATTTTGTCGTCACGACATCTGGCTTTGCTACTACAGCATCTCTGTCGTGATTCTATTGTAACGACAGACATCGCGACAGCTCGCTATGTCAGGACATCATGATGATTGTCGTGGCGACAGGTACTTTCATTCAGGAGTGTTTATCATTGAGAAAACTGACTATGTCGTTACGACAGAAAAGTGTGTCGTAACAACAGATGGCTCGGTGTAACAACAGGACGTCTATCGTCACCACAAAAAATTCTCCTACAACAATAATTCCTGTTGGGTTTCTGTGGTATTCCTGTCGTCATTTTCGACGGAAGTTTCTGCTGCGGCTGGAGGGAGCACGTCTATATTGCAATCTTGTAGAGAACTGTTCGTGAAAGCCATAAGAGGCTGCCCTAAAATCTTAAGACTGCAAAGCATAAAATTGTTTCCGTGCGGAAGCAGCAAGTAAGCCTTGCCATGATTAAAAAAGCAGGCACGTGGTCATCGTATAAGAGGCTCTCTCTTCGTGATAAAACCACTCAAAAGTACGAGGGGGTACGTCATTGTGGGGCAGAATGAATCTAATCAGAAATAAGTTTCCTCTATTGGCTGGGTTCGAGGATGATTTATGTGGGCATGGGCGCGGAAATTTTTCCGGTTAACCGCACAATTTTCTAAACCTTGTACACCTAAAATCACAATCACTGGGTACTGCCCAATGCCCATGCTCCCGTGGCTACCATGTTCCTGAAGTACCCTCGTGATCAGGATGTTACACCTGATGCTTCCCGCCAAATTCTAAAGGGAACAGGTCTGAATCAGCAGCACTTACTATTGAAACTACACCTGCACAAATCGCACTCACATTGGACTCGAGGCAATACTTCGCGTTCGGTGAAGTAGAGTTTGTAACGTGCAACGCAGTCATGTGCTTAGCACGGACAAGTTCCGCCATCCCGCGGAGCCCGACGTAGCGAGTGACGCCGCACTCACACGGTTGCCTGCATGCGCGCCTCGCCAGTGAATACAAGAAATACGTTTAGGTAAAGAACAACATTGTTTTAACCAAATCAGACAACGTTACGCAGCCATTAATCGAAATGTTTACGGAAGGGTGCAATGAAATACTTATGACTTCGTCATTCTTTATTCTTTGTATACATTCCGGGCAGCGTAACCACGACTCGCTGTGTGTATACAGGCTGCCATTAACAGAATCAGAGGGAACACTTAAAATGTCATGTATGCATGCAGTAGAACGTGCTACAAACGCAAACATTGTCTGGGACTTCTAGCTGATGCGTTAACTAAAACTCCTCTTGCCTCACCAGTGCATCAAGATGTAGCACAGAATAGACTGTAAGTCCCAGTGCAACCATCTTTTGCCGCCAACTGATAATCCGGCATTGTTTGAACACCTCATGCGCACAAAACGCATGCATTTACTTACCTGGTCTTCACTTCCATGCATGTTGCCTTTTCTAATCTGGTTATGAAACGACAATACCTTCACGCAATTTGATACTCACGCAAATAGTCAGCATTCATGCAATTTGATACTCTGGTTTCGGGTTTACCTTGCTTTTGCGAACGTTGCATCGAATATTTATTTTTTGTTTTGGTGGAGTTTACGCTGACGTAAACTACCTCGCCTCCATTGTTCAAGTTATATTGCTTGCCCCGCGTTCCCGTGTTCCCCGTGTCCCAGTTAATCCCTGTGTTCCTGTTGATTCCCGCTCATCTTCATCATCATAGCGAGCCAGTTGTGCCCACTGTAGCCAACTGCAGGGCGAAGGCCTCTCCCAAACATCTTCATCCACATATATCGCTTGCTTCGCGCCATATTGTAATTATATATATTTCATTGGTATCTTCGCTCATTGTTTAACCAGTGAACCGTTTGAGACGTATGCGTCTGACATGGCAAGGAGACGTATTGTCTCATTGCCATTTAGGATTCGTTTGTTAGACCCTTTGTAAATTTAGTATCATCCTTCAGGACACAATACCTTCATTGACAGTTTAAAATGTATTCTTCGCTTATTTTCTTCATGAACAGTTTAAACGGTTTCATGAACTGGGGCGTGTTAGTGTAGTGATGTCGAAGCTAGGTAGTCATCCAATATAAAATTGGGTCGAAGTTATAAGATGATACCCAATCGGCCGGGCGGGATGAAACATATATGCGGGCCAATGACGCCGGTGATCAGCAGTTGAAATGGGCGAGCGTATTCGCGGTCGAAAATTGGTCACGGCACTTAAATCCACTTATCTGCTTTGAAGGCATCAGCCTGGAGATTGATTTTCACAATTTGTTTCACGGCACACAGTATGCATCATTTTCCTCGCTTTCATTTATGTGTATTTTGGCGCGAATTACTTCGATCGACTTCTTTTCTCCAACACCATGCATGCGTCTCTTCCTTCGCGTTAGTTTCTTCGTCTTACAGCACGAATTACGTCAAAAAGCATACTGGTACAGGCCACAGCTGCCATATAATCTGAATTTTGCGCCATTGGTTTGCACCTGCTCTACTCACGTGTCCTCGCGTCCAGGTGTCATGCAGTACACATGATTCTACGACTTTTGCTTTTCCGATTCATAGTTTTGGGAATTTTGGGAATGCATTGAGCACATTCCCGAAGCGTGAACAGAGTGCATTGCGGGTGACAAAGCTGAGGTCGCTGTCTTGAAATTCAGTATGCCGCATTTCGCGGTAGGTGATGCCGAGGCGCGGGGCTTAATTAAGCCCGGTATTATCCCCAGTGTTTCTGTTGGTGCCGCAAGTGTCACTAAAAGGCTTTTTGCTCACGGTAAACTTTGCCCACGACGCCAGCTTATCTGCTCTACGGGCGCACAACACTCTGTGTCACTATAGAAACACCAAGCGCGTAACCCTCTGTATCAGCACAAAAACGCATAACTAGCAAAATTCACACAATTAATTGTTATAATAGGGTAGGGATTTTGGCAGATATAAATTTTCTGAAGCCAAAATAAAAAAAATCACAAAATCAAACTGGCAAATGAAAGATATCTTTCTAATACACCGCAGTGACATGGTTTAAAAAATAAAAGCGCCGAAATTGAAAAAAAGACGAATCATAATTGTAAAAAATCCAATCGTTGCACACAAACAAAATATACTAAGGAAATCATTTAATATGAATACGAGTGTAAACAGTGAACATTGATTGAATGAAATTAAAAAAGATAATCTGACCAAAAAATAAAGGAATTATAACAATGAAAAAACAAAATTTGTCTATGTTATACAAGCGCTTTACACCGCAAAAACAAAAACGTGGCGAAGCGAATGGACAGCCGAAAAATCCTACACAACCCCTAACTGAGGATGTCCCTGTATGCGGAAAAAATGCATAACTGGGAAGGTTATGGTAATCATTATGGTAAGTATGAATTTATGGCTCAAAAAATTTCGAAACCAGAACACATAAATTCAGACATAGAAAACTGCAAGAATACTACAAATGAAGTAAAGAAATAAAAAATCTATCTTGTACACCACCCTCACGAGATCAAAAAATTACAAATCCACAAAGAGTGTACCAAAACACGATAAAAATTATGACAAAGCACCAAGCGTGTGACATCCTGTGTCTAATAAAACCGGAATTGGCTAACTTAAAGCAACTATTAGTTGTAATAGTCTAAATTAAGTTTATTGTATTGAGCGAAGAAAAGAGAATTCAAAATAAAGAGCAGCATAGGAGTGCTTGGCCTCTGCTAGACCATTGTCAAAATTTCTGTGCATATCTTGCAAGTTTTATTCTGCCTTATTATGTTGTACCATGAATAAAAAACAGCACACAGCGTTTACGTGTTATTTGACAGATGATAGAAGAAGTCGTGCCCTAAGACAGCCAATAAACTCCTAAATGCTACACACAATACCCACAGCGTTTGCACAAAAGACCTACGTAGGTCTTTACCGACATTTCAATAACAAGAAAGGCCCCTTCGTTGCAGTGGCCACGTGTTTCCTGACAACACGACGAAAACGAATGGTGATGCTAGATGCCATCTAAATTCCCATGAGGTGCCTTTGACCCATCCAGATGCACCCGTGGGGATGTATCCATAACAGCAGAAGGACAGGCTTTTGAACAAACGTAAAGTCCATCAGCAGTCCTTGTACGCTAGGTAGTAGTGATGATTAGAAGCTGTTGATCCGTCTTCTTTCCCAGGAACTCATTAATAGCGGTCTCATTCCTGTGAGCCGTACCAGTATCTAAGACATAGCTGGTATGCCCACGTGGGCATGTTGAAAAGTATGTCCCGGATGAGGCTCCAAATCCATACACCATCTGCAAGTAGAGCCATCATAAGTGTCCGGTTTGAAATGCCACAGTGAAACTAAGCTAATCAAGAACTGTCTCCAAAATGTTCTGCCAGTGAAACAGGGAAGGTTAGGATGAAAAGCCGCCAGAACCGGGAGTCAAAAGACAACAGCCCGTAATAACAAAAAAGCTAAGAAACGAGGGAACAGCGTTGCCGAGAAGGCACATGAGAGTAAGCACGAAGCGGTCACAGGACATGCGCAGCAACTCTACAATGCTGTCATCCAGATCGTAACTCCCTAAACAAATGGTGGTGACACCATCGAAAACAATGCAATTGGCGAACTATGCGGTAATCGAAAAGTGGGGCGAACGGGGCACGGCCAAGGGGGGAAGAATTGCATTGTGTAATGGAAACCGAGCGGGTATTCTTGTTCGTCGCGGTCGAGTCTTCTTTGAGATCTGCAATATTTTTACACTGAGACCAGGCTGCTAGACAGCTGTTCTGCCTATGGCGGGGCCGTCGCAGACTGGAGGTGTCTCCGATCGCACCGCAACTCTACGGCCGGCCACCTCACATGGCGTGTTAGGATCTGAGGTTTCCGCGTCTGGGTCAGCGCCCATGTGGTTACAATTCTCACCGCAAAAAGCGAGTCGGATTCCCCATCTTAACCGACGCATCTCTCACAAGTCTTGTGGCTTCTACTCCAAAAGGTCTCGTTTATTTCTGCGGGCCTCTAGTCTTCAGCCTCCAGTTGTTTAACAGGCTCAATTCCAACACATGAACCAGGTGGAGTGGGCCCTACTTGAAGGAATTTACACAGCCTAATTTGTACCATTACTTGCCTGCAGGATAAAACCGATCGCTGATCTTCAGGCTGGAGCTTAAGTTAACACCTTGTGGGAACTTGTACATTCTCATGAGTCCGCCCGCATGCAGAAACTCGTTTCTGTGATGGAGGCAAGAACTCCGCTAACTCTATGGGTCTTTCACAAACCGCTTGCCCAGCTAGCGTCGTTACCAGGCCACTCTGGTCTATGCTGGCCGAACTTACAGCCATCCAATGCGGCTTGCAAGCGCCCTCTCCGGCTCTTCAAGCACCGGGAGGTTCTGCTTTTCAACTTTACACAGACTCTAGAGTGTTCGCACTTGATTTATGTCTCGTAAATAACGACTCGGCTCTCGCTAGAGACACTCACAAGACGCTCGATACGTACCAATGACCTCTCTGGCTGTCATAGATTCGGTGCAATATTGTCACGAAGACAAGGACGATGCAGTTGTGTTGAATGAGAAACACGTTTATTGGAGCGAACTTGTGCTCCCCTAACAACTCAAAAGAATACAGAGGCGGCGAAGCAGCGGTCAACAAAGTGACTTGCACAGGCGAGTGTCGTCGAATCGAATGCCCCGGCGTCCGCACTGCAGGCTTTTTATCTTTTGGCGCGCGTGGTTCTCGAAACGTTGATTCGCATCGAGAACATAGTAGATCCAAGAAGATTATTCTGGGCTGTTCACGTTAGATCGGAATGCTCTCCCTATCACAACAGATAACACATGCGGCACAGAAAGAAAGAATGGAACACGCACTTCCCTTGGCGCAGAGATAACACAGACCGGCGCAGCCGGGCGGTAAAAGCAAAACACAAATAAACAAACCCAATGTATGGTTCGCGGCATTACCCCCCCCCTCTAAGAGTGCATCGACCCGATTCTAACATAAGCGACAGTCAAAACAAATGAAAATAAAAGTTCGTCATCGTCCGTAGAAAGGTTTTAAGCGAACCACGTGGACGACTTCAGGCCGCGTGCGTCGTCGTGATGTGCCGGAGTCACCATCGGGGATCACTTCGTAGGTAAGTTGGCCAACACGTCGTAGAATCTGGTAGGGTCCGAAATACCGTCGCAGGAGCTTCTCACTGAGTCCGCGTCGTCGGATGGGAGTCCAAACCCACACACGATCCCCTGGTTGGTACTCGGCTTCTCGGCGTCGGAGGTTGTAGCGGCCCGCATCCACCAGCTGCTGGTCCGTTATACGAACTCGAGCGAGCTGGCGGGCCTCCTCCGCACGTTGAAGATATCCGCGGACGTCGGCGTTGAGGTAGTCGTCTTCTACGTGCGGAAGCATGGCGTCGAGCATCGTAGTCGGCCTTCTACCGTAGACAAGCTCGAACGGCGTCAGCTGTGTCGTCTCCTGGATAGCCGTGTTGTACGCAAACGTGACATACGGGAGCACTTCGTCCCAAGTCTTATGTTCAACGTCAACGTACATTGACAGCATATCTGCGATTGTCTTGTTCAGACGTTCTGTTAGTCCGTTCGTTTGGGGGTGGTACGCCGTCCTTCTTCGGTGATCCGTGTTGCTGTAGCGTAATACTCCTTGCATCAGCTCCGCAGTAAATGCCGTTCCGCGGTCTGTGATTAGGACTTCCGGGGCTCCATGTCGCAGCACAACTTGGCTTATAAAGAACTTCGCCACTTCTTGTGCAGTCCCCCTCGGAAGAGCGGCGGTCTCTGCGTAGCGCGTCATGTAGTCTGTCACTACGACAATCCACTTGTTCTGTGATCGTGACGTAGGGAACGGGCCTAAAAGGTCCATTCCAATCTGTTGAAATGGTCTCGATGGGACGGCGATCGGTTGCAGAAGTCCGGCGGGTCTTGTCGGCGGCGTTTTTCGTCGCTGGCAGTCACGGTAGCTCCGGACGTAGTGGGTGACGTCAGAGGTAAGGCCGGGCCAGTAGTACCTCGCCTTGATTTTTCCAATAGTGCGGGCTGTGCCCAGATGTCCGGAAGATGGGTCGTCGTGGCACGCTTCCAAAATTTCGTCACGAAGGTCCGCGGGGATGACGAGAAGGTAATTCGCTCTTGTTCCGGGGCTGAAATTCTTCTTCGCAAGGACGGAGTTTCTCAGGCTGAATGCTGGTAAGCTGCGTTTGAAGGTCCTAGGAACGGCAACGTTGCATCCCTCGAGGTACTCGATTATGACGCGTAAGTCGGGGTCGGCACGCTGCTGGGCGGCTAGGTCGCTCTCCGTCACGATCCCGAAGAACGCGCTGTCTTCATCAGAGTCTTGTGGTGGTGGGTCGACGGGGGCGCGGGACAGGCAGTCGGCGTCGGAGTGTTTCCTGCCGGATTTATAAACGACTGTAACGTCGAACTCCTGCAGGCGCAAGCTCCACCGCCCAAGACGGCCAGAGGGGTCCTTCAAATTGGCGAGCCAACACAGCGCATGGTGGTCTGTTACAACCTTGAATGGCCTTCCATACACGTATGGGCGAAATTTTGAAATCGCCCATATAATAGCCAGGCACTCTTTCTCAGAGGCAGAATAGTTTTTCTCCTCCTTCGACAGACCACGGCTAGCATAGGCGATTGCCCTTTCGCAGCCGCTTTGCTTTTGGACAAGGACGGCACCCAAGCCTATATCACTGGCGTCCGTATGCATTTCCGTTTCGGCATTTCCGTCGAAATGAGCGAGCACGGGCGGGCTTTGCAGGCGTTTTTGCAGCTCGCCGAATGCTTTTTCTTGGTCGTTTTCCCAGCTGAAAGGGGTGCTATCTTTCGTCAAGCGCGTGAGTGGCTCTGCAATGCGTGCGAAGTTTGCGACGAAGCGCCGGTAGTATGCGCACAGCCCGAGAAATCTCCGCACGCCCTTCTTGTCTTTCGGCCTTGGGAAGTTCGCAATGGCTGAAGTTTTTGCCGGGTCAGGTAGGACTCCCGCGGCGTTGACGACGTGGCCCAAGAACTTGAGTTCCCCGTATGCGAAACGGCACTTTTCAGGCTTCAGCGTCAACCCCGACGTACGAATGGCCTCGAGTACAGACTCCAACCTTGCAAGGTGTTCGTCGAAAGTCCGGGCGAATACCACTACGTCGTCGAGGTATACGAGGCAGGTGTGCCACTTAAGGCCAGCTAGCACAGTGTCCATGACTCTTTGAAACGTCGCTGGTGCTGTGCACAGCCCAAACGGCATCACCTTGAACTCGTATAGGCCGTCTGGGGTTATAAATGCAGTCTTCTCTCGGTCTCTCTCGTCCACTTCAATTTGCCAGTAGCCGGTCTTGAGGTCCATCGATGAGAAGTACTTCGCGTGGCAGAGGTGGTCGAGGGCGCCGTCGATTCGGGGGAGGGGGTACACGTCCTTTTTCGTGATTTTGTTCAGTCGCTGGTAGTCAACGCAAAACCTTAATGTGCCGTCTTTTTTCTTTACGAGTACGACGGGCGCAGCCCAGGGGCTTTTCGATGGCTGTATAATGTCATCGCTCAGCATGTCGTCGACTTGAGTCCGGATGGCTTCCCGTTCGTGTGAAGAGACGCGGTACGCTGACTGTCGGGTAGGTCGGGCTCCATCTTCGGTTATTATTCGGTGCTTCGCTAGAGGGGTCTGACGTAGTTCTGCGCTCGACGAAAAACATTCGCTATAGCGACGCAGCAAAGCCAATAATTTTTTCCGTTGTTCTTGCGGTAGCGCCGGATTCACGTCGAATGGCTGCGGGAGCTTGAATGTTTCTACGGGTGTGCGTTCAAAGTCGGCGACTGCGATCACATCACTTGCTTCTTGCGTTTCTTCGAGGAACGCAATTGCAGCTCCCTTGTTTAAATGCTGGTACTCTTCGGTGAAATTAGTGACCAAAACGTGAGATTGGCGTTGCTTAAAGTGCGCAATGCCTCTTGCGACGGAGACACCGCGGTCGAGAAGCAACCTTCGATCACTCTCTACGATAGCGTCGATGTCAGAAGCAGCATCCTCACAGTAGACGGCGATCATCAAGCTTGCGCGGGGTGGCAGGGTGATGTGATCGTCGGCGATCCTGACAGCAGCACGGTGATCGGGGTTCGGCTGCGGCGTCGTGGAGTGATTGGAGGAAAATGTTATCGACTTGGTCTGCAGATCAATTATTGCGCCGTTGTCCGTCAAAAAGTCCATTCCGAGAATCACGTCGCGGGAGCAGTTAGGCAGAACGACGAACGCCGCAGGGTACGTTGTGCCGTCTATGGTGACGCGCGATGTGCACGTTCCACTTGGCGTCACGAGGTGGCCTCCTGCTGTGCGTATGTGCGGACCGCCCCATCTGGTCATAACTTTCTTCAGTTTAGACGCAAATGGTCCGCTCATTACCGAATAGTCAGCTCCCGTGTCTACGAGGGCGACTACGTCAAAGCCGTCGATGGACACCTTGACGTCAGATGCAGTCGTCCTCGACTTCCGGGTTCGTCGGGGCGTCGTATCTCTGCTTGTACGTGTTGATGGTCGGGCACTGTGCATCGTCGTTGTCGTCGTCTTCTCAACGGACATCTCGGTCAGGTCGGGTACGCGTCGCGCCGTGTAGCTGTCGTCGTGTTCGGGAGTCTCGTCAGGGTTAGGTCGGGTCGTCGGGATGAGGGCATGTCGTGAATCACTGTCTTCAGCGCGTCCTTGCGTCGTTGGAGGGTTTCTAGTTTTTCGCCCTAAAGGAACTTCACCTCCAGAAGTTGCCGCCTTTAGTTTCCCCCGCGTGGGCTGGGGGACCTTCCACGGGCGAAGTCAGCGTTGCTACGGCGGTTCGGCGATTGGTAAAGGTAGGGCGACGGCGAACGGTTGAAACGCGCTGGGCCACGGCTGGTTTCAGATAGATACTCGTCGATCTCACGTGGTTGTTGGCCAGGGAGAGGGCGAGGTGCGTCGACGGAGAAACCACGCAGTCCAAGTCTCTTGTATGGGCAGCGACGGTAAATGTGGTCGGCCTCTCCGCAGTGGTAGCACAGAGGACGGTTATCGGGAGTTCGCCATACGTCCGTCTTCCTCGGCGTCTGGTTTCGGGCTACCGGGGGTCGGGCGGGTGACAGTGGGCGGCGGTACGGCGGGGCCTCTTGACGGCGTGTTGGAGCAGGGCGGGGTCGACGAACAGCCGCGGAGTATGTCATAGCTTGTGGCTCTTGGGGTACCTCGGATGGCGTAGAAGTTCCCAACGCTTGTTGCACTTCTTCTCTAATCACGTCGGTGAGGGAAGCGACTTGGGACTGCGGCGGCGTTGGGAGAAGTTTCCGCAGCTCCTCTCTCACAATTGCGCGGATAATCTCGCGTAGGCTGTCGGCCGGGATCCGCGTGCTGCCAAAGTCGTTCGCATTGGCCGCGCCAACAAAGTTGCGGTCATACTGCTTAGCACGCATTTCGAGGGCTTTCTCAATGGTGCTGGCTTCGGTCACGAATTCGGCGACGGTTTTGGGCGGATTTCGGACAAGCCCAGCAAACAGTTCCTCCTTCACTCCGCGCATTAAGAAGCGCAACTTCTTTTCTTCCGTCATTTCGGGGTCCGCGCGGCGAAATAGCTGCTTCATCTCCTCAACGAAGATCACGACACCTTCGTTGGGGTGTTGCGTGCGCGTTTCCAACAAAAGGGCGGCTCTTTCTTTCCGCACGACGGTAGTGAAGGTCTTAGTAAACTCGCTTTTGAACTGAGCCCAGTTTGTCAAGGAGCTCTCGTGGTTCTCGAACCAAGTGCGAGCCGAATCTTCCAAGTAAAAGAAAACGTGCCGGAACGTTTCTGCGTCGTCCCACCTGTTGAATTTCCGGACGCGCTCCAGTTTCTCCAACCGTTCTTCTGGGTCTTCTGCGGGGGCTCCTCGGAACGATGGCGGTTCCCGGGGCTGCTGCAGGACGATTGGCGACGTTGTTTCTTGCACCATGGTGTTGGTTGCAGCGTTCCTTTTCTTGGGCCCTTCTGGCATCAAACCGAACTCGGGCGGTAAATCTTGCAGGCGGGGGCTGGCTCTTGTTGGACTGGCTTGGCGGCTTTTCGAGGTTGTAGTGGGCATGAAGGGTGTGTACCCCGCACCTCCACCAGATGTCACGAAGACAAGGACGATGCAGTTGTGTTGAATGAGAAACACCTTTATTGGAGCGATCTTGTGCTCCCCTAACAACTCAAAAGAATACAGAGGCGGCGAAGCAGCATCAACAAAGTGACTTGCACAGGCGAGTGTCGTCGAATCGAATGCCCCGGCGTCCGCACTGCAGGCTTTTTATCTTTTAGCGCGGGTGGTTCTCAAAACGTCGATTCGCGTCGAGAACATAGTAGATCCAAGAAGATTATTCTGGGCTGTTCACGTTAGATCGGAATGCTCTCCCTATCACAACAGATAACACATGCGGCACAGAAAGAAAGAATGGAACACGCACTTCCCTTGGCGCAGAGATAACACAGACCGGCGCAGCCGGGCGGTAAAAGCAAAACACAAATAAACAAACCCAATGTATGGCTCGCGGCAATATGTTCCCCGCTCACAATGCTGCGGCTAGTGCATGCCACCCTACATTCGTTGCACGACCGTTGCCAGTGCTGCAAGCCGATCCCGAAGAATAATTTCTACAATCAGAAAGATCTACGCCGTGCCACACGTGCTCTTCTTCCACCGTGTGGAACAGACCTCGAGTCTCGCAGGGAGAAAGTCTGGCTGCAGAGTATTTGTATTGCAGTGGCCCTCTCTCCAGCAGTGATACAGGCGTGGCCACCACGCTATCATCCTCAGTTCACTGAGAACTGCTCCTTCTGCACAACTCCTCCTCGCGAAGATGATGGCAGAGAACACCTTTTCATTACGCGCCCTTCATTTGAGCGGACGAGAACTCAAAAGGTTCCTGACACACGCCTCCACCATGGCCACCCACCCGACCTCCATCGGCGGATATGGGGACCCCACCAACGCTCCCTTCTAGCGCTTCGCCGAGAAAAGGGAGCCAATATATACCTGCATTATAGGCTTTATGCTTAAAGGCATACTATTGCAATCACAAAAAGAAACCAAGCACTCCGACAAGGCAGGAAACCCGCTGGAAGCGAGCGCGAAGTCCGTTTTCATTTAGCTACTGAAGGGGATGTAGGGAGAGTTGAAAAGTTTTGTCTTCGAGAAATCCAAGCTGCAAACGTTGTAGAGCTGACGTAGAATCCGCAAGAATTACCGCAACCTAATTCTGAACCTAATTACCGCAACCTATTAAGCTGAACCTGATCTCCTCACTTCTGTGCGCAACGTGTTGTGTTACAGGTGACATCGCACACTTTCTTATGAACTGCCGAGAGAATGCGACGGAGCGGTTAGCTTTGTTTAAAGAACTCCGAAGGACAGCGGCTCCGCTTGCCTCTTTGGATGATATCAATTTTCGTATGTGCCATTGGGTCACTAGGAGGGACATTCTGCACCTGATCATCGGGTTGTTAGGGGGCACACGCCTCAGTGACTCATAGCGGCAAAAACAGAAACAAAAACATAGCGGCAAAAAGGTTCTGATCAACTGACTCCTGGTGATTTCCCGCACATAGCGGCAAAAAGGTATTTATAGGGACAGCAGTTGCCGGCATACTACGCAAGGCTAGGTCCATCCGTTAATAACCATCACTACCACCTTCATAAAAAAGAAACCAGGCTGCTGCTGGGGGGACAGGCGAGGGAGGGAACATGGATGACCCGTACGTGCGGAAGAACAAGACTACCATAGCGCGGCGCTATGCGATGGCGGTTGATGCACGAATACCAACCGGACTGCATCTGGTGGATGGAAGCCTGCTTTATTTCAACAACGTTCGCGTGGTGTCTTATTCGGTGGTCGTAGAATAACCGAAAACGCCCATGTCATGGCGTATGTCCGAAAATGCCAAATAGCGGTCAGTCAGCGGGAAGCCAAACATGTTGGGCGAATTCAACCGGCACACTGAAGAAGTGAACCGTTAACCGGATGAAAATGGCAGCATTGTCACAATTTCCTGTCAGATAGTGGTCAGGATTGCTTAGGGCTGGATGCGTCCTGCCTTCAGGATTGCTTACAAAATGCAACGTTCAAGTTCACAACTTCGTTTTCCTGAAACTCAAAGCTGTACGGGGTGTGCGAAAGCACTTTAGCAGTGTGAAACGATATCAGGCATGTAGTTTTGACGAATTTGTAAGCAGCCTTCGCTCACCATTGCCGGGTTATCTGATCTTGACGACCCGGACAGGAACGAGGTCGCTGTTATTTGAGGGGACAAGGAGGGGGCAAAGCGCATTTGTGCGCGGAAAGAGAATAGGGACTGTCACCGAGCTGTCAATGTATAAAATAAAGAGAAACTCATTACATGGTAATTCTGCTTGTAGTTTGTACGAGTCGAAAAGCCCGCAATCCCTATCGCTGGTGTACTATCGGCGCAATAAACGAGTTCCCCACTTGGTTGAACCACGGCCTCCCGGGAGACAGCACTCGAGTCCGGTCGTGGTTAGGTAGAGCTCACAAACCAGGCGTGTAGAACGGGGCACACTGCAGAGCTACTGTAAAATGACCCGCCTCTTTACGGTGAAAAGTTAAGTAAGCACGTAAGTGTGTTTCCTTGATACCTTCTGACACAAGGCAGGTGCTTCAAGCGCTGCAAGAATGTCTGGGTAATAAATAAAAACAAAATTGGTCATCTATCTGCTCTCTTTGCTTGAAATGTCGAAAGACATTTGTAACTGTCTTCGCAGTGGTCTTGCAGGTCTTCTGCCACCTCTCCCACGTAAACGCATCTTTTCCCTCACCTTGCAACCTCTCGCCCACCTCCTTGCTCGTCCCACGATAAACATAGTTTAGGTTTGCTCAAACTAGTTCAATTTTACCGGTTCTCTCTACTCACGTGCCACCTATGGGTAGCTTTCGTTACTGCTAAAATGAAGTTAACAGAGGTTTGTTTAGGGGTGTAGTGAAGGGCCGGTGCAGAGTGGGGGCCAATCCGCCGGTACCGGTGGCGTAACGTGCGCGCTAGAGAAAGCAGTATCGAGGAAGCAGGGAAGAAGAAGAAGGACGTCGGAAGCTGTTCGTTTCGGAGGCAGCAAGACGGCCACCCTCGCGGTGTAGGCCCGAGGACCGTCGCCGGCTCTCCCGTCTGAGCCACCGCCCGGGCTGTCAACGAGACAACGGCCGACGAGACCACAAGAAGGTGTTGCGCCAGTCAGCGTGAGCGGTGTTCCGGTGGCATGGAGCGCGGGCAGCGAGGCCTCGGCATGGCGCAGGCCTAAGCACTTCCGTCCCGCCGCTAGCCATCGGCCACCGTCACGTCCCTGCCAGCGAGAGGGCAACTCCTCATCGACTTCACTAGTCTGCCCCGTCGCCATCCAGAGAAGTACGTCTCCGCGTCGTCGCATCAGCGATCGTCTCGTCGCGCGATCGGCGTCTGTGAGCGCGTGACTTTCTTCAAGACTTTGTTTACTGTCTTCCGCACTTGAATGTTCCCGCATCTAGTTCGCTCGTGTGCTACAGTGTCTGTTCCGGCTTTCCCCATTATCCAGCTAATATAATGTGTGTGCGTGTGCGACAACACAGTAGTCAAGTCTCGTGACTTTCTATGCGGCCCGGCCCAACATTCATGACAAAAGTGGCGAGCCTGCCAGGATCCGCAGTTTAGAGAGGAGACTTACTACTGTTCTTCGCTTTCACCAAACACCAAAATGTACGTAGCCGGACTGAAAAAAATAATGAAAGCCGGACAGGGGCTAGGCTTGACCGGCGAAGAGCTTCGGAACTACTTCGACACCGAGCGCGAGAAACTTAAAGCGGAGTTAGCTCTGAACAGAGAGGCCAGGCGACTTGGTGTCGATATTGCTGTATTGAGACAAAGTGGTTTGCCCAAAGAAGAGGTCGCGAGGCAATACGAACAAAAGAAGGAAGAAGAGGAAAGAGAGGCACTCAAGGAGTATGAGAAGAGGAAGTACGAGGATGAACAAAGGATAGCCGCCCTCAAGAAGCAGATTGCCGCTATGGAATCGCGAGCATGGCTCGTTCGTCCTAACGACCTATCTCTTCCCCCCGTACATGTGCCAAGCTCCGAACATAGCCCCCCAGCTTGTAGCTCAGTGCCTGTTCAACCAGAACTTGACTTACAAGCACCTGACACCAATGACGTTAACGCAGAAGGTCCTGAGGCAGATGAGCCACAGGGTTCACTTCGTCCTGAAGCATGTTCAAATAACGGCCCGGAAGACATCATTCCAAAAAAACTCCAAGTTGGCAGCGAGATGTTTTCGAGCTCACAAAGGCTACCGCGGAACCGAAGGAGCCGCAAGAAGGCTGCGATGCATCCCGCCACGAAAGCATAAAAAACACCCGTCTCTACGCCGCATAGTCGCGTGTCTCTAAAGCAAGGCTGTCAAAAGCGTTTTTACCATTGCGAGACTCGATGTTTGTCTAAGTTGAGTCGCAAAAGAAAATGCAATGTGATGTGCCAGGCTAAGAGATTTTCCATTGGCTCAGTACGTCGTAGGAGTGTAAGGATGGGAAACCTTTTCGCAGAATCAACCACTGCTATCCGCCTTTCCGCGTGCAATGCCACTCAGCGTAGAGCCACTCCAACCAAGCAAGTGCGCAAACGGGGTAAAACAAGACGTAAGCGGAGGAGAAAGATACAAAGGCGCGAACAACGTAATACGTTTCCAACAGTTCCAGGCGACCCTTTTTCTACTCGATTGTCTGAACACAAACACCCTACCAAGAGGCGCAGGAACAGACACCAGTGGGTCTTCCATAGCAGAGGATCGTGCTGCCCGACGCGGAAGAGGCGCCGAGTTTTTCAGGCAACCGTAGGCTTTTCTGGCGTACACACATGCCTGGACCTGGAAATATGACTCTGAACAAGGATTTCCGGCTGTAAATAGCTCCGTGTGCTATCTTTTTTGAACTGTTTTCTTGTGTGAACTGTTTTCTTTGCTACGAACTCGAACAAAGTAACTGTGCTGTATGACTCGGCTACATGAATTGGTTTTTCGACCGTCTCTTCGATACGGACTGGCCTTCACCCTCAGCGTCTCCAGAATAGTTCTCCTAAGAACTTTCTGAAGAGGGGGGTAGTGTAGTGAAGGGCCGGTGCAGAGTGGGGGCCAATCCGGTACCGGTGGCGTAACGTGCGCGCTAGAGAAAGCAGTATCAAGGAAGCAGGGAAGAAGAAGAAGGACGTCGGAAGCTGTTCGTTTCGGAGGCAGCAAGACGGCCACCCTCGCGGTGTAGGCCCGAGGACCGTCGCCGGCTCTCCCGTCTGAGCCACCGCCCGGGCTGTCAACGAGACAACGGCCGACGAGACCACAAGAAGGTGTTGCGCCAGTCAGCGTGAGCGGTGTTCCGGTGGCATGGAGCGCGGGCAGCGAGGCCTCGGCATGGCGCAGGCCTAAGCACTTCCGTCCCGCCGCTAGCCATCGGCCACCGTCACGTCCCTGCCAGCGAGAGGGCAACTCCTCATCGACTTCACTAGTCTGCCCCGTCGCCATCCAGAGAAGTACGTCTCCGCGTCGTCGCATCAGCGATCGTCTCGTCGCGCGATCGGCGTCTGTGAGCGCGTGACTTTCTTCAAGACTTTGTTTACTGTCTTCCGCACTTGAATGTTCCCGCATCTAGTTCGCTCGTGTGCTACAGTGTCTGTTCCGGCTTTCCCCATTATCCAGCTAATATAATGTGTGTGCGTGTGCGACAACACAGTAGTCAAGTCTCGTGACTTTCTATGCAGCCCGGCCCAACATTCATTACAAGGGGCTGGTTGGCATAGTCTTGAATTAAAATTTAGCTTGCGCTGCATACTCGGACGAGGAGCAGGGACAGGCGGATAAGACAAACCAAACGCTGGTGCGCTGTCCGTTTGGTTTGTTTTTCAAGTACAGCTTTCTACCTCTACCATCCAACCGTTCCTTCGTGGTGTGCGGGACAAGAAACTCCCAATACGGCCGGGGAGGTGGAGGACGGTTTTAACTCATGGAGCAGAGTGTAGACGGCGCGGCGAATGGTTACCCATCGTTCCCCCCGCGCAGGTGCCTGTTCTCATCGGCGGGCGCTTCGGCGGACGGCTTTGTCGTCTGCTTTAGCGACGGTGGTTTTGGGCCTGTTTTGCGGCAGCTTCGCGTCCGTTGCGCCCTTTCTTTGCACGGCTCGATTGACTTGTTCTACAGCACCTCCTTGGTAACTCGGACCTGATGTAATTTAGTGGTCGTACGACAAAGATACGTTAAGGATTGGTTTGCGACGAGGGCAAACAAAATATAGAGACCACATACAAACATCAGGCCAGTGGAGAAATCTTTTGCGCACTGGTTGCCACGAATGGAACCCCGTTTTCTAAATTGCTGAATATGAATTCGGTTGTGTTTTCAGAGGTGTTACAAAAGGCGAAAGGAGCAACTGGTTCTGATTAATAGCGATTATAAAAGTTCCATGAGCGTTCTCGTAACTCTCAAATCTACTAAACTAACTAAATCGGTATAAATGGGATCACTAAGCTCTCATGCCGAATTGTTCCGGTGTGTGCACTTGTGTCGCGCGGTGGTGTAGCCCCGAGCTAGCACATCAGGATGGCTAGGTTCCGCTGTCTCTCCCTTCGAAAGATGCTCGTCTCTGTTTTCTTTCTGTCGACGCACGGCCGGGCTACAGCGGCGGCGTCCGCCGATCTAGCCCGGCCGTGGCCGCGCTGCTGCGTTCGGCACGCCGGCCCCGTGAATTCGAGGTAACGGCTGGCAGCATTTCTGGTTTCACTCTTTGTAGAGCCGCGTGTGTGATTTCAAGTGACGTCGCGTGGGCACCTGTGGGTGTCGTTTAAAGCTTTGCTTTCCTGCCACCTGCACGGCATGGATTGGAGCCATTTTTTACTGTCCCTGTTCCCCGTCCTAGGAAGCAGCTCACCCTAAATTTTAATTCTTCGCTGTTGGTCTTGGAATTCCGCCAGGCTCAAACGCAAGCCTTTTTGTATTTTCAACAGAAGAGCTGTTTAAACCGAGGGTTATCCGTCCGTCGCACCAAAAAACCTCTCTGAACGAGGACGTCACTTTACGTTGCCTAGCAACCCCAGGCGCAGCTTTGCATAGCTTCACGCAAGCGTCGAAGCACAGGTATGGCTCCGCCGAGCCTCGCCGGCGCCCCTCAAGCCATGACGTCACTGATCAACATATGGCATACGGGCTCGTGTACAGCAGCGTCATACAGGCTTGCGCGTGGGCTTGCGCCATGGGAAGCATGCAGCAGCCCGGTTCTCCACAAAGGGTGGGGAGCCGCAAGCTCTGCTGCTTATCCAGCCTTAAACCACTATGCAAGCTGCGGCAACTTTTTTTCTGTGGAGGGGGGGGGGGGCGAACATTGTTTCGGGTTAAACTGAGAAAGGGTATCATGGCTTGTGATAAGAAAGAGTTACTGTTACGAAGTACCGGTAAGTTTCCGTTTTTGAAGAAACTTTCGTCAATGAAGACGGCCAGTCCCCATTGTGGGGCTATATGCCACGGAAAAGGAGGTACAAGAGTGGAGGATTCTGGCCGGGAAAACAGACGGTTTGTTCCGGCCTCGCCCTGCGGTGGTCGTGCGTCGTGAGCAAGAGGGCAGCCTGCGGACGAGACGCCGCTGCTCAACTACCGGTTGCGCGACTGTGGTACCGCTGCGACGGCCTAGAATGCAACGGCCAGGGTAACGACAGCACGGACCAGCGCCCTACCACCACCCAATCACGTTCCAGAAAGTTCCGCCTGCGCGCCGACGAAGCTCCAGCCAACCTGCGCCCTCCCGAGCAGCTCGCCCAACTTGTGAGACTTTCCACGCTTTCAATTTTTATTCCGTGAGAACGGACTCGTCTTTTTTGAACAGTTTAGGTTCTGCTATTAGTTAGCGGCCCTGTATATTTTTTTCCTTCGTCTTCTATCTCCGCGGGCTTGTTCCTTGACCCGACACCATAAAGGGGCGGATTTTCAGTCTTTTTCATGTTTCGGTGTCTGGCCTCATCATTCTCCCGTCCGTAACGCTGGGGATAGCTAGGAGCCGGTATTCCATTACAGTTACCCGGGTACTACCTGATGTTACAACAGGAATGAGATTCAAGATCACCTTTCGCACACAACCGGTGCTAGCATCAACATATTCAAACGAACACAAACCAAACGCAAAAAACAGCGCCAATTCACCCTGTCAAGGTGGTCGGAAAGCGAAGCTGTAGACGACACCCACAGCGACTACGCATGCGATGTCACTTGAATTCACACACATGACTCTAGAACGCGTGAAACCACAAACAATTAAAAACACTTAACCACACCTTTTATTAGTTCAAAGAGATATCCTTTGCTAAGGTTAAATCAATGCATGATTCATAAACGATGGTTGGTTGGTTGAGTTGCATTGGTAAAGCAAATGAATGGAAATTCTTCTTTTATGAAATTAAATTAGGCTCAAACATGGTGCTAGACGATATCACTTCTCCTCCGTCTCTGCCGCCACCGACGAAGGCGACGACTTCATCGGCAGAGACGGAGGAGAAGTGAGATGCCATGCGTTGGTGTGGGCTTCCTTTAATTTTTGTAATCCATAGCGCATGTGCAATGTGCGCACACGGCCGCTACACGTGCCGTGGGCGGAGCGCACAGCGGCCGGAGAGGTCGTGTGACGCTATCACGTGTCATTCAGCGAGAACGCAGGTGGTAAACACGCAGATGTGCTCGGTGAGTGTACCGTCTGTCTCCCCCGTCTCCGCGTGGGTTCCTAGCTCAATAGGCACGACAACGGGCTCTCGCTCGGTTTCCCTATTCGTTCCAGGATCGATTCCTGGCGGTGGCAGTAACTGCTCTTATTGTTTGCGGGACTTTTCTGTTGACACTAACGGTGGCGACAGAACCCTTGGGGGGTAGAGGTAAAAAAAAAACTTCGCTTTAAAAAAAACATTTCCTGCAATGTAAGGTCTCTGGATGACATACAGGTAACAGAAAACAAGCTCTACGTGTCGCGACTAACGAAAACAAAAGCAATGAAGGGCGTTTCGCAGTCATTAATATGCTAGCGGGACTAAATAGGTCATTACCCTACATGTACCCTTGTTTTACAGCGAAGCCGTATTTGCTCTAACACCGCCTTTCCTCAGTTTTAATGCGTAGCATTCTTTGCCGAGTAGCCGCGCAGCCAGGAGCGTGTAACGCCCTGCATTTCTAGACAAATCTTGGTTTTGCGAAACTTGCAAACGTAATCGTTAGAATAACGCGAATGGTGACAATTCGTCGGGCGAAATTTTGAAAAAAAATTTTATAGAAATATAAAAAATTACGGAAAATGTCAAAACGTGTACCGCATGGCATTTACACAATAATGCAGATTTCTCGAAAGTTCCACCTGTAATCGTATTAATAGCGTAAATGGAGATAATTGGTGGAACGAAATTTTCAAAAACTAAAAAAATTAACGAAAACATAAAACAATTACGGAAATGGCGAACCATGTAACGCCCTGCATTTCCACAATAATGCAGATTTCACGAAAATCCAAATGTAATCGGTGTAATAACTGAAGTTAAGATAATTGATCGGCCGAAATTTTTTAAAACTAAAAAATAAGAAAAATATTTAACAAAATACGAAAAATGGCAAAACGTATAACGCATGGCATTTTCACAATATTGAAGATTTCGGGAGAGTTTCACCTATAGCCTAATTGGAGATAATTGGTCGGCATGATTTAGAAAAAAAAATTCAGAGCCCTTCCACCCCGTGAAGAGGGATGGCCAGCAAAGCTGCGGTGCCGTGCCTCAACCTGAGGTTTGACTGTGTCGTAGTCCAAGGGGGGCACGAAGCAAAACACGTTTGTTTGTAATTTGCGATTGAGCGTTGTTCTTGGTTATTACCTGAAAGTCCAGTCCTGTCCAGTCACTGCTCCTCGCGCATGCTCAGCACGGCTCTTCACGAGCCACATGAAACGGCCATCAAGCGGCTCCGACGCAGCGTCAGACTTAGCTACTGCGCAATTGAGGCGCACACCTGGGCACGCGCCGGCGCCAGTGCGTCTGCCGCGGCTTTGACGCAACACAATCCAACACAATGCACTTTAATCCAATCCAATCCAAATCCAATATACTCCAAGCAAGGCCAAGCCAAGCGAAGCCAATCGAATCGAATTCAATCCAATGCCCCTCGCGCTAGCGCAGAACGGCCCTTCACGGCACACGCGAAACTGCTCAACCTCGGCCAGTGCAGCTAACGCTGCAAAAGATACAGGAATCGTGGGTAGAAATTTATTATGCGCGGGTATGGTAATCACGGCGCATGCTCTATGAAGGCCCTAGGATCTTTTTAATTCTGTATGATTTTTTTCCGTTCCCCGGGGGTGTGGCGCGCAGTTTTACGATTCCGGGGATTTGAGTGGGCTCCGCAACGTGGCGCTACGATAGCTAGGGATTTTCGTTTAGGTACCTATACTTGAAAAGCGTGGACACGCAGTGGTTAAGAAAGACTAGAAGGCTAACGATGAAATACGGAAAGAACAGTAGGGAATCCCAAACAGCCAAGGTAACCAAAAAAGAGGCAAGGCAGATTGGAACGAATAAATGGAGGGAAAAAATGGAAGCTAAAACGTCGTTAGAGATGTACAGGGCTGAGAAGATGAACATCAGACAGGAAAATGTCTACGATAATTCCCAGGGCAGTGCTTTGCTTTTTGAGGCTAGAGCAGGTTGGCTGCGAACTAAGAGTTTTGTGGGGAAGTATTCGCAAAATGATGGGGTATGCGTGGTCTGCGGAAAAGAAACAGAAACTATGCGGCACATCGTGTTAGAATGTGAGAGTATCCATCCAAATCTACATGAAGGGAATATTGGGCTTTCAGAATCCCTAGGATTTAAGGGTATCACAGAGGAAGTTAACTTCAAGGCTGTCGAGGGAACGAAAAGAAGATTAGAATGCTGGTGGACGAAAAGCAGAGAGGGGAATATTGCCTAGGACAGTTACCACCTGTAACAGAAAAAAAGTATTTTTGCCTAATAAGCTTTTTGTGCCTGCCCTAAGCAGCGCTAGTATTGAACCAAAAGTGTAAAACATAGGTATATTAGTCTTTTTTGGTAAGATGACATGTCATCACCCCGATACAAAGGGGAAACCAATATAAATCATCAATCATCATCATCATTCCTGTCTACATCGCTCTGGGACCGGAGACGATCTGCTGGATCCTAGCCATTTACAGCTTTGCTGTAAAAAACAAGAAATTGCCTTGAAAAAACTTACTCAAGACTGGCAGCATAAGAATGCTACGTGTTAGTAGTTAATTAGTAGTTAGTATTTAACGGCGCTAGCACAGTTATCAGCATTGGCACTTTTAACCCGCTCTGAGACTGACCAGTATCGTTCGCTTGGAGGGAAAACGGCAGGAACTGTACGAGCACATTTAAAAACTAGCTACAGCGCGAATAGAAAGAAGGACACATAAAGACGACTGGACAAGCGCTGTCTTCCAACTGCATTTATTACGAGAAACCTTGAACCTTTTATACGCAGTCTTCATGTTAACACCAGTAAAACAAAAAAACAACAGAAAAGAGACATATAATCTCTGGTATCACACCACCATATCAACACGCGTTCACGCACTTGGCACAATATACAGACACCAAATTAAGTCATGCCTGAAGTACAGCACGTGTTCGAAACGAAATCTATGTCTTTTTTGGACAGCGCGAATGACGTCCGGCTTGCATAATTACTTACTGCCGTGCCTTTCAATTCCGTGTGCTGCAATTATTTATCGCGTAGTTTGGTTTGCGCTTCTTC
The DNA here is from genome assembly GCF_048455015.1 of Haemaphysalis longicornis. NCBI lineage: Eukaryota > Metazoa > Arthropoda > Arachnida > Ixodida > Ixodidae > Haemaphysalis > Haemaphysalis longicornis. The sequence continues at coordinate 121,582,702 of NW_027526445.1, read as the reverse complement.
CTATCACCTCGCACATGTCAAACTGAGGGTTGCGCCCGATAAATTTGCAATGCAAGGCTAAGAACCCATCGTTTCCTTTTTTGACGTTGTTTTCGTGTTCCCTCAATCTATAATTAAGACATCCGCCAATATGACCGACGTAAACTGACCCACATTTCCTCAGGGGATGCGATAAAGCACACGCTCCATACATGGGACCCACTGCACACGATGCTTTACGTTGCACCCAAGGTTCTTCGCACCTGTCTTTGTAGTGTGTTTGGCTAATTTCACGAGACTGCGGGGAGAGCTGAGATCTACCTTTTCGTGTACACGGTTGCAATCTTTTAAAGCGAAGCTTTGTACCTCTACCAGCCAACGGTTCCTTCGTGGTGTGCGGGGAACGAAACTCCCAACGCGGCTTGGGAGGGGGAGGGCAGTTTTAACTCTCGGAGCGTAGATGGTGCGGGGAATGGTTACTCATAGTTCCCCGCGGGCAGGCAGGGGCGGGACATTTCGGCTACTTCGGCATTCAAAATAGAGTCGCTATGACGCTGGTAGCCAAGCGAAAATTCACCAACTTTTGCATATGTGGCTTTATCTTTCAAACATACGCAACAATAAAGTGATGCTATAATTTGTAGAAATAAAATGTGCTCTTGGCTGTTTCTTTATTTTTACACATTTTTAATTTTTTTAGATGCTTCACACTTTGCCCCACGGGTGGCGCTTTCGTTCTTATCTCCTCCGCTGCCATCCTGTTTGTCTGCTCCTGCCCCTTTCACCAGACGGATGAAACTTCGCCGTTTTTCTGTCCTGTGACTGCAGCGATCCTAACGTTTTGGGGCTGTACTACATACGAGCATAAATGAACGTTGTTGTTGTTTGTTTATTTTTATTACCAAATTATTTTTTATTATTTTTTATTTTTTTATTTTTTTAGTTTTTATTCATATGCAAGTGAACCTAAAAGTTTCCGTTCGAGATTGCGAACATACGAGCGCCACCTGGAGTGCAAAACGAGAACCGCACCTTTCCTACCTCTCACCGCTGAAAAGGGGCGTTTCTTCTCGCGCGCACAGTTATACTATGGTCTACGGTGTTCCAAAGGCCTCAATTGCTACCCCAAAGAATGTAATTCCGACATCTAAATCTCCAACCAGCACAACCGGCATTTCATCGGTAGCACCATGAAGCTTACCTGTTTGTGCACGCCCCACTTTTTCTACCCGCAAACCGTGTACGCATAAACCGGCAACCGGTAATGGCGCATACTTAGGCGTGAAAGACAACGGCGAAAATGTCTCCCCGAAGGCCTTCCAAGCAGAAAAGGAAATATGGGCTCAAGCAGGCGTTCCAACTGGGGAAGTTTCGCTTTTACCGGGAGGGATTTGCAGCTACTTGACGAAGTGAATTTGAGTGGAAACGGCGACGGCTGGTTTCGGTCATTTTAAGTGGCAGCCCTTTGACAGCCGTTACCTGGGCTTCGCGGGAACGGCTGTCTGTTTATGTGCGCGTAACCGAGTGAGCGAACGCAGCAGCGACGAAAGAAAGCGGAGAAGCGCCTAGTGAAGGGTGAAGTGGAGTACGACACGTGCGGCTACGGAATCATCTCTCTCACTGCCTTTCCCTCACACGTTTCATTTGTCACCACCAAGGAGCGCCTTTCCCTTAAAACGTTCCTCAAACGCTGTTCCTTCCTGCCCTTATCCAAACGACGTGACGTTTTCGCGGGAGGCTCAAATACGATATGCAAGAACATGTTCGCTGCTCCCTTGTGCGGGGCTAATCTGAACCACGTGACATTTATTCGGGAGGTTCAAACACGAGGTAGGAGCAGAGTAGAGCACGCCGCCGTACGTTCGCTGATCAGACGAACACTTCCTGAGATGCAGCAGATATGCGCCATGACTGAGAAGACTGCAGCTCGCGCTGTGCACAAATTTCATATTAGGGAGTGTAGTAATCGTCAGTGCATTTTTTGCGCCCATCCGTGTTTCTGTTTATTTTTCGCAATCATGTGATAACCGCATACCGCCGTTAGCTGCCCACTGCTCAATTTGCCAAAGGGGCATAAGTGGAGGCGAGGTGGAAAATAGTTGCAAAAGAGGTGTCAGCAGTGGCGAGGAGGAGCCCCGTAGCGGCGCCGAGTAAATCTATGACACCGGAATGAAAACTGGAGGGGTTATACATATACTGCTTTGCAGCATATGTATAACCCAAACATTTTTTTTCAGCTCGTGGAGTAGCGGCGAATCCCTCCCGGATTGCCCGCTTGGAACGCTGGCGTGAGCCAAAATCAGTCTGTCACTTCTAAGCACGCGCACACGACCTGTTGCCGGTTTATGCGTGCGCAGGTTTGTAGTGGAGAAAAGTGGGAGGCAGGAGGGGAGGCGTGCATACGCAGCTACAGGTTTGATGCCCGTATTGATGGATGGCATGCCCGTTGTGCTGGTGCGCGATGGGACCTCTCCGGTGTCCTTAGTGGCAGAGCGGAATGGGTTTGTGTGTTAGGCTATGTTCAGATTACCGACGCAAAGCCAGTAACGTGATCTATGGACGTAAAAAATGCCATGTCATTGAGTGCGGTGTGCTCAGACGTGAGATGACGTCATTATTTAAAGTTGATTGATTAAGTGTAGGGTTTAAAGGGGCCCTAAACAGGGTTTCAAAGGATGCGATTTTTCGTGCCCAATCTTTGAAGTACTATCCAAAAAACGTCCTGCCGCAAAAATGGTCTAAAAGTCTTCAGTATTAGCCAAGTTATCGTTCATTAAAAAGGGCCCGCAACAAGGCCTGCAGCATTTCCTCTTTCACCGCGCCTCCAAAGCACTGTGGAAGCGGAGACGCCACCAGCCAGGCGCAAGACCTGGTCGGTGACACCTAGAGAAACAGGGTTGGTTCGAGAAGCGTGCAGCCATTGGCTCCGCTCGGCGGTACGTCACGCTTCTTTTTTTAGCAGACGACGGCCAAGCTCCGCCTACTACATCCGCTACCGCTCAGCGGGGTCGGTCGGCGGCCGGCCCGCATCGAACGGCTCCTCACGCCGGCCGTGCTCGCGTCGCCGGAAACGAGTGGAAACGAGCGTTTGAAGGCAAGATAGGGGGCTTCCAAACACAACATGCTCGCTAACGACAATAATTGAAGATTGCCACCGACCACTATAGCGGCTCGCAAGCGTTTCGGCATGCGGCGCTGTCGCGGTGAACTCGTCCCATCGAGGTCTGGAAAAAGGCTTAGCATCGCCGCAGTTATCCAGACACTGCTTTGCGAGGCCGCGACGACGACGATCCCCCGCGCAATATTTCGCTGCACTATCACCCCCTTTCACGTATCCGCAAACTGATTTTCAGCAATATCCCGCTCTGGCGGGCGGTGACAAGTTTTAGCTGCTGCGGTGTATGCCGTATCGTGCCTACACCACACAGTGGGCTGCTTGTCGACCGTGCAGGCAGATACTTTTCGCGGTCGCGCGTGTAGCGGGCGTTTGTGCCCGCAGAGATGCTTCGTGTTTTTCAGCGTGATTCATACCTTGTAAACGACGCGCTATATCTTTAAACTCAGCTAAGCCCGTGTAGCAGATGGCGACGATCTACATTCGTCCGTGCCACCGGTGCAGGACGAATACGCCGTGCCGTCGGTGCAGGAGCGCCGCGCGACCGCGTTTCCCCCAGAGGCGGGAACGCTGAATGGCTACAGCATTTAACAGGGCGCACCAATAGCGCAGCCGTACTGTTGAGAGCTTTGTGCGTCACAGGGTGCGTCAGAAGCGGTCTGTCGCACGTCAGAGCGCGGCAGTGTGGCGGCAAGGAAGCGGTAGGTGAGCAAGGAAGCAAGAAAGCATCTTTGTTGCGTGTTTGTGCGGCCCCTGCTTTACGCAGAGGTGTAATATTTGGTATACATTATCGTGAACGGGTTCTCTAGCTATTACGCGATTGAAATGGCGACCTTCAGAAGCCTATTTGGGGCCCCTTTAAAGCGCCGACGCAACGCAGGCGATCAGGCACGCCGTAGTGGAGGGCTCCTGATTGATTTTGACCACCTGGGGATCTTGAACGTGCGCCAAAATCTCGTACACACGGGCGTTTTTGCTTTTCATTTCCATCAGAAAAGCGGCCACCGCGGCCGGGAATTGAACCCCCGTCCTTGGGCTCAGCAGCAGAACGCCTTAGCCAATGAGCCACCGCGGCAGGCCATTCTTTAAAGTTATTATGACAGTTGCGGCAACAGTCTGAACCCGGCCCTACACAAACAATAAGACGCGGGAGGGACACAGGCAGTTCCATGTTTATCTTCAAGATCAAAGCTTGGATCCGTCAGAGGGTCATTAAGCTAATTGGATAGGAAATATGCTCCATCGCAAATTACGATAAATGTGTTTTGCTTTGTGCACTCCGTGTGCTGCGAACAGCTTTTCAGGTCATCCTTCTTCACAGTGTGGGAGGGCACTAATTTTAGATGCGAAGCATCTCATGCTCGAAGCTGTGTCCCTCCCTCCGTTGTCGTTGTCCGCCGTCCGCACACCCACTGAGCATGCCTCGCCAGGCACCGCTGATGATGATTGTGACAGGATGCCCCCAGGGATTGCCCAACCAAAGAATCCATCACGAGATACCTTCGCATTCAACCACCGTCGTCATCTTCCTCCTAGGGGAACCCTGAGTAGCACACCCCCACTGCGCATGCCTGGCCAGGCACCGCTGATGACGATTGTGGCAGGATGACCCTAGAAATTGGATTAGATGCGAAGCATCTCATGCTCGGGGCTGTGTTCCTCCCTCCCTTGTCGTTGTCGTTGTCCGCCGTCCGCACACCCACTGCGCATGCCTGGCCAAGCACCGCTGATGATGATTGTGGCAGGATGCCCCTAGGATTTGGATTAGATGCGAAGCATCTCATGCTCGGGGCTGTGTCCCTCCCTCCCTTGTCGTTGTCGTTGTCCGCAGTCCGCACACCCACTGCGCATGCCTGGCCAGGCACCGCTGACGATGATTGTGGCAAATTGCCCCTAGGGACTGGCCAACCAAAGAATCCATCACGAGGTGGCTTCGCGGTCAACCACCGTCGTCATCTTCCCGTAGGGGACCCCCGAGTAGTATGCGAGGCATTCCTCCTCTCCTCTCCCGCATTCCTCCTCTCCTCTCCGAAGCTCCTCTCCTCTCCGGGATTGCACAACGAATGGCAACACCTGCGGCTCCGCGCGCGATAATGCGAAGCAGTTTGGGGTTAGAGACGCGACGGTAGCCGCTGCATACTCCGCTGGGGGCGCCACTGTAGCTCCGCGGTATAAATGACGCGCGCGCGTGCTCCACTCCCCTCATTCTTCTCCCGCAACGCCGCAACCGAACTGAAAACTAATGGGAACTTGAGTCGACCCCATGGCTGCTTCGCATGCTACTCAGAATTCCCCTACGGGAAGATGGTTAATTTTTTTAAAAATGAACTACCTACCAGCTCGCCCAACAGTACACTTCGTATGAGCACCGGTGCGAAACGAAGCGGGAATGGGCGCGAAAAAATAGAAAGCCGCTGCCGCTGAACATGCACCACCGCCTCTGCCACCTCATGTTCCATGTCGTCGAGTAACTGGGAATCCCTTCCGGATGAAGACAACTCACCAGGATGTAGCGCTAACGTGACCCAGTAATTCTTGCTCACAATGGGGTGTTTTGGTAGCGACATTTTCGGCGGTGTCTTTCATGCGTAATCACGCGCACATCAGTGGTTGCCGTTTTATGCGTGCACGGGCGGGTGGGGGTCAGAGAGAGGAAGGCGTTCATGGGCAGCTAGGCGTCATGCCCTCACCGATGACAGGCACGTTGTGCTGGTGAGAGATTTAAACGTGGACGCCTCATGGCCCAGTGCAGCCTGACTGCTGGCTTCTGTGTCTGGGTTGTTGAGTTTTTTGTTACCCAGATTGCAAGATGCCTACTACGCACTGCGAGAACGTACAACGCCTCATTTTTCGCCTATAATAGAGCTCGAGTGTGCTTAGAAATTTAATTTAGCTAATTGTGTGGAAACCGTGCTCAATCGCAAATTATAAACAAGTGGGTTTTGTAATGTGCAGTATTTGGAGTGCGCCCAGCTTCCCTGGTCATCCTGCTTCACAGAGTGAAAGGGCTTTTCATTTTTAAAGCAGAGCTTTAGTGTCCGCACTCATGCCATTGCATGCCAACACGCCCTGCAGGATAGCCAACTTTCTCTGACGATGATGATGAATAATTGTGGGTGGAGTGAAAAATGAAACCCTTCACGTGGTCGGAATCGAACCTGCGTCCCCTACGAAGCCGGCGTCCATTCGATAGCTCCATTTCGACATGGTCGAAGCGGACGCCAAGCAGCAGGTACCGATTCGCGCCGTACGCCCAAACTCCAAACCGAAACGTTAGGCCTACGGAGTTGCTGTGGATATTCTAGAGAAGTGATGTGTAGCTCCAGAGCAGCACATACTCGCAGTGTGGGATTGGCGAACCAAATAATCTATCGTCGTCTTTAGACGGAGAGGCGAATGTTTTTTTTTTTTTTGAAACAGGTAGAATTTGTAAATATCTCAATCCTCAACTGAGGAACGGTGCTTTCTACGCTAAAAACCCAATGTTGACAAGCTTTGAGTCGGTAGCAGCGGAATGTCAGCAGCAACGTCATTGGGACCATCCCAAAAACAGAGTAGTAAGTCTGGTAACTGTATGGCAACATTAAAATGTAGCTACCAAATAGAACGGATGCCCTTTTACAGTACCACAACCTTACCATTTGGTTTTAGCTTAGTCTAACGTTTCAATTCCCACGAATTAGATAATCTGGAGTCGCAGCGGATTTCCAGAAAATGGCTGGGGAGTCGCTGTTTTTTCATCTATTTACCTTATTACAGATTTACCGTACTACGTTTGAAGTCGACGCTAAAATTGGGCGTAAACGGTATTCTATGTTGAAATTTTTCTAATGAATGAAACATACTTTTCTTGGTGTTCTCTTTGGTGTACGTGCTAAGTACCTAATAGTTTTAGTACAGTCTGTCCAGAAATGCACTCAGTGCAGCATGAAGAAAGCTCCAAGTGCTTACCTTGGTGGATGGGAGGTATCGCCAGTGCCCATGACCCTTCTTCAATAGTTCCGCGGACTCTTTCTGCATGCCTTTCAGTACGGCGCCTCTCTTCCTCTCGCCAATTTCGAAGCATCTCTTCGTGCGCCCATGTCACGTCTGTTAGTGCTCTTCTCATATCCTCTAAGGCGGCGGTGTGGGTTTCGGCGACTTTTTGCCCCTTCTGCTCCACGGTACGTAAGGTCTCCTGGAGGACTTCTTGCCGTTTTGTGTGTTGTTCATCCAAGGTTTCGTTCCTGAGAGACGAAAAACAATTTTGGACACAGATGATCCTACGGGACCAGCAAAAATTACGAGCATGACTATAGACTTCTTACGATGTAGGGAATGAGAAGGAATTGGTGTGCAATCGCAAAAAGAACATGCCATCATTGGTTTAACCGCCACAGTACCGTGCATCTATGGTGACTGCTGTGCCACTGTTTGAGGTAGCGGCGTGAGTGCGAATCTGTGTGCTGCGTGTGGTAACATCGCGTGCCGTATCACAATCATCATGATTATTTTCCCTTTGCCACAATCAGCCACATTCGCAACAACCAGCCGCAAACACAGTGACCCGAACTCACATGATCTGTGGTTGTTATGCACAGCCAGAAACTGTACGAACACTTCTAGCCCTTCTTAGTGTGGTGCAATGGAAGACATTTTTTGCTAAGCCCGGACACAGCCCAAGGTTGTCGAACCGGCCGAACATGCTGCTCGCACCTCAGGGATGCAGGCCGCCATATGAGGAGGAGGATCCCAAAAGACGTTCACCTCCCCATGCTACATTCCTCCGGTTAGGGCAAAATATAGATATTATCATAAGTATTTTTGCGTCTGTATTGTCACTCCCTTTATATTCCTTAGAGCGTTCACCAAGGACCTTTGTTAGACTAATATGTAGGATAATGCTAGCTAGCCGTAACGTGCCAAGGAACGTTAAACGCTTTGTGCGCAAAGCTGCAACGACCGGTTAGAGACCTTAGAGCTCGAAGCGTAAGGCTAGGCGTAAGGTAGTACCGGGATATTCTCGCGTTCGCCTCCGCTCACCAAGGACAGAGAGCAGAAACTTTGGAATTCGCCCAATTGCTAGTTCTGTGATTAGCATTGTGAAGCTACTCCTCTCGGCATCGATACGTCGTCCCTCACGTTTCCAGGTCAAAAGTCCCAACGCATTCACCTTAAAGATCCGCACCTCGGGCGGTCCTGGCGTTAGCGATGCCTGCTGGACGGCATTTGGGATGCCCTGGGTTCGATTCCCATCCGGACGAAAATTTACGAAATTGTTTTAAGGTGTGTTCTTTGTGCCCCGTAGGCTATTTTGTCGGCCATCTGTATGCCAGGTTTTTTGCTGAAGAGTAATTCAATGCTTTCGCATTAAAAGCAATGAATATAAAATATATAATTGGGTCGATGGCACACTGATTTCTCCGTTCGTAAAACGTTTAGTAAATAATAAAGGGGGTTAAGTAAGAGGAAGGGAATGAAGGGGGGGTGGGTGATCCTCCCCTTCCGGCAGACCAAGGGCGGCCGGTGCGGCCTTGGCTCGGATGATCAGTAGGACCCGGTCTTCAACTCTGCCGTTGCTCAGAAAGCCCTGCCGTCGCTCCAGGGGAAAATGGAGGTTGGGGTGGGGTGTTGGGAGCATAGCCATACGATTTCATTGGTGGTGGTGGCTGTGTCTTGACACTGGGGAAAGATGTATGGATGTGCTGTGCGAGCGATGTTGTGACGGCAGTTATAATCGTAAGGGATGTGTTTGAAGTCTTCACCACATGCGGGCTTCTGACGTGATGATGGACGGGTGGAGGTGGGGGAGTGTTTGACGGGTCACTATGTAGTATTGGAGGTCGCCGCTGTAGGTGGGGTATAGGTGTAGGTGTGATCAGAGGTACGCGGACTCCCTCATCAATCCACTCACTAAAACTCATTTGGACTCACGCGTGAATTTGAGTTTGAGTGAGCGCGAAGTTAGTGTGGCACGGTGAGATTGAGCTTGAGTGAGTTTGAGCCCGACTGATTTTGAGTACGCCTGAGACCGAGTGAGTTCCGAGTCCATTTTGAGTTTCGAGTCCATTTAGAGTTTTGAGTACATTTGAGCAGCCTAGGAGGCAGCTATGGTTGGCTGTTAAGTTTCAAGTGTCGCTTTGGGCTTGCAATTCAGGTTACCTACGGGTACCGCAGCATTCCCGATGCGCATGATCGGTTGGTGGGGAGGTGGGGGGGGGGAGGTGTCTGATTTAGCGGCTGGGCGCGTGATTGCTAATCGACTGGTGAGGTCATCAAAAGGGGTTATCTCACCTGTTCCCCTTGATGGATGGATGATGGTGGTAGAGGGTTGTGGGAAAGCACACGATGGCGCTTGCTTGCTGGGTGTTCGCCTGCTTCTGTTAACAGTTTGATATGCTAGGGTCAAAAAGGAAGAGGTGAGCGCCGGGGGGAAAAGGGGCAGCGGCTGTCCCTTCCGCTGTTTCAAGTGAGTTGTCAACTGAACTGACTGGGCGATGCCCGGTTAGATAGAATGACGACGCAATGTGAGATAGATTGGGTGAAAATTCAAACTGATGTCGCTAAAGCGTGTAAGGTATCAAGTTAAAAGTCCGGATTAACGTAATCACGCGAGGTAAATTAAAAAATGCTTCCTGTGTATAGTCAGGCCGGCAGTCATAGTAAGTGCTAGATTGGGTTAAAATTCGAAATTATGCCGCGAGGGCGTGTGGGAATCGTATTCAAGGTCTAGATGAGGGGATTCACGTGGGATAAAAATGCGTTATGGTTATATCATGACCTAGTCATGGTTAGTCATAGATTAGGTAAAAATTTAAATTCATAGCGCTTGGGAGTGCAGCGTATGAAATTAAAGGTCTCGATGAGGAGAATCACGCGGGACAAATGAAAAACGCTACCTGATTAGTATCATGACATAGTCATGGTGGGTCATAAATTGGGTTAAAATTCAAAATGGCGCCACTAGGGTGCGCGGGGCATCAAATTGAAGGTTGCGATAAGGGAAATCACTTGGGACAAAAATGCGGTAGGGCTATATCATGAGATAGTCATGGTTAGTAACTGTATGGGTTAACATTCAAATTGATGCTACTAGGATGTGTTGGGTATCAAATTAATTGTCTCGATGAGGGCAATCAGTGGGACAAATACAAAAACGCTTCCTAGTTATAGTCATGAGATAATCATGGCGAGTCTTATATTGAGTGAAAATTGGAAGTGACCCCGCTAGGGCATGTAGGATGTCAAATTTACGGTCTTGATGAGGAGATTCACGTGGGACAAATAAAAAAAATCTGCGTTGTTCTAATCATGAGACGCTCATGGTGAGTCATAAATTGGTTTAAAATTCAAGGTGAGGCCGCTAAACCATGTGGGGTATCAAACTGAACGTTTCAATTACGGGAATCACAGGGGCATACAAATAATGCGTCCTGCTTACAGTCATGGGAGTCATATTTAAAATTCGAAATGATCCTGCTAGGGTGTGCGGGGTATCAAATTAAGGGTCTCGTTGACAGAAATCACGTGGGACAAATATAAAAATGCTTTCTGGTTATAGTTATGAGATAGTCGTGGTGAGTCATGGATTGAGTTAAAATTCAAAGTGACGCCACTAGGGCTTGTTGGGTATCAAGTTAAAGGTCTCCAAGAGGGAAATTCGGTGGAAGAAATGAAGCAATGCGTGCTCCTTATCATCGTGATACAGTCATAGATTGGGTTAAATTCAAAGTGATGCCGATAGGGCGTTTAGGGTATCAAAATATTTGTCTCGGTGAAGGAAGGTGGATCGGATGCAACCATCGGAAATCACGGCACTGGATAATAACCAGTTAAGTAAAAAAGTCTTATGAAATTCCCCATAGATATAATTCTACTAGTGAAATGTTGGCACGCCATCTTGAAAGTGTGATTGGTTTGACACATTACAGTACTCAACATCCGTCAAGAAGCCTGCGTTCCCATGAAACAGCTTAGGAACTATTGGGCTAATATGCGTCCTACGGACGCTCAGAAGTAAGTGGGTTGGCGCAATAAGCAAATGCCTCCGATCGCGCGCGCGGTAGTGCAAATTTCCAAGCATTGCTTGCTGCTGTCGGTGCGCGAACGTGTTGACATTTAATACGCGCTTCCATACGTCATACTGAGTTGGTTGTTAAACAAGTCCCTGAAATCCTCCTTTAACTCTGCAGTGCGTAAATGTACATGCTCATAAAAGTAAAATATTTGCCGCCTCATAACACTAATTCCTGCTGCGAAACAGGGGCAACTTATTGGATACACCAAGATTTTACGGCTGTTTGCTTGCTTAAAAGAGCTTTAGCGTTTTAGCGGCCGGTGGGAACCGCGAACACCTATTTCCTAACATGACCTGGAGTTCTCCGCAACTGCGACACTTTTATTTAGCTTTCGGCTTAACTTTTTCGCATTCCCGAGCTGCAAAATAGGTGACCGGTACTATTTTTCGGCTTCCCGTCGATGAGATGAACAGAACATACCTCCAGAGAACCGAAACGTACGATATGGATTGAGCATGACGGCGAATAAACAGCGCTTCCAAAAGCAGAGTACGACCGTATGTATTCTGGCAAATCTGGTTGGTTCGAAGTCTTGTCGATTCAGCACGACGACCAATTCGCGGCGGCACACAAGGGGCGCAGAAACTTTGTGCGGCGAATAGATTTCGCACATGTTGGCACTTCTTTTGTCGTGGTGCGCTTCACACGTTTCTTGCATGAGCACTCTGCGCTAACGCTGATTGTTGGTGCAGCCACCAACGGCGTAATCACGCCCGGAGGAGTAACTTTTGTTCATCGCCAAGTAAAGGCAATGATGGGGCAACCTGCCCACAATTAAGAAAATAAACATCATGTGGATTAAAATTCGGGCGTCAGGCTGGCATTGTGAAACGTAGACTCACACGCAACCTCCGTCACGACAAAGCGCGTGTGGGGTGGCCCGCCGCGTTAGCGGGATGGGAACCGAATTTATGGGCAAATCTGACAGCTCTCGGGCGCTTCGAACGCTCTCCTTAAGGCACTGTTGAACTTGTCGCTGCTGACGTACCGAATAAATGACACTTACCGATTTTCGGTGCCGCCTGGACGTCTGATATCTCGCGCGGCAGGACTAACAGCGTGGGACTGCGACGTCGTCTGCTCGCCCCGCAGTCCCCAAGAAATGGCCGCCAGGTGGCGCCTCGATCGTTAGTAAATGGCCGACCAGGCCAAATTCTGGTCTGTTATACAAGCGTGGTAGAGTGAGCAATGGGTGGCTGCGAATGTTGACCGTTCCCGACATTTAAAAAGAGTTTCCCCATTCTCCATCTCCATCTTGACCCTGCGGCTGTTCACCAGTGTTGTTTTGGTGGCTATGCGGGCTCTTTTCCTGACATTGCGATCTTCAGGGTGTCGACCAAGCCACGTTTTAAAGATGGCCTGTTTCAATGCCGCAAGCGCGATTAATCCCTCTGAAGCACCAGATCAGGGTTTTTGAATATTGTAAGAGCCTTGGGTACTTGGTGAAGCAGGACGTTTATTCTACACAGCCGTCTCCGAACACCGGTCCAGGAACCAACGATGATGATCAGTCCAGAAGAAGACGAAGTGTTCCTGGAAGTGTTTAATGATGTTGATAATGTGATAATGTGGAAGATAAATAAATGAACTTCCACACTTCGGAGCTTCGCGCTTACAATATTGCCGTCCTTCAAAGCTGAATTCGCCGTTACTAAGTAACTTGTGTTTACTTTAGCTACACGCGAACCCCGACACGGAAGCCAATAATTGTACAGCCCCGATGAGCTTATGATAGAACTAAAAATGTTTACTTATGAAGTGACTGCACATAATGATCTTACGATGCGGTCATTTCCTGGCTTAAATTTGCTCCCTGAAACCCTTCCCTTTGACACCACAAGTCCTTTTGTGCTACCAATCCAGCATCTGCAATGAATTTCCGCAGTTTATCTACTCCTAACCAGTACTGATCAGCGGGATGCCATTTTTATCTGCCCTGCATGATTTTATTAATCGAAACCTTAATTGATACCCCACACACCCTGGCGGAATTTATTTGATTTTTAACCAAATTGTTTTTGTTGCGTTCTGCGAAGTCGATTGTAGGGGTCAGTGTCCTAGAATAGTCTCTACTGTTAACTGTTGATTGTCCACTCGGCTGAGCTCGGCGGCCAAAACACGTCTTAGCCGAAAGACTATAGTGCCGGCAAAGGGACTAAAGTGAGTGTGCGGCCCTGCTCCTTTCCCCTCTTTTTTAACTGCCCTCTCTTTCATCCCCTGCACACCCCTTCCCCAGTGTCGAGTAGCAATCCGGGCTCTAAGCCTGGATAACCTCTCGGCCTTTCCGTTTGCTTTTCTCTCTCTCTTAACCTAATTCATGACTTACTGTGACTATCCCATGAGGATAACGCGAATACGTACAATTGCTTGCAAGCAGCGCTAATTGTAATGGCCAGCAGGTATAGCTGTAATAAATCAGCAACAAAAATTATTTCAGACTTCACAAGAGTTACGATATCATGTCGTACTGAATGCAAGCGTTTGAGCTCACGAACGTCCACCCGTGAAATTTTTGCCACGCGTAAATTTTAAAACTCTGAATGCTAATGAATTGCGAGTCCATCTGAGCCAGAGTAAATTCTGAACACGAGGGAGTTCTGAGTCCATTTGAGTTCTGAATTCATTTTGAGTTTTCAGTACATTTTGTGTTCTGAGAACATTTTGAGTTTTGAGTTTTGAGCCCATTTTGAGTGCTCAGTACGTTTTGAGTTTCAGTGCATTTTGAGTTTTGAGTCCATTTTGAGTTCTGAATACATTTTGAGTTTGAAAACATTTTGAGTTTTGAGTACATTTTGAGTTTTCAGTACATTTTGAGTTCTGAGTAAACTTTGAGTTATGAGTACATTTTGAGTTTGAGTGCATTTTGGGTTTTGAGTATATTTTGCGTTTGAGTACATTTAGAGTTCTGAGTACATCTTGAGTTTTGAGTCCGAGTGAGTTCTGAGTTTTGCGCTCACTGTGCGTTTGAGTTTGAGTGAGAGCACATGTACTGCTCAGCGATGAGTCGGAGTTTGAGTGAGTGGTGATTCGAAAATAAATTTGTAAGTGAGTTTGAGTGAGCCGCACCAACTTTGCCGGGCTATGGGTGTGATATAGCGCAGCTTCCGGAATGGAGCACGCGTCAAGTGTGGCCCACAAAAGGTAGAGGGAAGGTCGCGTACTTCGAATGGCGCCGCAAATAAAGCGATTATTGGACCACTTACGCCGTTCTGCCAATACAAGGGACCATGAAGAAACGCTTTGATAAACCTAAGCGCACCTTGTCCGTGTCTTTATTGCACAGCATAAATTTGCGTGTAAAGTGACATAATTGCGTAACACAGTTCGGAAAGGCTGTGATATACCCGCGTAAACACAACTGTCACCCCTTTTCTGCTTCGCGAGTGAGCAATGTAAGGGCCGGACATTTTTTCTTTCACAGTTTATTTTTCAATGGCAAAGGGTTTGTTCTGCTGAACACAAGGACGGGGGGTCGATCGCGTCCGTGGCTCCAGTTTATCCGGTCGAGATGAAAATCGAATACGGCCTAGTGCCGACCTTTTGGCGCGAGTTCAAGATCCCCAGTTGGCCGGACATCATTTCAGGTCTCTACTATGGTGCGCTTTACAGTAAAGCACAGGTGCCGCTTCGGAGCGTGAAAGCGCGACACTTTTTCTAGCAGCGTTTCTTCTACGTCTGTCGGGAAAGGGGGCCAAGAGTTGAGCGCTGCACATGCCTACTGAGCATACTTTATGTGTATGACTCCGTTTCAACATTTCGAGCGATGTGTTTTCCTAAAGAGGAAGCAAGTAATAACGATTCTACGAGAACGATGTGTCGACCGTGCGTTAAAAGATCAAAGCTGGAGGGTAGCAGAGCGTGTTAGGTCACTTCTGATACAACATTTGGAATAAACATGAATGGCGTATGATGCAGAAAAACCGTTATGTGTAAGGCAGTTACTTCAATACCAAATTGTCGATAAATGTTCAATTATAACAGCGCCAAGAACGCTTCTCTAGTCACTCCTATGAATACTACTAAATTCTGGTTTTCACCCAAGTAAGCCGCAGCGCAACCTTTACGTCTACAAAAGACGTGTATAATTGAAGAGCGTCCAGAATTGTCGTTAGAGACGAACTTTTCAACCCAATGCTGACCTGTGCTTCATGCGGTAAAAGGTGTAAATAAGAGCTTCCGGAATTGTGAGGCCGGCGCAAGGTGCGCATTTATTCGTTCTTTTCCGTAATCTGTTTCCCCCGCAAGATCTTAGACATCTTAGAACATCAGTGCAATGTTCGTGAATTTAGGAAAAATACCAAGATCGGTGTTGAGATTACCTATTTATCCTCATAAAATCTGTGTCGTCCCCTTTATATCTCACGGAAGCGAAATTCTTAATGTACAGACAAGTATTTCGGAACTACGCCACATGCTTCAGAGACACAAACTTGACAAGAGCGTTTGTTACGTTTTCCGTCTGCGGTACGTGAAAAATAAATAATATACAAAATACTTACAAACATTCGCAATCCGCAAGCGCCTCGTCCAGTAGGTCAGTCCTGTGGTATAGCCCCCGATCATCATGGAATAAACGGAAAACAGTGGAGGGAGTCGAATGAAACAATACCACTACAGACACGAATGCTGAAATGAAACAATTCGTTGGTTAGGTTTTAGCGACCCTGAGCGGTGGCTCAGTGGCTAAAGCGTTGTGCTGCTGAGCACGAGGTCGTGGGAACGATTCCCGTCCGCGGCTGCCACTTTTCTGATGGAGGCGAAAAGCGAAAATTCCCCTGTATACGAGATTTCGGCGCACGTTAAAGATCCCCAGGTGGCCAAAATTAATCCGGAGCCCTCCACTACGGCGCGCCTCATCGCCTGTGTTGCGTCGGCGCGTTAAGCACTACTAACAATAAATCAATCAATTAGGTTTGAGCGAAAATTTCATATTTTACTTGGCCAGCCCGATTGCGTCTTTCTTCAATAGAATTACACTCTCTCTATATCTGAAAGCGTGGATACCGAAAGACCAATTTTACCTTTACCATCAACCCCAAGACAATTCTCTCAGACATATCCATTCGGACACACCACAAAGGAGGAACACTTTGTTTTTCTCGAGTTTTTAATGGCCGCGATGAACGCACGCGCATGCGCACGATGTATAAATGGAGCGTGACGAACAAATAGGCATTCGCATTGAAATATTCCGGGTTCAGGCGCATCAGATTAGGCTGCCGGAATATAGGACAGGGGCTAGCTAGCACCACTTCCACCAGATGGCAGCAGTCTAGAAAAAATGGTGCATAGCAGGTATTGACAATAGAATAATAAATCAAGTGGCCCCCAGTGTTAAATCTGAGGGAGCAGCAGGGCTGTGGTTCTTGTCTGCACGTGCGTAAATTGGGGCTTCGCGTGAACGGAAGCGCCGTCCCCCCGCAAATTCTATGGTTCACACAAACAAATCCACAGCTAAATGTCGGCGGCGCGGGGCTCCCCCTCTCCCACTTCTAGGGGAAGGTAGAGGTACCCGCCACGGGAGTCGAGATCACGGCGGCGCCCTTTATCAGTAGGTCCGCAAAACGCTTCCGAGGCGGTTCCAAGACCCGCAAATATATGCCGCCGGTACGTCTGGGAACCTAGGGTTCCGTAGGGGAACCTGATCTTACCCCTGCGGGGCGCACGACCTACGGTCTACAGACGAAAAGGCAGAACCCATTATGGATAGTTTGGAGACGTGGGTAAGAGTGTGCTACTCCTTCCCCAGACGACTTGCAGATCTCGCCGCCGCTGCCTCGAGTCGATGAAGAAGAGATGGTTGAAGTCTACAGAGAATGACTTTGCATCCACCATTCGCCGCCGCGAAGAAGACTACGATCTCTTTGATGCACATGACAACGATCACTAGCACCGCATCTATGTATAAACAATGATACTGAAGCTCAACTATGTGACCGGCAATGCTCACCTGCAACATCTTTGCCATTCAATTCTTGCGCGTGAATGCAAGCTTCGCGGCTTTTTTTTTTTTTTTTGTAGCGAAGCTCTTAATGGGTACGGTTGCGTCAATTTTTTCTACTCCGCGAGGGAAATAGCAGCGCAAGCACAAGTTGCGGCAAATACAACATTTTTTCACAAATTCTGAGCAGTCAACGTCGGTAACTCTTGCGTTGAACTCTCCCCTCCCTCAATGCCCCCCATCCAAAAAAGGCGTGATAATTGGCGGCTAAGATTACTATATAATTATTCCAAAGTTCATTTTCTTTCCACAAATATTTAGCTCACTGTGAAGCTGAGAGCTGCAGAATCCTCGCCTCCTGTCAATACATCGACTTTTACGGGAGCAGTACGGTTTCAGGAATTGACTGCTACTCTCTGTGTACCGAAACTATTTTTTGCCTGAGCATAAATTTTGTATATAGGGGATAATTATTTGTTATGTGTAATATAAATACCAGTAGTTAGTCCCACTGCAACAATTTGTAGCATCAAATATTTCAGTTGAATCATTTTTTACACATTTGAGCCAAGTTGATGCCAAAAAAGAAATATGACATGCACTTTGAAAGCAACACGTTACTGCTCAGAATAAGGTATCTATCTGAGTGATACTTTTTTGCCAGAGTAGTTGGTTAAACCTAAGCAACTAGACTTTGCGATGAACGCGCCATGTATAAGAGAGGAAATGGCTAGAAATGATGTTTATTGAACTTGCTTTGGTGTCCACTAAAGTTGTGCCAGCCCCGTCCATTTCCTTTCGTGTGCGCAATCTGCTCGTGCTAACTTTGTTTTGTTTGTCATCATGAATTCAACTTTGAAGTGCAAGCAAAGTGAACAAGTCGGTACCTCACCTGATTTCGAACGTGTCAGCCGGGCACGACACACCTGGAGGGGAAAAAAAATGCGCTGACGGTTGCTACACTCAGTGATGCGAACTTTGGGCGCAGCATGAGCTGCAGTCGTCTCGGCCACGGCGCATATCTGCTGCGTCTCAATAAGTGGTCGCGTGATCAGCGAACGGAGGGCGGCGCGCGCCACACTGTTTTAATCTCTCAGCGGGCCGCCACCGCCGGCCAGTGTGTTGTAGCACTATTCTTACACCGTGGTTGTAGCAAATGGTTGTAACTCCTGCGCGAATGTCACGTGGTTTGGTTTAGCCACGCACGGGGGAGCAGCGAGCATGTTGTTGCAAATCGTGTTTGAACACCTCCCGCGCAAATGTCACTCGTTTGGATTAGCGGCGATCGGAACAGCGTCTGGGGAAAGAGTCAGGGCCTTGGTGGCAAAGCATGAAACATGAGTGAGGGTGTCGCCGTGGCAGAGATGAAGCCATAGCCGCGCGTGACTCCCTCCTTCTCACCCTTCTCCAGACGCTCCTCTCCGTTTTCTTTCCGCCGTCGCTGCTGCGTTCGCTCACCCGGTTACGCGGTCATAATAGCCGACGCCGCGAAACCCATGTAAAAGCTACCTGAGGACTGCGCCTTAAAATTGCCGTAAAGAACAAAGGAACTGTATAATGGATCTCAAGATCCAAATGTTAATATCTACCAACGCCGTAGCCATGAAATTTTGCTAGGGAGGCGGGAGGGAGGAGGGGGGCTGTGATTGCACCCCGACCTTCTCCACGTAATTTTTCAAGGGACTGAAAATACTTCTAATAAACGCATAACTATATTTATATAAGAGAATAATATAGTAATGTCATAGTGATCCAAAAATAATTGCTAATAATATATAACATGACATAATATATTCCCTTAATATCTTAACTGTCACCAATGTAGGTTACACTCTGCGAGCGAATTCTTGAACCCTGCTGCTACGAACAAAGAAAATAAAATATTTATTCAAAAATAATTATTTGTACCTTCTGAAATTGTAAGAAAACTGTTATTGCTGCTTACAATTTTTTTTGCCTACAATAAAAAGAAATAACACCTAAATAAATGTTAAAATGCAGAACAAATATAAACATATTTGCTCAACAAACACAGAAGCACACAGATAGAGGTAAACAACTACATTAATCTAAAACTAACAAATGGTTGCATGCAGCGGATATTATAAAAGTGAAAAGCACGAAACAAACAACTTGTGGGTGGGTGTTTTATTTTAATTTCGCTTTGTCATTCAGGAACCCTTTTCCCATTTTTTTGCTCACGTGCTTCGGTTAGGGACAAATACTAACGCCGTTTTCTTTTATGCCAATATATTGCGTAGGAGCAGTTTGTCAACCGTAGCGCACAGCAGGTAATTGAACCAAAATTAGTCGCACAAAATTGCGTCAAAATATACAGTTGGGGTGAAACAAGCGAGATTATATATTGATCAGGGCAACAGAAGTGTCACAGGCCACAAAGTGTGCAGGTGCCATCATAAATAGTTGGGACAAGTATTTGGGAATATTACAAAATATTATTCTTACTGCCTTTATGACAGCCAAATGCGGGTTTATAGGAAGCTTTTTAGATTAGGGAGGACTCCTTTGAACACACACCAATGCAGCCAGGCAGTTTCCGGAAGAAGAAATTCCTGTACATTTACGAGACCGTGCTCGAATTACTTTTGACGGCACCTGTTCATTTATAAAGAAAGCGCGTCCTACATGTTCCGAATTTACGGGGCGATTTGCTGCAGCGGCGCCGCTCCTCCGGCAAGAACGACCTATTTTTGTAGCTGTGCAATAAGTCGTTTTGAACACGAACAGCGCCGCAGCAGCAAATTCGCGCCTAAACTCGCACCATGTAGAATGGTAGAAAACTCCGGAGAGCGAGTGGCCGTGGTAGAAAGGGCGCATTCCCTCTTGCAACTTGCCACGTCACACGACGTCGCAGAGGGGACAGCCGGCCGTCGCTTTTCGTCGCTTTGCGAACGCGGAACCGACCGCTTTCGGACCGAATTCCCGCGTCGCGCGACGGCATCGTAGAACCGGACAGCCAATCATGGCCACAGTTACGGCTGACGTATCCGGAAATGAAACGTTAGTTTCCATCGGGCATTGCAAACGGCGGCGAGCCGCCGCCAGGACAGCGGGCCCGTCGGTCCGGCAAGCAACTTCCCGCGTACTTCGGTTGTTTGATCAGTGGCTTCAGCGTACACATGTAGGAATCAACGAGCAGCTTTGGAAGCAGTGCGTAGAAACATGTTTGGATTGTAAAAGCAAGAAATGTTGGATAGTATCAATTGCAGCCTTTTCGTACCTCAATCGGCATGTAGCAAACACTGTGGAGTTCAGAGGCGCCAGAACCTCTGCGTCTCTAAAAAGAAGCGAACTTTTCGGGCTGGGATGCGAGGGTTCTGGCGTGAAAGAAAAAAATTGTGTATTTCTACGTGCAATAAAATGTTGAAAAGTGTCTGCTTGAGTTCGTTATTCCCCGCTCCTCCCGCAACCCGCAATGCTTTATGCACTGTTCCAGGTTGTTCTACAGAGATTTCTACTTGTTCTTGTCACGCTAGTGCAACATATTTTTCTTTGAGTGCGAAGAATTAAAGCACCAAGGAAGCCGTACATGTCGGGTAACAGCTCTGCTAAACGCAGTCGCATCATCGCTCGCCGCAAGTATGAAAACCGCCTCATCGCGCGACACGCGTCGACGTCGGGTGACGTGCCCGAGTCGCAAGTGGGAATGTGCCAGTTGGCGCTCAGAACCTGAGAGGGGAGTCAAAGCCAGCCAAGGCTTTCGAAAACTGGACATCCGAAGGGTATAGCGCAACGGGATGCCGCCGCCGAGCGAGCGCCCGCCCTGCGGGGCTCGCAGACTCGTGGGTCCGGGAGGTGTTTATGAGAAAAATATTCACGGCAACTTCTGAGGTTTCTGAGATTCCTGAGGTTCTAGACAAAATCCAAGGATGCTTTCCACCTCACGTGGTTGCCTTGCTCGCCGTAAATGTCAGCGTGACAAAATTTCGGGGGAGGGGGGGAGGGAGGCGCCGTTTTCGCAAATGGCCGTTTTCGCAAACTGCAGCTGAAGCCTGTGTCATAAAGCTGGCAAGATTTGTGACCGTGGATCGACCCGAGAAAAAGCGGTGATGATTTGGTATCACAACGTTCTTGACGCAGGCAGAACGTTGTGATACTACTACTACTACTACTACTACTACTACTACTACTACTACTACTACTAACAATAATAATAATAATAAGAAGAAGAAGAAGAAGAAGAAGAATAATAATGGTAATAATAATAAAGAGGAAATGTGGCGACCTGTTTGGAAAGTTTCCTGCATGTCATAACCTTTGGGGGCATGCCCAACTTAGATGTCCCCGGTAAGAACACACGAATGTGCGAGACGATTGCGTTATTCGAGCTCGAAGCTATAGGATTTAAAATTTTGATACGGCTGTGTTAGCAATAACGGAGTTCAGAAATGTCTGCTGCGAAAACATTCATGGGATATCAACAATTTTTTCGTGGCGAAAGTTCGGCAAGAAATAATATGGGGCCATTTTTCTGTGGATGTTGTTAAAGATCGACGCAATACAAATCGGAACAGGCTTCATAAAGCTATGTCTACTGCTCCCGACTGTGCAGTCGATAGTTCATGTTGGCCTCAAGTTGTTCGTCGGCAAGCCTTCCCTGTTGCTGATATGCTAATCCTACAACCTTGACATCTAACTCACTGCAACTACTTGTTGCACAATCTCTTGTCACAGGTGGTCACACTTTGTCCGTTTTTGTTGGGCGTAGTTAAAACAGTTCTCACGTAATAGCTCTCTGATTGCCCCTTTTGCTCATCCCCCTCAGTTGCTTTTTATTTTGTGATGATTTATGGCTACATACATGTTTTTACTTTCGCTTTCAACAGCGAAGCGGTTCTTGGTCGAGTCTTTCATGGGACGAGGCGTGGTAATGCAGGCGCAGCTATGTGGAGCATAGCGAGAGGGCGAGAAGGCCCTAAGCACGCATTTAGAAAGTCAAAAGAATGCCTAAACTACACGCTTATGTAGGCAAAGCGCTTATAAAATACTAAATCTGTTGTCATTGTTCATACTTGTCAATATTGTCGAGAAGAAACGAAACGTTAGGAATATTTGAGGGAAAACATCAATACATATGAGATATTTGCACTTTTCTTAAATTCAAAAACACGTGACTTTTTTTGCGACAGCAAAGATACAATACGTATTGATAAAGAATGTCTGCCGTAAAACTTCAAAAAACAGTCGCGGCGCCTCCTCGTGGCAGTGTTGCAATCTGAAAAGTAACAAAAGTTTCCAGGAGATGGCGCGAGCAGTGGAAGAAGAAAAAATTGACTGGCGATTACCATAGTCCCTAATGGGATATTTGGACGCAGCAGAAGTGCGCTGAGGCAGCACTCACTCTAAGGTTCTGTCGACGGCAGCGATGATGATCCTCTTCGTCGGCGGCGCGAAGTGCGTCTCAGGAAGGTACCGCTACCCGCGTGTTCGGCAGGGGACGCAGATTATTGTCACGCGTACGCGCCCTCACGTTTTCTCCAGCGTCGCGCAGACGAGCGTCTGGTGCGGGCACAGCATACTACCCCCCTCCCCCACCGCACACATTCGGAGAGCGTTCGCGCCCCCACGGCGAACCGCCCTCCTCTACCAATTTCGGGTCAATCTCCTAGTTTGCTTTCTTTCATCATTCGCTTTCTCTTTCACTCGCCGGTCTTGTCATCGTTCACTCGGCATCGTTCACTCGGCTACGCCTACAACGAGGCTCAGCCCAGAGATGGCCGCCAAAGAGCTGCGCCCTAAAATTGAATTGTCCAGGACGGGAATTCATGTGCTCGGTTAGAGATCTTTGAGGCAAACCTTGCGATAGGGAATGCCAGGCAGCTTCGCTGTTAGCACCAGTGTTCGCGACGTTAAGTCAGTGAAGCTGGGCTTTTTTTGTCTGTGAACTTTTGGTTCCCCACATCCAATATGGCTGTGGTTGGCAGGCTTCCTATTAATTAAGGAATATAAAGCCTCGGATATCTGTGTTATCAAAAATGGCAAGAAAAACAAAGAAAATCTGGATCACCCAAAAATGAATCTAGGTCTACTTTTTTCACTTGTCCACGTATAGTATACGTGTATTCAGTTTTTTACCAATTCCGCCCAGTAGGACTTCGGTGAAGCCCATTTTCTAAGTTAATTTATCTATCGTGTGGCCCTTTCTCACGAACATCGTAGAAAGCAGACACCCCGACAGTTTAAAAAAAATCAATCGAGACTTTGCATGCCTTACATTTTGCAGTGAAGTATGCCGCCAGTTTCTTCGCTTTTTCCGTGCCAAGTGCGTTCACCATGTCCACAGGTTTCACTTTAAACGTATCGTTCATGGAACGCACACCTTTGTCAGCGAGATCTTGCATGAGCCTTGTCATTTGAGGCTCCGTTATCGACGGGATAGCTGCCCGTATTTCAGCAGCAAGTTCTTCCATCTTTTCTAGAGCCGAGGTAGCTGTTGCTCGGATCCTCTTCCGCTGCACAAACGAGGTGATGTGCAATCTTATAAACAGCACGAAAAGTACGTTTTGGTGTTCTTGCGCTCAAAAGCAATTTTGCAGTCAAGAGAGTGCGAAAATTGGTTACAACAACCACCTGCTTTTGCAACAGCGTTCTGAGAGCCTGCCTCAACCAAAGCCCTATAAAAGGCTTGCAAACGTGTCAACATCGTTGCGTTTGCTTGGAGGCCAATAAAACGGTAACTTCCATATTATTCTGGTTCCTCTAGAAATGCTTCTGTAGCAATTCTTTGCGGTTGCAGCTGGAGTTATTACGGCGCACTGACTAGAGATGGAACAGCAACCACGCAATCACCCCAAGTCGGGGGTGATGTTGGTACCCGAGCCCATATTTCAAGTTAGATATTTACATGTCATCTTGTACACACGCGTGCCCACAGAAAGAATGAGTGAAATTTTAAGCGACCCCGAGATGAACTGCGGGCGAGGAGAAAAAAACATTTACAAAATTATTGCGACCCTGGACATTCGTTCAGTGGACACCCCATTTTTTGGAACATTTACTCTGTAATATTGAACTCCCAAACCCATTAACCACTAGGTGCACACCAGAACCCTAAACAAGTCAACACGCGTCCGACCACATCGAGAACACGAGAGAGATTATATTCTCATTTGAGCAAACGCTGACGTTTTGGCGCCCGCCATGTCCGGGGCCCCCCAGTCGGTGAAGGCCTGGGCTAGACTAGCCTCCCCGGTCTTCACCAGCAGCCGACGTTAGAATGCGAAGTCGGAGCTGTTCAGGTGCCCCACCCGCTGTTCTCAGGTAGGCTGTCAATTAATGATAAGGGATGGCGTGTGTTGGCGCTCCCATACCATGCGCTAGAGAGTGTAGGGCGTAGGGCAGATTGTGCAGGTAGAGAGGGTGGGAATGAGGTCCGTAGGGGAATAGGGTGAGAAGAAGTTTGGAGCCGGCAGACGATAGCCTGGACGCATATGAGGTTGGGGTGCCGATGAAGAGATTTTACGTGTTCGTGGCGACAGTGTGCCAAGGTATAATTGTAGCGGGAAAACAGAGCATACAGTCTGAATGTGATCCAAAGAAAGAAGTGGTGCACCCGGCCATCAGGAGCACCCGCCACTGCATGCATGACCACAAGATCATCGTCAGACAGCGCTCCACACAAAGCACTGGAGGAAGAAAAATGAAGAGCGAGCATAATGTGACAGTTCTTTAATGTAGGCTGAAACACACAACAATAGCATTCTGGCTGCATTTGTCGCTCTTACGCAGTATCGTCCTAGGCATCGTTACTTAGTCCATTTAAATATCCATATTTCTTCCTTGGAAGACCTGGGGGCACATCGGTTAGAGGTGTGCTTCAGCTGGACTCCGCACTTTTTCAGGAGTCTTGCATTACAGTTTGTAAGCTATTTCCAATAATTGCTACACTAACCTTCCTGTAATACAGAACATCCAAGCGCCGGCTCTGCGCACATGTCTTGGTCTGCCGCATAATTGCTCACGCACTAGCAACTTAGCAACTATAACAAGAACACCCAAACGCAACTTATATGGCTACTGGGACACTACGCCTGTACCAGGCTCCTCACGAGGCTGTGGTCTCACCACCTGGCGCCGCTTCCTCAGGATCGAGCACGATCTACATTTTCATTGATTGATTGTAGGGTTTAACGCGCCGACGCAACGCAGGCGATGAGGCGCGCCGTAGTGGAGGGCTCCGGATTAATTTTGACCACCTGGGGATCTTTAACGTGCGCCGAAATCTCGTACACACGGGCGTTTTTGCTTTTCGCCTCCATCATAAAAGTGGCCGCCGCGGCCGGGAATCGAACCCGCGACCTCGTGCTCAGCAGCGCAATCTACATTTTCAGCCAATATCACAATGCACACGGCTGAAATACCGTTGAGGCAGGCACGCCCTTCCGGTTACAACGTCTTGCTGTTGTGGTGCCTTGCACAACCTGACATTGGTCTCAGAGTTCCCGGAATTGGAAGAAAAGCCGATGGCCACAAAGCTGGCGACTGGCCACAAAGCTTGCGTGCAGCGCTTTGCTGCGGCTTCCTCCACCAGCTGGTGATGAGACTAGAAAAAATCCATCAAGCCATCACAGACGGGCATACATGTATGCATACATGTAAGCCACTGGAATATTACTGCAGTAATATTCCAGTGGCTTCCACGTCACTGCGGATTCATCCGCAACGTATTGGATGATGAAGCTGCCCGTACAGGCCACGATAGCGAACGCAGCATCCTGTTTCTGCCCTCAAGGACGGATGCCGAGAGGACGCTCCCTTTGTTTTCACGTAGGATTACCATGAAGCAATGAAACGCACAAGAATTTTCGAATCCCCTTCTCTATATCACAGCGCCGTCTTCCGCAAGGACTGCCTCGACCCCAGTCGACTTTGCATTGTAGACTGTGGATGGGAATGGCCTTCACGAAAGCTTACGCTTTCCTAATCGGGATGGTCAGTAGCGTCCACTGCGACGCCTGTGGCAAGGAAGAAACAATAGAGCATGTGATATGTCGCTGCACCAAATACTTATCGTAGATAAGCGGGCTAGCCACCGCACACAGCCGAATGTACGATCGATCATTTCCAGCAGAGATAATCTTAGGTGATCGGTCTCTACCATCGACTTCGCAGAAGCCGACAAAAGCCTTTCTATGTTTTCTTAGCGAAACAAATTTACATGGATGGCTGTAGGGCCTAAAACGGGACTAGACTGCGTGCTTTGCCGCTCCTATGCCTTCCTGATTTCTGCCCTTTTTTTTATTCCCTGAACCCCACTACCCCACTGCGGGGTATCAAACCGGGCTATACACCTGGATAACCTCCCGGCCTTTCACCATTGTTATCTCATACTCCATTTGTTGTCGTAAGAACTCCCTATATTACCCGCGGGAAGAGATTGATAGCCAACCATACGAAGACCATACCACTGTATCATCTGCATCAGTGCTATAAACTGAGCCCCTTCAACTAGATGTACTTTTCAATGACGCAACTGCGTTTTTCAATACATTCCATTGCAACCTTGATTCAATACCAACACCGTTGCCAGAAGTTAGCCTCTGCCACATCCGATACTTTTGGATTCCCAAGTGTAATAAATTTCTCTGTAGTGGCATTTCATTCTGCTTGTTGAGCGCTCTATTGAGTCACAGAGAAATGCAACGTGCACCTTACTGTATACGTGACGACCACAGTTACGGAAATATGCACAATGCGTCACAAACTTCTTGGGGCGGCCGGGAAAAGCGCATAGTGACAGATGATGTCCGAAAATACGTCATTCGATCAATCTTAAAACAGTGCAAAAAGGGATAAAAATACATCCGCTCTTTTCTTGCACACGGGCTATATACGTTCTAATCCACATGGTCATCGTGATATTTTGATGGCTTACTCTTGGCGCCCCCAAAGATAGTCATGTTTCTGTATGCTTGTTTCATTTCGTTGGACAGCTTGAAGCTTGCTGTCTTTTGATGTGCGTTTGACATTCGTTCCCAACAGCGCCAGGAGAGTGCTGCTCCTAACTCGCAATAATGCTGCTCGTACGTTCTTATATCTTCGTGTGCAGTGCAGCACGGACTCCAACTCATAAACCCTGTGTACAGGTGGTATCGCACAAGCGCAGCCTAACCAATGAGCGTTAAGACGTAATTTTATATTCATAGCCCTACGTTAGAGCGTCCGCATTTCACTTACTGGTTGTTCTAGTATACTTTTATTTAAATATAGGAACAAAATATAATACCATCGCCCAATATATGGACACCAGCTAGCACATGTTTTCAGGAACATACGTCACCAATGCACCTGGAATGTCCTTCAAAATGAATGCCACCAGTCTTGTGTCGTTTCCACCGTCCACTGCAGGGCTGAGTGTTAGTACCACAGCTTTGCTGTGACCAGGAAAAAAAGTGGAAGGTTTCGCGATCGCCCGTGCCGGAGAAGCATGTGTCCGCGTGCTGTCAGTGACTCTATCGAAGGAAGAGTCGGCGCGTTTATACCCCAACTTTTCCTGCGGACTGACGCGTGCCCGTGAGGTCGCCGATGGTACGTCGGCTAGGCTGCACCAGCGGCAATTTCTACCCTTGTACGCTTCAGCTAGGCCGACGCAGCGTAGCTATGCGTACCCAGATGGATAACCAGCGCGCCCTCCGGCTGGCACATGCGCACGGGGTTTTGCGGCTAGTGCGGCGACTGTCATAAAATTCACGAAACGGTCGAGCCTGCGCTCTATTCCGGTCGTGGGCGAGCGAGAAAGCTAGATAGAAATTCGATGAGCGAGAGGACTTGCGCACTCCCATTCCGGGGATCCTTTTTTAACACCGTTGGAAACGCTGCCGTCATAATGTCACGTGACAGCACGTGGTGACGTCACTGCACGGCTTGTCTCAGCTACGGTGAGGCGAGGACTCGAGGATTTTAAAGACGATAGTCTTTCTTGGGCTCCTTAAACCCAGAAATTTTGGTCTGTCTGTATGTCTGTCCGTCTGTCTGTCTGTGACTCGATTCCGCCACCCGGCCAAAGCAAAAGAACGCCTGCGTAATAGTCTTATATAGTCACAGCTAAATCTACCTGTCTATGTCCGGTGTAATGTTCATACTTCTCAACATTGTTAAAGAAGAACAAGACATTACGCAAATATGAGACAACAAATGAATGCAGAAGTGATATTTGCAGCGTTCCTTTATAAAAATTCAAACATGCTTGACTTGTGCGAAATTAAATACTTCATCAATTGCAGAAAAAGAATTCACTCCGCCGTCGCCTGCTGTCGCCCGCGCCACTATAGCTTCTGGCGCCATTTTAAGAAAGCAACCGGCAACAGCTACGCAAGGTTCCACTATGTATGTATGTATTTATTGTACTTAGGAAAAGGAAAAGCCACCAACAGGCGTAATTTGTCTCGCCTAGGGGGCGGACACCGGAACGCCTGCTGGTGTAGGGGGGGGAGGGGAAGGATAGGGAGAAAAGGTTCCACGTTCTGCTTGCAACGCACGTGGAGTAGGGAAACGCGGTTCTATAAACGTTGAAGTAGGGCGCATCGATTAACGTGCGTCTTCGCCGTACGGCAGCGTTCGCATCGAGACGCCCGATTTGGAGCAGTGAAACGCGGGAAATTTAGAATGATTTAAGCAAACATTTGGCGTCTTCACCTTAGGAGGAGCGCAACGCAAGAGCAACAACATGAGAGGTGAGCGGTAAAGCGAAGGGAGGCATTTACTTCGCAAAAGCCGGTAAAGACTATCATCTTTTGACGACATTTGCAACGAAAGGAGCAGATACGCGGCCAATTTTTTTTTGAGGCCGCGCTGAACGACCGCCGGACCAAAGTTGTGTTGCAAGCGAATCTGCGGAACTTGGCGTGCTCGCGTTTCCATCCAAGCGCCTCTTTTTCGCTCGTTCGAAGTGCTGCTTCAGAACATCGTCGGTGTGCAGTGAGCCATTGTTCGCTTACTATTTAGGTAAAAGTGATGCTGGAGAAGTTGGTAAAGCTTAGTTACTTATGTGCGCGGACCACGTTGCATGTTGGCTACCATTTGGTGAACTGCCTAGCTTGTTCAACGTTTCGCGTCAAGGTTGGAACAGTTGAAGTCTATGGTATTACAGTGTTGTTATACAACGCGAAGTTGGTACCTTTTCTGAGAAGAACTAGACTTCGTTCAACGTTACAGCAGTTACAGCTGCTTATATAATTTAAATTTCTTTGTCTACAATCGTGGGGTTGTGGCTCCTCTAGCAGCAGTTGGGTTGTTAATTTGGTTCATCCTTTCAAGGTGTACGATGTTGCGCATGTAAAACGGAATAAATTTGTTCTAAATCACCTCGGTAGGTGTATTTATCTTTTATAGCACTCCCTCACTTCCACATTTTTTAGGGTCAAAGTAGTGGGTACGAAAACGGAGACCTAAATATTCCCAAAATTCAAGGGGAACGCGAAATTCATTCCTTCTTTGTTGTTACGATGGTGGTTCAGGGAGGTTGCCCGGCCGGAGAGCTTTTTGACTAAGTAGTCTAGTCTGCAGGACACCAAAACTCTGCAAGAAAGGTGGACGCCAAAATGGGATACGGCTGACTTAACGGCAGAGGGTAATTGTTGGCTTGAGAATATGCCACGTCGAAAAGGCCTTTGCACTCCAATGCATAACAAGTAATTACCTGATATCAAAGAAGCAGGGCAAAGATGAGAAGGTTGCATAACTTAATTTATGGAAACATAAGGCCTTTCGTAGCTGTTCTGGGTTTTGTTAGTTCACAAATGGTGTTTAGTTTGTTCAGAAATGCATACATACTTAAAGCTGACGATTGTTTGTCTCGCATTCCACTACTTTTCAACACGTCTCACAGTGCACCGTCATTCTTTAATGGACCTGAAAACTCTCAGACAGTGCGCAATGAACCAACACGGCTGTTGGAGTACTGCTACGGAGAAGAATGCCCAGAAAATATTTGTGCTGGTTAGACAAAAAGATGATCACCAGCTAACACTGCAGGTACACTCAGCAAGGCCATTGTAAATTGGGTCACGTTTTAGAGTATAACCAAATTGAACAAAAACCATATCTTGATAGTAAAAGTCAGTATTGTTAAAGAGAATGAATGAAACTTTGCCCCCTTAACAGAAGTAGGGTTTACGGTAACTCATATGAGGGGGTATTGACATGAGGGTGAAATGTGCTCTACACCTCTGCTGTGTGGTACCAAGTAAGATCCTTAAGCAGCTAAGCTGTCTATGTCCCTCAAAGAAGAAGGAGCATTCTGTTGTGGCTACAGAAAGTGAAGTCGCCTTGTCTAGGAATGTCTAGACTTTAGTGATGTTATGCTTGCATGCGTGCAGGCCGTGATCTGTGAAAGGCTAGGGGACGCAATAAAATCGCTTCATTCACCCTTAAGTGCGTGTGTTGCGCTGGTGTCATGAAGTTTGTTTCACGGTTGGCATGACTGCAAAACTAAGAAGTGATGCCCACCTTCCACCCTTTCAACTTCAGTGCGTAATGTAGTGACTGAAAAATTCAATGAGGCCAACCTCATGACTTCGGCATGCATGTGCAGTTAGTAGCATACGAAAATATGTATTGCGCAGCATGTTTGGTTCTTATATATCGTTTCGCACTCTGGCCACCCGACGGTACGTTTTGATGAAGCCCACAAAGGCAAAAATCGCAAAAGAACCCACCCATGTAAAACAAGTATAAAAATGCAGCTTAAGCCACCAAGGTTTGTGTTATTAAACCATGCAGAAATGCTGTGTAATGAATGTGCACACGTTTGAGCAACTTTTATTGGAAAACAAGAAGTATTACGTCAGCTCCAAAAATACTGCCAGCAAGTGTGATAGCCAGTGACGCAATGTAACGCCATTCTTTACTGGAACGTACAAAGCAGTTCCAGTGAAATTTACGGCAAGGTATCAAAGTGTGTAAAGTACCAGTTTTATCTATCTCGATTGGATAGAATTTCGGTACGTATACTATTTGTCTCCACGTCTCCATAAAAGCCCTTCTGTCTACAAATCCCAAACATCTAGGATTCTGTTTTGGTAATTTGGGATAAGGAGACTGTCAGCAAGATCCAGACGAGCGCTTTCTCTTACGGCCCTTGGCTACACCACATATGTACAACACAATACCCAGCAGAATTCCTTTAAACCAGGCCCCATGTCCATATCATTATCGGGCTCACAACCGAGCCTTCGCCCGTCTTTGCTCTCCTCCTACGCCTCCCCGGAGCTGCGGGTGAACCGGATGACCAGCAGTAATCTGGAAGTCAGCAACTACTGATCTCCAGGGCAGACGCTGCCAAGTTATCACGTGAGCTCCTGCACTGAGGAACCACATCCACTTCTTTTCTACATGAAGTTCTTCTCTGCTACTACTGTGCGTCTCATTCCATTTTCAAATGGCTAGTTTAGCTTTTCCCAAAAAAAACTTTCAGCTGTTACACAGTACTTAAATAAAAAAAGAATTTTCAGGGGTCAGTACACTCACCATCTGTCATTTTCGTCCCCTGTTCTTTGATTTATCGCTTGGCAAGAGTTGACTCGCCCACTGATCTTGAGTGGAAGCCATGGGTTGTGACTGCTGCGTTTAGTGTCGTTTCTTCCCAATGAGATAGTCTTTGTCGACAAGGCGTACCACGCAGAAGGATATATCCAGGAACGCTTTAGTGACGCCCTTTGCGGTAGGAAATATCCGCTTACCTAAAAATAATGAGCTGTAGACATGTAAAACAACCACATACTACCTACTAACCTGTAATCTACTGTGGTTTTAGTATAATAAGATGTAATTACTAGTGAAACAACGACAAGAGGAAGACAATTGACGACGCTAAATTTGCGGTGATTTAAGGCCTTAACTGTGATTTTAGTCATCACTCTGCTCAATATTTCTACGTCTGCCTTGTCAGTAGCGTAACCTGCTGCCTTTTGAAGTCTTATGTGGTCACAAGGTTTTAACATGCGGCCTCTACCTGTCCAGGGCAGCCGCTCCACCAACATGTAGGTGAGACTGTTTCGTTTACATTATTAGGTTGCATTTCAGGTGCATGCCTCTTCTTCCTTTGCAGGTGCTTATTCGACCTTGAAGGATTCCTCTGAAATTTTAGTGACTTCAACTATTAGCGCTGATAAAATGGTCGTTTTACGCACAAGTAATGCAAGAACTCACATAATCCTGAGTAATAACAAACGCTTGCATTACAATGAGGTTTTTGCGTGGTGGTATAAAACCGGGTGTCTATCAAATAACTCTTCGAATCTTGTTGAAATTTTCGTTGCCCATCTGAGTTCTAATTTCTTTACCAAAATACGAGTAATTCATTTTAAAATAGGTAGAACCTATTTAACGGAGAACAATGTTTTTAAAGTCCAACGACAGAACAAGCGTACGTACTGCAAATAACGTACTTTTGGTGCTTCATCGAGTCCAGGATTTATTTTCAGTCTTAAGTTGTGCTTTACTCAGTAATTTTAGCTTCCTAAGTTAATTCAAGCAAAGTGGATCCTACTATTCTTTCCTTTCTTGATGGGAACGCAACAGTCTGTTTTTTTTTTTGTACTTTCTCTGAAGTTTCAACCCTCACTTAAAGCCGTATTCACACGACGGAGCATTTCAGCGGATAAATCCGAGGGAGGTCGTGACGTCACCGCAGGCGGAGTTCCGCTCGGCCAGCTCCTTCACTCACACGGAGGATGCGACTGTTGGACGGCAGTCACCGTTTGCAGTCAGTCGCCAATCGCTACCTAAGAGCAGACCTGCCGTAGCACTGTCTATTCTGCGTCGGCGGCATCTCGTCAGCCGCTCAAAAAGCGGCCGTGGAAGTGGTGCAGGCGCTGCGAGTGCAAATTGCTTTCGCGGCTAGAGAATGACGTGCTAGGCAGTGGGTGAAGAGACACGCGCTGAAAGCAGCTGGTCGGTCTGCCTACAGGTCCGCCTACACATGTTAGGCTATTCGATTGTCACTTTCGTAAGCGGTGCAGATGACGATTTTTAATGCAATTCGCCATCACGTCATTACTCCTTTCCCGTGTGTGCAACTTTGTTCTGGACTTGAGTCCAATTTAGTGCAGCGGAAAACAAGCTATCGCTCGAGCTACCTGCGTAGCGACCATGCGGCTCCCTCAGTGCGCCTGTCGGGTTCGCGGCGCGTTTTTGCGTCCAGTGTAATAAAACTCAATAAAAACAGTGTCTGGAACCGCTCTAGAACTTGAGTCGGGGCCAGCTGCCCGATGAACCAACGAAATTCCGCCGCCTCAGCCGCCAAAGATCGGATCGTCTGTAGTTAGAGAGCAAAAGCTCCGACCTCCGATCGGAACGGCGAGCCGGCGAGAAACCGCGACGGAGCGGCCACGTGGCGCGCACTCCTAGGAGCTGCACGGGGGATTTCTTCGTCGTGTGAACACCCCTTAGGGCCTAAGGTGCCTGCTACCGGGGATGACAAATGATGTTATCAAAGCTTGACACAGTAATGATGAAAACGCTATTGAGGACATTACTGTGTTCTTTATGATCGGGTTGTGAAATAAGTGATGGTCCACTTATGAACTACCATAACAAGTTCAAATCGTGGGGTCAGTTTATTTCAGTATCAATCGAATGCGCCCAAAAATGTTTTGTGTTTCAGCAGTCAGTCAAGGCTTCCTTGCACAGCGTTATTGTCCTGAAAAGACGCCAACATGAAGGCACTTATTCCTAAGCGTCAAACTCGGCGCCAACCAGTGACGTCACCAAAGGCAGTATGACATCAGAATTGCAAACAGTGCCTAAAATGCCCTTCGCTTAGTCTGAGAGGCCGGCCAGGCTGGCAAGGTGCATTCTCAGATACGGGGCCAGCGTGTTCGGCTACCGGGGCTCGGAATAAAGACATAATCTATCTCAATGTCAGCCCCGCCGATGTGAGTCGAGCTCCGCCGAAGCGCCGGCGGTTATATGACGTAGCAGTATAGAGGGAATCGCCGGCCTAGCGCAGTCATGCCGCACTCGCACGCGCGACTACTCTACGTCGCAGTATAAACGCGCCTTTATTTTTCTTGGCGTAGGCGGCAACTTAAAATTTGCGCTTTACAGTAAAGCTGCGTATGGCTATGATCTGACGGCTTTGCGCCGGCGGCAACAACTTGCTCAGCGGCGTGTGTTCAGGGTATGGAAAAATTCATAAATACAAAACATCAAGCATGGGGGACGAAATATAAAAAAAACACGGGGGACGAAGTAGGAAAATTTGGAAGCATAGAACGGACTCGCGGGAGACCGTGACCGTAGCAGTTGGAAGTCTTTGGGCGGGACCTTTGTGCTGCAGTGGAGGGGACGAGCTTACATGATGATGCTGCTGATGATGAAACATGTCCTAATTTCTCCCAAATTTAGTTAAATATTTTCTGTTATTGGGGTGTTTCACCAGTTCTGTTTGATCTAACTGGCTGAAAGTGTGCCTAAAAAACTTGCTGTTTACGCTACCAAGTAATACGGGAGCAGCGGGTGCAAAGAGGGAAGTCACGTGGCACGGGAAAGTGGTCGTGCTAATATGGTTGCATGTGGGTAGGGGTACTCTAGTCGTCGCCAACGACAGCCACTTTAACAGCAGGGCCACCGGAACATTGTACACGCCAACTACTGCTCATTAGTCTGCTCTTTTGTAAAAATCACTCACTGATTTCATCCGCAAGGTGACGGTCAAAGCTGGTAAGGAGTAGGCGATAGCTATCCACCGCATTACTTGTAATAATCCCTTTTGTAGAGATAGCTTGGCTGTCATTACGGTTGTCAGGGCTGGATCCGAATATCGACAAGCCCGTCTATGAACGCGGTCACTTTCATTACCTCTGAAACGGTGAAAAAAAGGCCTAGTTCCATCCTTGTTCCACTCCTCCAGATCATGCAAAACCAACCCCCATTTCTATTTAATTTGGGATCGCAACCAGGCTGAGGAATTCTGGTGGTGGTGGTGGTGGTGATGTTTATTGACGGGTGGACCTAGCCTTTCGTGGTATGCCGGCAATTGCTCACCCGATGAGCACCTTTTACCGCTATGCGCGTGAATTCACCATGATTCGCTGAAGCTTGTGATGACCCTTAAAAATTGCAGGATCAAACGAAAGATGTCCCTCCTCGTGATCCAATGGCCTTCCGGGAAAATTAAATCTCCACAGCAATAAATCATCTCTGGTCGCAGCGTTACTTGAAATGCGGGATCTACCGTTAGACTGCTTTAGTGAGGTGCGAAGCACACTGCTCACGGGCTATGTGCGAGATTGAGGAGCCATGTAGTTCTAAAACCAACTACACAGCTTTTTTTTTTTACTACAAAGCGCTGATTCTTGCGCGGCTTAACATAAGCACGTACAGCAAGAAATACTGCAACTTGCCTTTCGCTCACGTTCTCATTTCACCCCTTTCAGAGTAAAAAAAAAAACATTGTTTCGTGAGAGTAAAACACCCAACTCACCGTCTATACGAAGCGATACACACCAAAGCGACCGCGTCCTGCTTTCCTCGAAGACTGAGCAGCCCAGTCAGGTGTTATCTTTGATGTTTTGACATTATCAGTAGCGAATGGTAGACAACAGCCCATGCGATGGCTGTTTGCGCTCCAACCGCTGCAGATACCGGCGTCAGCCCACTTGAATGCAAGGTGCGCTATGAAGGCGTCTGCCGGTCGAGCCCCGCCTGTTGGAGAACTGGCTGCGCCCGTTGACTTCAGAGGGCGCAGCGAGTCCGTCGCTTGACCACAGATTGTACATGCTCTGCAAGTCCTCAGTAGGTGCGGTCACCTCGTTCGGTTTTATCGACGTGACGTAATTGGGTGTGGCTCCCCTCAGCCGATGAGTTTCTTTGCGTTGTGCAAGCTTTGCTGATGCGCGCTTCCGTGTTGGCTCCCGCGAAGGGCTGAAAGAGTTCTCGCCATTGATTTTTAGGGTTCCGCCACAGGCTTGGTAGGAACTGTAGGCACAATGGGAAATTGCGTGGCAACCTTCAAAGATCACATAGTTACCAAAAATAACACACGAAGCAAGTTTTACTTAGCGCGATTTAGATTAGCATTCGTTCGCGCCGCCTTCTGTTTAGCTGTTTCGTCCGACGTAGAGCTGTCCGACGCCATCCGAAGGTAAAAAAACACGACGGTAATTTTCTGCATCTGCGGGTCAGCTACACCTGAAAAGCGAAAAAGTAGCGATGCGGTGTATAGTTTGATATCATTCTGCGGAGGACAACGTTGTACTAGATCGCAATCACATAGCGTTTGCCTTGAATTTTCAGTT
Source organism: Haemaphysalis longicornis (assembly GCF_048455015.1). Lineage (NCBI taxonomy): Eukaryota > Metazoa > Arthropoda > Arachnida > Ixodida > Ixodidae > Haemaphysalis > Haemaphysalis longicornis. The sequence goes on along the minus strand of NW_027526445.1, from coordinate 121,546,351 downwards.
AGCTGCCCCCTGCCAGCGAGAATCATGCATTGCTCCTACGCAGCACGCAGAACGAAGGGCGATCATGCCTACTCGACGCTAGAGATGTAAGTCATTGATAAAAAAGCATTAAAAATTTCCAAGGAAGAGGGTTCTTTATTTTTTCTCTAACCACAAAAAAGGTGAAAAGAAAAACAAACAGAACTTCCTGATGCAATTCTTTGGTGATGGGGCTATTTATTTACTTTCAAGTTTTATTTCTTTTTTCCTTCCTCTTCTTTCATTTTTGTGCTTACAACTGGTTTACCTCATTGATGGATAAACAAAGAACTCATGCTTGGGCCGGCAAAGGCATGCAGTATTGGATAGATAAATAAATATATAAATAAATGAAATCATTGGATGGCGCGACCTTCTGTCTAACGGCGCACAATACAGAGCCTGGAAGGAATACTGGTCGAACTAGTCAAACGAAGTTGACAGAGATTTTTTTTTTGTGCAGGTACTCTCTCCGAATAAACCATCGTTGCTCGGCACAACGACACGTCCGTAATGACAAAGAAAAAAAAAAGAATCTGAGTTCACGCGTGACGGAGTGGTCTAGCGGAGCAGTCATTTTTTTCTGCAGGCGACTGTCACATTCTTGTTGATAATCTTCTCATTTGTTTATTGGCAATGCTTAAATTATCAACTGCCATTGGTGTGCACAAAAACTACGAAAGCAGCCAGCTTGACGAAGCAGGGATCAGACCTAACAGAAAGTCCTTAACTCCATTATCCTAAATTAATACAAACTGCGTCATGATTGCAACAGAAATAAGATAGCTTTTCAAAGATTTTGGTTTTGCCGCAATGATTGAAAAATAGGTTTCATTAGAAGTTGCAAAATTAGACGAGGAAAGCACCCCGACATTGAGCGCGTTTCAGTCGTTGACGAGCGAGTGAGTAAAAAGTTTACTGGAGTGGAGTTCAGATAAATAAAAAGAAATCAACAAAGTAGGGTGACCTTTTTTTACTCCAAAAAGCCGTGAGCTGTGGTCACTGCTCGGGCCAGTGAGACCAAATGTTCCTGAACTTTAGGCGGCGCGATGATCTCTTACTCCCAGTGCACCGGGCAATGAGAAGGAAGGGTAGTAGGAACATTGCCATACTAAGTGGTGCGTGGTGTAGGGAGTCTCACAAGAGTAGTTGTGGTTGTGTTGGGTGGGAAAGATACATTATAGAAAGGGGTGTTAAATTCTCTTGATGGTCACGAGACGTGCCTGTGACGCAGGCTAAATGACTGAGCTAGACAGGGAGAGAGAGAGACATTTAATACACACTTGAGCAGGAGAATGCTCTTTGGGCTTCCACCAAGGGCGTCGGTAGGATTTTACCTTGAAGGGGCGAGCCCATTGTTTTGTGAAGGAAGAGGGAGAGGGCATGGGTAGGGTGCAAGTGCTGGGGTGGCTTAGGGGGGAACAGCAAGTGCCCCTTTCACCCCTCCCCCCCTGCTGGCGCCCATGGTTTCCACCCACTGAGGGGCATCCCCAATCCAAGATTCCTTTGCGCTGACTGACCGTCTGGGCCCGTTCCACCAGTTGGGGTTGGTCTGACAGCTCGGAGCTGCTCAGCTGCTCCACCCACTGCTCAGAGGTAGGGTTGGGATTAGGGGTAAGGGTTGGGGTCCGTTGGCACTCCCGTATTACGTGAAAAAGTGAGATTTTTTAAAATATATATTCAAGGCGTTTGTACTTACACTGTGACTTGGCCCTGCCAACCTCCAGTGCATCGAGTACCGATTTTGATATATTTCTGTTTCATGTTGATATACGCTGCCAAGAAACGCGCGTTTATCTACGGTGAAGCGTGAACAAACAGGCTTCTAGCGTAAATCTTGCCGAATTTGTGGGCGTTATACTGCAAAGAATAATTTTATGCTACAAATATTGGAGTTCTTTCCTGCGCACTTCCATCTTTTTTTAACATGTTTGTAAAAGGGTTCGAGGACACAATCGTGGAATCCCAAATTTCGGGCACACATCTTAGATGCAATGTTTCATTCAATGCTGTTACTCCACCACTAAAATTCAGTCGGAAAACACAATTTTGCTTTACAACATCGGTGTGGCCGGCCTAATATAATGTCCCAGTGGAAACGCCCCCATGATATATAACATGATCCACCTGAGGTCTTATCACCAACACGATCTACAATTTGTGCGACGAGCGATCGTTTGAGGAAAAATCAAACTTTCATAGTGACATTTTTCTACTTAGTAAACAGCAGATAAAAACACTATGCCATGGAAAATACATGCAAAGCTGCCACTGAACACACCAAGACACAACGTTATTATCTTAGTGTGGTGGCAAACCCGTACCGCTATCAAAGCACTTGACTAAAAATATAATGCGCAGTCAGCTCTAAAGCCCAACTTATATATCAGGCCCGTTCGGAAATATTGGGTGAAAGTGAGAAAGTTAACAGCACAAGTCACCCTCGGGGTACCCGGGGTAGCACACCGGCAGCTGATGAGGACACCTAATTTGTTACATCCCAATGCTTTTGATCACACCTTTGAGTGTTTTTATCAATGATGTGCACAAACATCTACGGGGATCACCAAAAGATTTAACGCTACCAGCATTGTTTTCTTTCATTCCCGTACCGTTTTTTCAGTGCGAAAGGATTACTTCACTTGGTTAGTCGAAAATCTGCCTTTTAGGGCACATAAAAAGTAACCGACAGATGCTACACAAGATCTCCGAAGCACCGCACATAAAACACGGCCGACTGCTCAAAGGCTCGGTGTTGCCGTGCAGTTGAAGGGCTCCTGGCGCAATTTTTTTCGCATGGTGTCTTTCCCGTCCAGGTGCGAGCACATCGCCGGTAGTCCCCGCTTTATGAGTACACTTACAGGGGGGTGGGGGTGGTAGGGGGAGGTTGGCTGGCACGGGCGGGCAGGTAATTTTCACTCAGCGGCATTCAAAGACCTGCGCATCGCTGCTAGATCGAACGCGCAGGCTTCTGCCTGCCACCTGGCGCTACACCACACAGGCGTGCTAATTACAGTTTCAATGGGGCGAGTAGCAGCGTGCGCACTCGCTAAATGTCACCTCTGCTTGACGATGCTAAAGCGGGCCTGTGTTCTAACGATATTTTAACTACATAATAGGGGAAAGTTCGTGTAACGTCTTGGAGCTTGTGGCTTAAGCTCCAAGCTTAGCAGCGAAAAAGGTCCGAAAGGATGGCGGTTTTGGGGTAGGGGCTGCAGAGAACATCGTCTTTCGACAATATTGCACCAAAGCGAGCAGATATGCGGCCAATGTTTTATTCACCTGCACGACGCGCGAGAGAATTGTTGGCTATATCGCCCTTTAAATACAAAAGACCGTCGTCAACGTGCACGCATCCATACATGCGAGAGAAAAAAGCCTGCGCGTATACATTAAAATATTGCTGAGCACTGTAATGCCTCAATGCTGTGGAAAGGCCATACCGGCCTATCAAAGAACATGGTTAGCATGGGTAACTGGAGTTATTTAATGTGCAGAGAAGCCTGCAAAACGTTTCCGAATATCACCTGCATCAGAAGTACTCCCTCTGCAGCCAGGAATAAAACCCGCCCTCTCTTACGCCTCCGCCGCTATGTGCACGAGTGCTAGGATCAAAAGAGACCAAAAGTGCGTCCGCGACGTTTGAGTTACTACTGCAATGTTTTGGAAAGGTTGAGGTCATAAGGTAAATCCTCAAAAAAAGAGAGACGACAGGTGTCTTGGCAGGACAGGACATGCATTGGAAGCGACGTGACGCAAAAATGGTTGGTGAAATGCCCATGGAGTACCTGCAAAGCTCGCCTATTGCGCCGACAGCGAAGATGAGGAGCGATTTTCTACCTCGGGGATATGTGTGCGTGCACCTGCCGAGATAAATACTAGCGCGACTGTGATGTTCGACTTGCAGATGTCTGTTGTGAACAATTGCGGTTGGCCTGGTATGTATAGCTATACCTAAACAATGTTGGACCACAAAATTCTCCACCCAGGATTCCAGGATCGGGAAAATTATTCAGTTTGGTATTCGTCAGGTTTTATGTCTTTCATTCAAACATATTTTGTGACACCGAATTTCACAGGAGGTGTTACCTGGCCATGGGATCGCCGAGTGGAGTAAATTGGCCCCATGCCAGGGCATATCGCCTGTGTTGTGTCTCTGTGCGTTAGTGGCGACTTGAATCTCATGGGAGGTAGACTGTCGGGGAGTAGTCAACGTTTGAACGCTGCGTTGCTGTCGAAGGAGCTCCGTTTTTCATCTCGCTTTGGACGTGTCCCCTCGGCTTCTCATTGGCGCAGCTCACCGCCGCCCTGTCGCTGGTAGGTTTCTCCACGGTCTGGTCCTCTTTCTTCGTCATTGGCAATTTCAGGATACGCTTATTCAGTGCTGGCTCTCTCTTGGTTCCTTCGGCGGCGTTTCTTCGCTCTCGGAACTACTTGTCTATGAATTGCGGCGGTCGGCCGCGTTCATGACCTCCTGATGCTGAGGCTGACAACACTGAGGACATGGAGTGTTGAGAATCCATTGTGATGCACCTACTCTCTGCTACGTTCTCAAGACGTTTTGCAGAGCTGCAGGCTACTTGTTTTGTTTGTGTGCGCTGGAGACGCGTTGGGTTATGATTCCTTTGTTGCGGCCCACTGCCCCGCCGGGCAAGACGAGCAGAAGCAGCCAGGTGGGAAGCATGGTGCTTCGAGGGGTGATATGTGCGCATGCCTACGTGTGGCCTAGCAACCGAGGCGGTGCCTTTCTTCTCTGTTATTTCCGAAACCCGTGGTATTGAGCCTTCAGGCGCATCCTATCCTTTGTGCTTCATTTCTGAGGCGCGCGCTATGGTACGCGTCCAAGCCGATGGCAATTTCAATGCCGCGTTTTCAGGACGCTGGCATAATAGCTGTATGAGCCTTTTGGTGCTTTCTGAAATAAGGCGAGAGCTTGTCTTGAATGTGAACTACTAAAACATTTTTTTGTTTGTAACAACTGCTTCTTCATAAGCTTGAACGGTAACACATTATCGAGTCATTCCATAAAGTGTTCGGTTGAGAACAGACTCCTTGGTCGTATTTGGATTGCCACCTCATTGACGTACTTTGCGCCTAAGGATGAGAGCGCCCAACAGAACACAACATTGATTTTGAATGTCACTTGTGGCTGCTTGGGCCCGGCTGAATCGGAATCTTGGTGGAAGGTGCAGAAAGCAGAGAAGGAAGGCCAACAGCCCGCTACTGAATTCTCTGGGAGGTGATACCACTCGGCGTGCCCACGATACAGAAAGAACTGCACGGGCACGCTTAAAGAGAAGCTACAAACGTTTTTACTTCAAAAAGCGCTCACAAGACTTCTTTAGTCTTGGGGTGTGTGGAGATGCAAAGTAGATTGTGCATGCACGTGGGGAGAGGAAAGCGTTACTAAAGCAGTGGGTAACACCTTCTAACATTCAAAATATCAGCGGGTTTTAAAGGCTACCGCAAAGCTTAAAACGCCGCTTACTCGCGCCTCGTGGTTTTGTGGAGTCACAGGCGATCGGTCTACGCCTCTACCATGTAAGCCTTTTCTACCCCCTTACATCTCTGGCGCTATTACACAGATGCAAGGCTTGTAAAGTGGAACTCGGGCGTAGACACGCCGCAACGGCAATGGCCGTCTCAGCAAAGACGCGGTATGTGCAGCGCTCTAAAACATTACAGCTTAGCATAGCGCTCTTTTAAGTGCGCAGCACTTTAGGGGCTCGCCTTGTCGTCGTAGCTCGCTCGCTGGACACAGGTAGAGCCACACGGTGTTCCGTCGTAGCGGCTGTCGTCGCGGCGTCCCGCAAAGGCCAAGGTAAATGTAACTGGTAGCGAAGCTTCCATAGAAGCCCACACGTTCAGAAAATGGCGGCTCCTAACGCTCTTAACACTTCCTGCGGATGAAAAATAAAGCGGATGTGACGCAAGATCCGGTCAAAAATGACGTCATTTTGGTGGCACTAGCGCGAAAATTTGACTTCAAAATTTCACAGGTCTCTGATCACTCAAGGCTCATGTCATTGCATCCGACGCAAGTTGGCGAGGTTTGGGCGAGTGTGCTTCAAGTCAATGCCAGCTTACATAGTACAGACTCGAGTCTAGGGAAACGTACTTAAGCATACTGTCGTATGATCCGCCTCAGTGTTGGTGAAAACATCTTGCATTTTCTCTGAAACTTTATTCTGTATTCATGTTTTCCACTGCAAGCATTTGTTTACGTTGATTGCAGTGGGTGGCAAACCGGAACCGGGCACGTAGCCCCCCCCCCCCTTCCCCTGAAATTTTTTTCTGCCATGGGATACAGAGCAAAAATAGACACTAGACCAAATTGTCTGCTCCCACCACTTCATATAAAAAACGTGCCCCCCCTCTCCCCAATCAAAATTTCTGCCTACGCCACTGCTTCGTTGTTTAATTGCGTCACGGATACGCAGGTTGCGTGCGTGCCTTTAGTAGAGATCAAGGTTGTATAATGCTTTCGCGGTTCGTATGCTTCAGTTCTAAGAGAAGAAATAACGCATAGTCATGCCATAATCACGACGGTTGTATTTTATTACAGGATACACAGAAAACTACTTTATTACATTGTACAAAATCAGCACGTTTATAAATGTTCGTGGGCACTACATGCCCTATGATTTTCTTTAGACGCCAGAAAAAACCGATAACAGGAAATATGGTAGGCACTGCATCGTGACGCAGAGAACCGGGCCGCAGGAATGCCGATTCAAAAAAGTGCATCGAGCACAGCACTCGGAACCTCAGCTAGTCCGGCGTCTTATCAAGTAGACATGGGTTTCCACAGAACACCCAGGATTCACGCCTGCAATTTCATGGTTGCGCTGTCTAGGCAAGTGTCGCAACAGATAAGTAAAAAGAGAAAAAAATGGATGAATGCAAACAAAAGCGACGGCAGTAAATAAAAACACATAGCAGGAAAGATGTGGCAGCAGCGCAGTCACAACAGCAAACAAGGTACTGCGATGGAAACATTGCTTGCGCATGCAAGCGCGGGAAGCAACGATCACTACAAGCGTTGTAATGCAATAGAGAAGGCACTGACATAGACACCCCGCACTGGGCACCTTGAGTAATCTTGGTGACGGTATTGGCGACACCGCGGACCCCGAGCCCCCACACTCACGCTGTAATCTACCGTGGCTAGGAGTTTCAAGGTGAAGGGTAGAAACCTCAAACGGTGGCCGTCGGAGCCCAGGTCAAGCTCCCGCGGATGGGTTCCCTGTCTGTTTACCAGGCAGGGAGCTCCGGGACCTCTTCAGCTATTGGGGTAAGGCTGACGAAGAAAGTACCCCCGTCTCCCTGCTTTTATACTATGCCCTATGGTATTTACAATCCCCCCCCCCCGAAAGTGATCGGTCTCTGAAAAGGGGCCGCACCGAAGTATCCTTTCCCCCTTTGCCGTCTATAACATTTCCTGAACGGCATAATTTTTCTCGATTTCTTGAGATGTGGTGCTCAATCCAACCCATCCTCTTGCATCGCAGTCCGTGTACTTGATTGCAAAATATCTTGAAGGCATAATTGGAACATCTTACAAGGGTAAAAAACAAAGGACTGGTGAGGTCCTTGTCGAGGTAAACCACAAGCAGCAGGCCACAAAGCTTCTAGCTGAAACTCGACTGGCTGATCTGGACATCAGGGTCACACCCCACCGGAGCCTCAACAGCTCCCAGGGTGTGATCTCTGAGCCAGATATGTTGATATGTTGAACGAAACGGATGCGGATCTCTTTGCGGGCTTGAAGGACCGGGACGTCACAGCCGTGAGGCGCATCACTATCCTGAGAGACGAGAAGGAGATTCCCACCAAGCACATAATCTTGACCTTCAACCGCTCCACACTCCGCAACATATAAATGCCGGCTTTATCCGATGCTCCATCCGTCCCTAAATCCCGAACCCACAGCGCTGTTTTAAGTTCCAGCGGTTCGGGCATGGTACGAACTCTTGCTGTGGCCGAACAACGTGTGCAAAATGCGCGGCACAGGATCATCCTACGGACAACTGTTCATCCAACACCTACTATTGTGTGAACTGCCAGGGGCCGCATGGGGCATACTCCGGCAAGTGCGAAAAATTTCAATTAGAAAAGAAGATAATCAACATCAAGCTCACTGACAACATCACCTTCCCAAAGGAGCGGAAGAGGTTCGCCTCTTTCCCCCTGGGGAGGTACGCCGACGCAGCTCGCCAGGGAGCGGAGCGGCGTCTGGTTTTCAGAGGGACCCAGTTCAGCGAGTCTGACCTGGTCCGTCCCCCGCCCCCCGCTGGGTTGCTTCAGACAACCCAACCCGTGACCACGCCGCCTGCTGAGGATGCAGCGGTTGTGGTGTCAACCGCGTCGGTCGGGACCGGTACAGCACCCACCCCTGCCTTCCCTTCCTCTAGTGCGTTGGAGGGTGCCGAGGGGATGGACACCGGGGGCTCCGCATCGGCTCCCACCGCCACCGCACCGCGCGTGCCACCTCTGGCGCCCCCGACGCCCTCGGTGGTGGCGGGTCAAACGAAGGGTCCCCGAAGGGGGACTAGTCCGGGTGGCCCGGTCCATCGGGCGCCTCTTTGATATCTGACGAGGAGATGGATGTCGGGCCGTTCCTGCCTGCAACGCAAGGCAAGGAGCGGCCTCCGACTTCCAAGCCTACAGAGAGGCCCAAAAAGCCTAATCCTAGAGTCACCACCCCAAAAGACGACAAACATACACACTCCAGTAGCTCTCACACTAAATAAGGAGAAGGGAAAACATAATGCAATGAAACTGTAGAGGCCTTCTTAAAAATCTTGACGATGTGTACGAAATACTGCACTCCAATCAGCCAAGTGTCCTATGTCTACAAGAAACACATTTAAATTTCAAACATACAATTTTTTTAAATAGTTACCTGGTATTTAGGAAGGACAGGGATGGTGGTGGTACATCTTCCGGGGGTGTGACCATCATTGCCCAAAAGTCCTTGGTGTGTCACTCTATCCAGTTACAGACCGTCCTTGAGGCTGTTGCCATTCGTACCATAATTTTCAATAGCCTAATAACACTGTGCTCCGTTTACACCCCTCCTGATTTCTAGCTCTCGAGCTCAGATTTCGAGGGCCTTGTAGGTCAACTACCCGCACCTTTCATTCTTTTAGGCGACCTCAACGCACATAACTCTCTTTGGGGCTCTGCTCACACGGATGCCCGAGGTCGCCTTATCGAAAAATATCTGACATCTTCGGGAGCATGCCTATTCAATAAAAACAAGCCCAGATACCATAATATAGGACACAACACTTATTCACACCTCGACTTGTCTATTGGTTCTGCAGTACTCTTTTCATGTCTTGAATGGGATGTTGGCACTAACATATATAGTAGTGACCACTTCCCAACCACATTAACATAAATAGGTAAAGGCCCGAACAGTTCACCTTCCCATAACAGGTTCAATGCAGCTATAGCGAACTGGAGTACATTTACAGAAACATCCAAACTACGCCACACATTCGTAACACACCTACACATTTAAGAAGCCACCCAACTTATCACGGCGCACATCCTCGCCGCCGCCGAAAAGTCCATTCCCCAGGCCTCCGGTGCCCTGTGCAACCCAAGGAGGCCCTGGTAGAATGAGGACCATAGGCGTGCGCGAGAGGCCCAGAACAAGGCGTGGGGTGTCCTTCGCCGGTACCCTACGTCAGATAATCTCATTTCTTTTAAACGGGCCAAGGCTTTTGGGAAACGAGTGCGTCGTGAGGCGAAAAGGGACAGTTGGCGCACCTTCCTCACTTCCATCAATTCATACACACACACACAAAGTCCGAACACGAATACGAAAACTAAAAGGACAACATACACACAGCGTGCCCCTGGTTAGTACAACAGGGGACACACTGGAAGACCAGGCTAACGCACTCGCACAACACTTCCACACGTGTCCAGTTCAGCACACTACACCAACACTTTCATAAAACACAAAACATCCTTTGAGAAGTTCTTGCGAGATAATATTAAGTCGAACTCATCTTATAACACCCCCTTCGCACTTCATGAGCTGAAGATCGCACTCAGTACTTGTTAACCTTCAGCTCCAGGCACAGACAACATTACATGCACCATGATACAACACTTACACGCAGAGACACTTGAAACCCTCCTTCCCCTCTACAACAAAATATTTCTTTCGAGACGCCTTCCAGGGTCTTGGAGGGAGGCCATCGTAGTGGCCTTTCTGAAAGAGGGGAAGGACACTTCGTCTTCCTCAAGTTATCGTCCCATCGCCCTGAGAAGCTGCCTGTGCAAGCTGCTCGAGAAGATGATCAGTAGCAGACTCATGTACTTCTTAGGGTACAATGGTCTTCTCGACAGCTGCCAGGCTGGCTTCAAGGCTCGGACATCCACCAACGATCAACTGGTTGCGTTGGAATCGTATGAAAAAGATGCCTTCATTAATAATCAGTTTTGCATAACAGTCTTCTTTGATATGGAAAAGGCCTATGACACAGCCTGGTGGTACGGCATCTTGAGTGACCTCAAGTCATTTGGTGTCTCCGGCAACATGCTGAGCACCCTCTCTAGCTACATGTCGGAAAGAACCTTTCGAGTGAGGGTTGGCAGTGCACTTTCCAATGTATATGTGCAGGAAAATGGCGTTCCCCAAGGCGGTGTCTTGAGCTGCACACTATTCATTGCTAAGATGAGCTGCTCCGGAAGGCACTGCCACCAACCATTTCCTGTTCTGTATATGTAGAGGACGTCCAAATATCTTTTAAGTCTTGTAACTTCTCAATTTGTGAAGGCCAAGTCTAGCTTGGGGTGAACAAACTTGCTGGCTGGGCGGACACAAACTGTTTTAAACTGAACCCTGTAAAAAGTACTTGTGTTGTGTTCTCCCGGAACCGCGGGATTCATGCGGACCCTGATATATCTATAATGGTGTAGTAATCCCTGTCAGAGGGGAACAGTGGTTTTCTGGCTTAATATTCGATAGTAAACTCACATTTATCCCTCACTTGAAGCAGTTAAAACAGAAATGCCTCAATGAACATTCTTAAAGTCCTGTCACACCAATCCTACTGTGCTGACAAGCAGCTCCTCCTGCGCCTCTATACTCGAGTGGTAGGATCTCGCTTGGATTATGGCAGTGTTGTGTATGGATCCTCGACGAAGACGGCGTTAAAAATGGTTGACCCGGTGCTGCATTTGGGGCTTCGTCTTCCCTGTGGCGCCTTTCGCACTAGACCCGTTGAAAGCCTCTATGCAGAGGGCCACAAATGGTCATTGTATTACCATAGGACACACACTAACTTGTTGTATGCCTCTAAAATCATATGTATGACATATCATCCTGTTAATTCAACCGTTCATGATGCATCCTCACAGCAGATCTTTGTAAACCGTCCATCTATTTCCATGCCGTTCCCTCTCAGAGTGATAGCAGAAGCTTGTGAGCTAGCGGTGTCATTTTCACACATCCACAAGACACCCATCACTGATTTTATTGCACCGTGGCAACTCCGGGCTGTTTGTTGTGACTTGTCCTTCCTGCAATTCGATAAAAACAGGGCACCAAGGGTAGTCATTATGCAGCATTTCCTCTTCCTGCAGGAGAAGCATCAGTGCGCAGAGTATTACTGCGATGCTTCAAAGACAGCTACGGCTGTGTCTTGTGCTGCACATGGGCGGAACTTCAATGTATGTAAAAGAATGTACTCCCACAACAGCATTTTTACGGCTGAAGCACATGGCATTTTATTTGTTTTACATCACATCGTTCAACATCAAATTTCAAAGTCAATAGTGTTTACAGACTGTCTTAGTGTTGTACATGAAGTTTTGTCCAGAAAACGCTAAAACAATTATGTTATCAATCTTGTTTTTAAGGCCATTTAAGGTCCTTTAAGGCCCTTAAGGCCCTTTGAAGACTTCAGGCATACACATCAAGTCGTGAAATAACAATATGTTGGGTTCCTGGCCACTGTGGAATTACCGGGAATGAAACCGCAGATCAAATGGCCACTGCTGCTACACTCTTGAATACAATGGACACAGCAACAGTGGCGAACACAGACATGAAGCCACACATTAGAAATCAACTTCGCAACGCATGGCAAACACACTGGAGTGAACAGACAGATAACAAGTTACACGTAATAAAACCACACTTGGGATCTTACACTACTGACTCACACAGCAGACACATTGAAGTTACCTTAGCTAGGTTGCGGATAGGCCATACACATGTAACACACTCACACCTGCTCACTGGGTTTCCAAGACCCATGTGTAGCAGGTGTGGGGAGGGCCTATCCGTAGTGCACATCTTAATCACATGCAAGGCACTCGACACAACAAGACACAGACACTTCAAGGAACTATACAGACAACACATTCCGCTACACCCTTCCTTGTTTTTGGGTGAAAATGCCATGGTTTCTGTGCAACGCATTTTTAATTATTTATCTGAGGTTAACTTTTTAAACCTCATATCCTATCATGAGTAATAAACACTGACCCTATACACCAGCCATCACCATTGCTTTTAATTGATTTTACTGTTATTCGGGCTTACACATTTTAGTAGCCACTGTTTTCTGTTCTATACTTTTCTGTTCTGTTCTGGTTTCTGTTGTATACTCCAATAGCGCAATACTTGGGCTATTGGAATACGCTGAGAAGTCCTGCAGTAACACCACTTGCTCTGAGCCCAACCTGACGTGAAATCAAGCGATAGCTGCCACATAAATAAAACTTTAGACCCATTTTTTTTTCAAAGCACCATGGCGTCCCCTTAGACAGCCCCCCGTGCACGTAGTAACAGTACTATAGTTTTGCCTTACCTTGTGTGAATGAGAGGAAAACGGTGCAGTGAGACGCCAGGAGTAAGGGAGTTCCTGGGCAACCTTGCACAGCACATCGTTTCCGTGCGTACCGGGGAAAGCGCTCCGCGCCAACCGTTGGCAGCATCGCCCCGTAGGGCATCGTGGCCGTCGGGCACGGCACTGAACGTGTTTACCCGCGATGCAACGCACCTCCCAATACCACGCCCAGCAAAAATTGGGTTCACACCAAATTAATAAGAAAAAACGAATGCAAATGCGCAACACCAAAACACGTGAAGGGCGCTTCCAAGCAGACGAACTTAAAGGGGTACTGACACAAAATTTTGTAGGCGAGATAACTTCGAATATAGACTTGTGGCAACACATATACATCATCTGCAAAATATCAGCGGCGAATACTGCCTAGAACATATTTCAGATCAATTTTAAAGTGTGCGAAACGCAACCGAGCAGCCAGCAGACGACCACGCGCAATCGACATTCCGAGGATATTGTGTAAACAAACAACATCCAAACACGTCATGAGTTTGTGTTCGCCGGTCTTGCACTGCCGGCGTTTTTCGCCGGCTCCCCCAGTTCGCCGCTCCAATCGGAGGGCCGGAGGGCGGAGCTTCTGCTCTCGAGAACAAACGACCCGATCGTTGGCGGCGGAGGCGCCGTGATTTCGTCAGCTCGTCGGCTGCAGCTGGCCGCGACCAAAGTTCTACAGCGATTCCAGGCACTCTGTTTCTATTACTTTTTATTTACATCGGATGCGAAAACGCGCCGGAGACACGAAACGCCCACTGAGCGAGCCGCACGGTCGCTGTGCAGGAGGCGGCCACGGCCGCGAGGTGGCCCAGGCCGGCGCAGGTAGCTCGAGTGATAGCTTGTTACCGCTGAACGAAATTGTCCCCAGTTCCCAACCATGGCAGCTTATATGAGAAAGGAGTTAATGATGCGATGGCGGGTTGCATTAAAAATTTTCATCTGCACCGCTTACGAGAGCGGCAATCGAATATCCGCCGCAGTGCTAAGCCGAACACATCTGTAGGCGGACCTGTAGGCAGACCGGCCGGCTGCTCCCAGCGCGCGTCTTGCCACCCACTGTCTCGAGCGTCGCGCGCCGTTCTTTAGCCGCGGTAGCATTTGCATTCGCAGCGTCTGCGCCACGTCCACGGTCGCTTTTTAATTAAGCGGCTTACGAGATCAGTACGTGGAGGCATTCGCAGAAACTGCCGGCGATGCGGATTCGACAGTGCTACGGCAGCTCTGCTCTGTGATATCCCTCCGACGGTCACGTGGTCAGCTTTGTTCACACAAAATCCATCATTTTGCGGCACCCGCTGAAACCGAAACTGCAACTGGCCGCATTGAAAATGCCTCTAATTAAACAACCCTCGCACGCTGAAGTAAATGAGGTTTCTACAGGTTATCAGTAGGTCACTAGCTACTTATCGCAAAAAAAAAAAAACAAGATGCAAAATTTTTGTGTCACGCCCGCCTTTCTGAACACTACAGGGACTGCATCACGGAACAACGGCATGGGCAATTCTTCAGACGGCGCTACAAAGTTTTTTTTTGAGAATGAATAACATTTCCACAAATAAATATATTTATTCAGTTGTGAAAATTGATTCAGAAATAAACCTTGTTCATAAAATATAAATAGCTTTATTGTTGAATACAACTTGTTTTTTTGTTATTCGTGTTGGTTCCCTCCACACCTAGTCACGCTTCAATCGTCACTCCCATAACTCCCCATGTTGATGTCGCTGACAATAGGTTCTGATCCACTTTCCGCCCGAAGCTTTGCTACTAGTTACATTTGCTATGCAGAGGCTTTGAAAGCCAGCGGTTTATATAGTCATAAGCGTTCAAAACTCGGGAACCGCTAGTGCTTGTCATACATCTCCCCGTTATTTATTGCAAAGAAAACTGCAGGTGCATTTGAGGCAAAATATATGTAAGTAACCGGCATAGCTCGCGTTCGGTTTATTAGGAGCGCTCGTTGGGTTGGTTTTAAGATAGTGAGCGAAAAAAAGTGGCAGTGCAACGCCGGCAAGTGCGGGAGGAAAAGGAAGCACAAAAAAATTGTCTGGCGATTACAATACTCACTAATGCGATATTTGGACGCAGCAGCAGTGCGCTGAAGCAGCACTCGCTCGTGGGTTCTCTCGACGGCAGCGATGATGAGCCTCTTCGTCGGCGGCGCGAAGTTCGTCTCAGGAAGGTACCGCTACCCGCGTCTTCTGCAGGGGACGCAGACCATCGTCACGCGCACGCCCCCTCACATTTTCGCCAGCGTCGCTCAGACGGGAGTCTCGTGCGGGCACAGCATACTCCCCCCCCCCCCCTCCCGCGCTCCCCTAACCCCAAACTTTCGGGCTCGCTCCACCACGGCGAACCGCTTTCCCCTCACAATTTCGCGACACTCCCCTCCTTTGCTTTATTTCACTATTAGGTATTGCCATCGTTAAGTCGGTTACGATGGTGATGCGGCTCAGCCCAGAGACGAGCGACTACGGGCTGCGCCCTAAAAGAAGAGAACGACAGTCCCATCCCCTTAAGCGAGGTACGGGATGCCGTTGCGGCCCTCCGGATCGGCGCAGCGCCGGGGCCGGACGGCATAACAAATGAGGTACTCCGCAACCTAGATGACGACTCCATCGAGACTCTCACTCGCTACTTTAACGTGTGTTGGGACGCGGGCCACATTCCCGCTCAATGGAAGACGGCCAACGTAACCACCACCCCAAAACCCGGAAAAAAGCGCCAAATTAAAAACCTTCGTCCAATTTCCCTCACCTCTTGTGTAGGAAAACTCCTGGAGCATGTCATCCTAAACAGGAACAACGCCTACATGGAAAAAAATTCTTTATACCCACACACCATGATTCGCTTCCGCCCCAAACTCTCGACACAGGATGTGATGCTTCGACTGAAACACAACGTTAGCGCGCTCCTCGTCAACAGATACTCGTGCCGTCCTCGGGCTCGACCTCGTTAAAGCCTTCGATAACGTCAAACATTCGGCAATCCTAGAGAATCTCAACAGCCTGGGGATCGGAAGGAGGGTGTACAACTACATTCGCAACTTCCTCACCAATCGAACAGCAACTATCACTATTAGCGGACTTAAATCAGACAAAATTCACCTAGGCAGTACGGGAACCCCCCAGGGCTCGGTTCTTTACCCCTTCCTTTTCAACGTGGCAATGATCCGTCCGCCCAATCTCCTCAATAGCATAGAAGAGCTCCAGCATAGTCTTTACGCCGACGATGTAACACTGTGGGTGTGCGGCGGTAGTGACGGTCACTTTGAGGACACTCTCCAGCAAGCCGTAAACACAGTCGAAAAATACGTTACACCCCGGGGCCTCAGCGGCTCACCCGAAAAATCAGAGTTTCTTATCTACCGTCCCACCAGTAGAGGGAGGAAATCTACTTCCACTCCCCCTTCAATCCAACTTTTTGCCGCCAGTTGGCGCCGCATTCCCATCGTCTTGAGTATTCGCGTTCTTGGGCTTCGAATACAAGCGAATGGACACAATTCCGAATCGTTGCTAGCACTCGAAAACGTTGTGCACCAAACAACCAGGCTAATATCTAGGATAGCTGGTCGCAACCACGGAATGAAAGAAGCCAACCTCCTACGCCTCGTACAGGCCTTTGTAATAAGTCGGGTGACGTACGCCATTCCGTACCTCCGGCTACAGCGGGCAGAGGCAATTAAAATAGACGCTCTCCTCCGCAGAGCCTACAAGCGGGCCCTGGGCCTGACAAATAGTCTGGACGAACTCATCGAGGCTCAACGGCTAGGGAAACTCGTACGGCTGACCTACAGCACAACGGGGTGCCACATACTTGACTTGCTGGGTATGGCTCACCCCCACAGTGCGCCTACTAGTTTCGCGATCCCGTCAATAATACAGGAAAATATTCAGGTCTCTCCGCTCCCGCGTAATATGCATCCCACACATAACAAGGTGCGGCGAGAGGCCAGAGTCCGTGCCCTGCAAAGACGCTTTGCGAAAGTCAAGAACGTTGCCTATGCAGACGCGGCTGATTACGCTGGTCGCGAGGCGATGGCCATAGCGGGGGTCAACAATCAGGGCAACACCATCGCCTCCTGCTCTCTTCGAGCGAGAGACTCGGTGGTTGGAGAAGAGGCAGCCATTGCTTTAGCCATGGTTGCCTCCACAAAAATCAAGACAATCATCAGCGACTCCAAATCAGCACTTCTAAATTTCTCACAAGGACACATATCAAGGGGGGCGTTCGCAATCCTCATTTCTGGTCTCCACCTCGAAAACCGGACAGGCAAGATCAACTTAATTTGGACCCCCGCCCACTCCGGCCTTGCAGGGAACGAGTCTGCGCAAGAAGCCGCTCGAGGCTTTACCGACCGAGCTGACGGCCCTTCCTATGCGGAACTCGTCCCAATGTGAGGCAGGGACAGGCTGTTCTCGTACAGTGATATCATCGGTCATTACCGTTTAGGCCGGGCCCGCTTCCCACCCGCGCACCCATCCCTCAGTAAACGGCATTCGGTGGTCTGGCGACTGCTACAGACCCACTCGTACCCAAATCCCCTAGTGTATAGCTATTGCTACCCAGGGCGCTATTCCCCCCAGTGTCATAGATGTCAGGAACGAGCGGACCTGGCGCACATGCTATGGCAGTGTCCGCAGGCGATCGCAAATGGCCGCACAATCACTAACAGTGAGCAGTGGGAGACCGTGCTGCTCAGCTCCAGCCCGGAAGATCAACTCTGGGCCGTCCAGCTGGCTGAGGACGCTGCCAGAGCCCAAGGGCTTACGGCCGACGACTAAGCTACACAGATGGCAAATTGAATAAAGTTTACTCTCTCTCTCTCTCTCGAGCTGGCGCAGTTTCAGGCAGGGGGTGAGCGAGCACTACGAAGGCGGGGAGTTTGAATTGCATGGGGCAGTGAGCGGATAATGGTTCTACAGCTCATTATGGTGAATCACTGTTCTGCGCTTCCGACAGCTTTCAAATGGAGTACAGCGGCTTTAATTTTTTCTGTATAATAGGGCTTGAACTCACCAATAGAGCTAAAATATAAACCCGTTCGCAGGCGTAAATACAATGAAGGGGTGCTGCGGTAGCCGCCCGCAACCACCACTTCGGCTCGTGAAGGGCTGTCACGGAAAGCTCACCCACCTGCGAATGCTCATTTTTCGTCGCCTCGCTGCGGAGAAATGACTTTTCTACTCCACAAGGTTGTATCAGCCGGTAAAAACTAAGGTTGTCGATCAGGCGCTCTAGTAGCAATGATTTTGAAGGGCCAGCCTGGCTATCCTGTGGTTGCGCCATAGGTCGGCGTACTCACTCGTGAGTACACTCATTTGTACTCATTTGTACTCAAACTCGTGAGTGAGTACGATGATGAGTGAGGTCACACCCAGAGAAAAAGTGAGTACGATGACGAGTGAGTCCAGAGGTAAGTCCACTACTCGTGAGTACAGTACTCATGAGTACAGCATTCATGAGTATGAGTACTCATGAGTTTGAGTACTAATGAGTATGAGTACTCATGAGTACACCGTACTCGTGAGTACACAGTACTCATGAGTACACAGTACTCATGAGTAGAATACTCATGAATACTGGTTTTGCGAGTGCTCGCACTCTTGAGTATGTGCACTCGTGAGTACAATAGTGCAAACAAGTTTTATCACGAGCTGGAGTTTGGACGCGCGTGTACGAGTCGCAAACATTTAGCGGTGCCGCTGTGCAGCTTAACTGTCAAGGATGGCAAAATTAGACAACAGAAACTTCACCTCCCCCCTTTCCCGGTCCCGGTTTGGCGCTGTAAGCGTTTCTCGCGGTCGCTTGCAAAGGGGTCACGGTGAAGAGGGAAAAACGAGGGGGTGAGAGCCCGGCGGGAAACGCGGCCGCAGTTGCTCTTCTCCTATGGCACTTGTTGACTGCCGCCGTTATTTTTGTTGACGCGGCCTGTGAACGCGTGGCGGCTTCATTGCGCTAACTCCCTTCCAGTTGTTTTAGGGGAGAGGCGGTGGAGGCTGCTAACAATGCACGCTTTAGGCGTACTGAAGTCCCTCTTTTTCGGTCTTCAGAAGTTTCCGTAGACGCATGTCACGCTGTGTAGTCGATTCGTGAGCCGAACCGCTCATTTCAGCAGTCGCAGTTAATTTACGTAACTCGCGTGAAACCGACTGCGTGGTTTGTAACGTTTACCCGCCGCGGTGAGTCAGTGGCTAAGGCGTTGCGCTGCTGAGCACAAGGTCGCGGGTTCGATTCCCGGCCGCGGCGGCCGCTTTTCTGATGGAGGCGAAAAGCAAAAACGCCCGTGTGTACGAGATTTCGGCGCACGATAGAGATCCCCAGGTGGTCAAAATAATTCCGGAGCCCTCCACTACGGCGTGCCTCATCGCCTGCGTTGCGTCGGCGCGTTAAAACCCAACAATCGAATAAAAAAAATCAAAGTTTGTAACGTTTGTCTCACCGAAATTGTCCACACCAATCCGCTGTGAGTATTCAAGCGAAAATTTGGCTGATGTACGTGCGCCCATTAGGTTTTATTAGGTTCCCGTTTTGAAACGTTTTGCTCAGGTTCGCTAGTAATATGGTCTCGGGTAGTGCATTTACAAGTGAGCATATAGCCCCACCGTACAGGCGCAGTGGTGGAATTTGCCCCAGCAATGGAAATAAAATATCCGAGTACACCTAAGCACGTTTGTGAGTTGTGAATCGGACATCATAATATCCAGTTGAACGCGTGCGACGCCTTGTTTAGCCTCGCATATTTTGTCGAAGAGCTCTGGCATCTTGCCGCTGGAGGAGTGTTTTGCTTTCGAATGGCTTCACTTTCGAGTGGCAACCCCATTCGCCGCTTCTCGTTCATGCCACCGTGTAATGAGAGCGCTGACGATGACAGTGAATTTCGGTGGTTGTTATTCCCCTACCTTCACTACTGTTTACAGGCGGGGCGACCACCCCTCGCTAGCAACTACTGCCGAGTTTAAGCTCGCACTGTGGGAGGCCTCGTGAAGGAATCGTTTTGAAATGATGAACGCCAACGCCAGACGCCGGGATTGTCGCTTAAGCTCGCGTCTTGGAACGTCTCGTAAGACATGTGGATTGCACATAACGACTCCACCGCACTTTTTAATCGATCGCTGTCAGCTTCATCCGCACTGCTCGAGATGAGAGCTGCAGATTTCCACTGTGCAACCAACCCACCAACACGGCAATACAGTGACGTCAGTGCAAGCTATCACGCCTCCGAAAAACGCGTCTGCAAACTTTGTTCTCGAGTACACGAAGCACGGCAGCGCAGACACTGCTGTAGCTGCTTCCAAGCACCGGCAGCAACTAGGTGCCCTGCGGCCACTCCTGCGGCCCTCGACTGCGAGCGATACCCTCTCCACGCCCTCCCCCCCCCCCCCCCAACACATACACACACTGTTGGGACTGGCCATTCCTGCTCAGTCACCACTGTTGCGACGTTGCCCTGCTCAGTTCGCCATCGACGCGGCGCAGAGCAGAGCGATGAAGTTGCCGATCCGATGGTGATTTTAAGCTGCATTTATATACAATATATTACAAAGGTAGCAAGAGCGTTACATGGCTCGCACAAAGGCGATAGCACTTCTCAACTCAGTGCCTCCAATGAAATTCCGCCGCACAGCCGCTGCTTCAGGGCTGGTTTTATACCCCCGGGGTTCCGCCGCAGCCGCGTGCAGTTCGAATCTTTCCAATCAGGACTATCACTGGCCGCAGTTTGAAAGCAAAGTGATTGCGTCAGCCGAGCCACGACAAGAAAGGGAAGGCGACTCAGCGGCGCCGTCTCCAGGGTCTACTCGTTGCATGTCTTTTTCGGGCCGGTCGTCCCAGGCATGATTTGGTGCGGCCGCCTCGATGGGAAAAGGAGAGTAGACTCGGAGGCGCTGTGTGCCGCCAAGTCGCGGCACGTCTGCCGCGGGCTGTTTGACCGAGGCGCGAATCGGGCCCACCGTCGGCGCGTCGCCAAGTGCAGCAAATTTGTGTCGGGCGCTCTGGTTAACCGCACACACACGCACACAAAAATTAGTGATTAATTGGTCAGACCCGTGGTGGTTTTGACCATGCTGTTAACGGAAATAGACACAACGACGCATAGCGCCCCTGTCCTGTCCCTTTCTCGCTGCGGGACCTCCCTCTTTTTCTTTTTGCGCGGTAGCCGATTTTCGTCTTTCTGTTTATCTGTTACTTTGCGGGCTGGCGGGGGTTGCGAGGGGTACGGTTGCGCAATGTTCGCAGAATGCGGAACAGTGGCTGCAGCGTCTCTTTCCAGCTGGTTTTAAAGACGATAGCTTTCTTTGGCCACTTGAGCGCGACAATGTTGGCCTGTCAGTCTGTCGGTCTGTGTCTGTCATAAAGATAATTTATTATTGCAACTTCATATCACGCCCCGCTGTATACATGGGAGCTACTGGGGTCACCGTTAAGTAGCTTTATGTACATAATGTGCCCTCTCTACAACTGGCCAACTGCCCCGCGATTCAGCCGCTCAGCCAAAAGTTAAAAGAATCCTTAATCGAGGGCTTCACATTGGCAAAAGATTCCTCGCTACTAAAGCTGGTACCATGCTTCCTATTTATGAGCTTTGTTCAACAAAAATAAAACATTAGGGATATTTGAACCCAGACATAAATACGAAAGTGATATGAAAGTGAAAGTCTCAGGCTACGACCTCGCGCGCTTCGAAGGCCCATGGAGTCTCGGGAGTTCTTATGTACAGACATGAATTATACACGGAACCGTAGCCATACAAGCTTGGCTAACAGCCGTGCGCTTTCTGACGCTACCGGCGTCGACAGTGCATTATTTATATGTACAGTGGAGCACACAACGATTAAAACGTTGCCGCGCTTTCGAGCTATTACGGGAACTGTACGTCATGAAAGTAAGAAAAAAAAAACACCAGAGCGCGGCGTCAGACATGCATCAGAAGGGCGATTTTTTTTCCCTCTTCGCTGAGCCGCCTCGCTGGCGCGCCGGAACCGGGAGCGCGAGCGTGAAAGTAAAAAGAAAGGGTGTGCAACCGGCGACACAAGGCGGTGAAAAATCCGCTTTTTTGTTTGTTTGTTTTGCTGACCTTGGTTAACCCACGCCATCGACCAATCAGAGGCATCCAATTGCCTGTTGCCCTCAGCTCCTTTCCTGGCAGCGTGATAGCATCCCTGGAGAGAAAGAAAGAAGCGGCGCGCCACCCTGACGCCTTTCCCTGAGTCCCGATACACACGACGGACCGAGGCCGCGGTCCAATCAGTCACGTGATGAGACGTCACGGTCCACCGCGGTCCGATCCAAAGCAGAGCGCATACACACGGCCGGCCGGCTGTGCGTTACTGCACGAAACGTTTCATCCCCCCAATAACGGCCACTCGCATGCAAGCCGGGCGGGCGTGCTCACGCAGCCGCCGCCGTCGTTCGCGCGAAGGCGACACGACGAGCGGCGATGGCGGTGCGATCCGGGCTGCATACGGATCGTCACCGCTCGCTGGAACCGAACTCCTCCCTAAATTGAGGTCCACATGCGTGAAACACAGTGATAAAAATAGCTAACATCGCACTAGTAAGAGTCATAGGACTCGCAAGAAAAGCGCGAATGAAGTATGCGTCGCGATTGTAAGCCTAGCCCGTCACTTATCCAACCGCGGGTGATTGACAGGCTCCTTCGAGCGCTTCGAAACAGCCGCGCTGCCCGCGCTGTTCTCTATTGGCGCAACTGGACGCGGCTCCACCCACGCGACACGGCCGCTGTCAGACCACGCTGATTGATGTCGCAGTCCGCCGTCGAGACTGCCGACCGAAAAGCCTCGGCGAATATTTGGACCGCGAAGGCCACGGTCCTGCGAGGTCCAACGGCGGTCCGCGCGAACTGGTGACGTCCTATCACGTGATGCGCGGACCGCGGTCTAAATAATCGTTTTGGTCCGCCGTGTGGATCGGCGAACACGCAAGCCTTAGCCAAGAGGTAAACACATCAGGGAGGAAGTACTTGTGGCGGTTGCGTCGTGAAACTTGCAACTTCGCGCTGCGTAGCGCGAGGTATTGCAGTGAGCCCGTTCCTCTTTCGTTCTGTCCCGGCGCCGATCCACGCAACCAACGACATCGCATCCGGATTGGTGGATATGGCCCCGACAAGCGACGAGGGCTTGAGCGACGACGTACAAAGATGAGGGCTTGAGCGACGAGACGGACACAGCAAGAACGGCAACGAATGAACCCGATCCAGACAAAGGCATCGAATGCCCTAACGATGAAGTCACGCTGCGACGCCAAGGAATGTGGGACCGAACGGACGGCACGAGCTACGCCCGCTTCCCCACCACAATGGTTTCACTTCCGAAACAACCACGGTGACTGCGAGCACGGAGCCGCAACGACTTTGACCGATCAGCCATGCCACCCTACGAAAACGCCACGCTACCGCCCACTAAACGAAAAGCCAATCGGCTCCCGCACCATACTACCGCCCACTAAACGAAAAACCAATCGGCTCCCGCACCATACACAACGCACATGTTAATTCAAACAACGTCCTAAACGCGCCGAACTATGCCATCCCTACACAGCGCAGCTCGCCACCGGACAAACCGGACGTCTACGCCCCCACATGCATCAAGCACGCGACGAGCTACACGAACACAATCGCCGAGGGAAGCGGCGCGACTAACGCAACGCCGTAAACACTGTCAAGTTCAGGTCTGACGAAGTGAATCCCACGGCACACACACAATAAATTAAAGCAGATTTGAAATTCACCGAAGCTCAACGAGACGAACACCTCTTAACGAAGTTTCTAGTATTCGGAACAACAAAAAACAAACGCCAGCATCGAGCATCTGTGGATAAGCTGACAGTGATCTGGATACGAACGGACGTCAATCTTCGGAAACGCTTCATTGTGCCTGCCCCCAGGCACAATTCTGATTTGGAGCACGATTAGGAGAGTATCAGCGCCCCCGGAAACGAAAACGGACGACAAAAGCTGCCACCCGAAGACACGCAGAAAACCGCAGTTTACGGCCACGGCCGCACCGACAAGCCCCGAGCTGCCCTGAGCCCGACCCTGTGTTTTTCTAATCAATTAAACATTTTTTTTTATTTAGTCTTTCATTCGAGATACGACCTAGCTAACAGTGCAGATAAGTTGATTATTCGTGAGTAATACAAATTGAGTGCTCATGAGTACAGATTGAGTACTCATGAGTACAGAATGACTAGTACTCATGATTGAAGAATGAGTAGTACTCATGATTGCAGAATGAGTAGTACTCATGAGTACAGAGTGAGTACTCATGAGTGCAGATTAAGTACGAATACTCGTGAGGACAAATGAGTTTGAGTACAAGTGAGTATGATTACAAATGAGTATTTGATGAGTGAGCACGAGTGATTTTGTGAACAGACGAGCTTTTTGAGTCTGAGTTTGATTGAGTACAGCGTGAATGAAAAAAATTGTGATTGAGTTTGAATGAGTTCGTTCTGTTTTGCCGACCTATGGGTTGCGCACATCACGGCTACAGATTGACTGCGTTAGAACGGTGGCTTGGGCTAGTTAGTGCAAACTAATTGAATTCAAAACAGCGCAAAAAGACGGGACAAGAAACGACGACACACGGCGCTGGGTAGCGTTCCTCCTTGGGTATATTTCGCAAGCCGCAGAATAAAACAACCAGTTGCTAGTCAGCGCCGTGTGTCGTCGTTTCTTGTCCCGTCTTTTTGCGCTGTTTTGAATTTCCGTTAGTTACAGATTGACACCTCTGGCCAAAAATTCAGTTAATTTTACTCCCATAACAATTTCATACGAAATTATTTCCGTCTTAATTATTTTCATTCCAATTAGACTCAAACAGACGTCTAACTCCACCCGTTCTCTATTCCTCAACGCAGTTCCACAATTCCTTTACTATTTCATTCGGGGTGCATGCCGCAGGGCGGAACACTTCATCAGTCATTGCTACTGAAAGTGGGAATCCAAATCACTGTCTTTAGTGTATTTAACACTTACAACCTACCGTGTGTGTAATTAGTTTCACCCGGAGCTAAGAAACCGCACAGGGGATATGCACAAGATTGACTAGCACTGCAGTTTTAAGACCAACAGCCCAACTTTAGTTGTTTATTACAGAAGGCCTGTTGTCAAGACCCGGCTCAATATTCAACAATTCAGCAAGATATATCATTTAGCTTCTGCTGAGCCAACGATCTCATTTCAAACCCACTAGAGAGGAAACATTGTGTGCGAGGGAACAAAATATGTCAGTCACCGTCCAAAACAAGGGATATTGCCATATCCACCCCGTTTTGCTTCACTCGGAGACTGAGCGGCACAGTCAAGTGCTATCTTTCATATCAAGCTTGGCCTCTTTATCAGGAGAAAATGGCAAACAGCGCCTTCGGAGATGGGCCTTGTGTGCGAACACCCTCAAACTGCTACCATCCAGCTATGATAAGAATTCCCATGCTTCGCCGTTAGCCGATTGTTTCCTGATATTTGGGAGTGGCCTCGGCTGACGTAAGAGGGCGCGGTAAGCTCCTCGCTTCGCCGCAGCCAGGATAATGCTCCGCGAGTCCGCAGTAGGCGGCGGTCTGGGTCGGTTTTATCGCCTTGGCATAATTCGCCGTTGCTGGCCTACGGAGAGGTGTTGCTCGCCGGTGTGCAAGATTTGGATTTTTGTGCGTACTTCCGCGTTGGCTAGCGCAAATGCCTAGAAGAGCTGTTGCGATTTGTCTCAGTTTTGCGGTGAATTAGGGGCGCCTCTTTCGTCAAACGTACATTCAGGAGGTCCCGTTCGCGAAACGTTTAACATTTTCCATTAAATAACTCGCCAACACTAACGTTGATGCGGACAAGAGGGAAAGTGCACGTGGGTATGCAAAACCCGACGTTAGGCCTAACGTCACACGTTTAAGTTTTGCTACCCGCAGCTCGAGATACAAAATGAAAATGGCTTTGCTTGGCATAACGTTGGACCGACCATTAAGACTAGTTAACGGTAAGCTACATTGATCGTTAAATCTGACGTCATGCTTTTGAAAAATAACGCTGTCAATCGCTACCCGTTGGTAAAAAGACACTTGTAAATCAAACTGGGTGCCCAGGTTCCTGTTGTAAAGCATCAAAATGTAAATTCCGGCCGAAGGTTTTGAACTCCGGCTCATAGCAATAAATTACTGTCACTGGCGTACGCATGGCGTGGGCTAAGAAGGGGGCCTCCGCCCCTCTCCCAGACCTGAAATTTTTTTTCCAGTGACGGAAGCGGAAGGAAAGAGAAGAAGCCACTACTCCCGCCTATTATAAAATAATGACTACCGATAATATTTCACACCGACGATGAGCCATTTTTTAATTTCACTGGGGAAAAAATAACCAAACACAAAACAAATTTGTACAGTATGGCATTACGCCGTACAGTGTGGTCCGACGCCATCCGCAGAGACACAAACGAGGCAGATAACGAAATAAGACCGTCTCGTTTCTGTAGCTGCGGTGTCACCTGCACCAGTAAAGCCAGAACATGGCAATGTGGTGTAAGGTTTCACACTGCCCTGTTGCTAATAACGATATACCACGAGCGTACGTGTAGAGCCTTTGCTTTGTATGTGGTAGCTACCCTGTAGCGGTGGGAACCGTGCACGGGTGGCCTTAAGCCCGCAGCATTAGCGGTTGAGCACCCACCCACTCGAGGCCACTGAAGAAAACTTCAGAAACCAGCCGGAGATCACCATCACACCAGTGCACAGAATAAAAACCGCACGTCAACGATTTCCAAATGAATGAACACATCCGAGAACATGGTTATCGAATGTATTTAAATAATTGTTCTTCCACTGTATGCAGGTAAAGAGTACGCGACACACTTTGGCTCTTGTCATACTATTATATTGTCACGCTCGAAACTGTACAGCGCTAGACTAGTCGCGACCAATCCCCAAGCGGGGTATGCGTCAAGGGGTGGAGCAGAAGAGGAAGTGGAGGATGAACCGCACTCGTACTGACCGCAGGATCGGTGGCCGCCTTCTTGAACGCTCTTATTCCTATTCACGGCTTTAATTAAACCCTTTGCACCGTAACAATATGATTACGAATGCGTCGTTTAGAAGATACTAAGCTCGCGTGTTGTCAGTATTGTGTATTTATTTATCACGTTCATGTGTTTCGACGTATGACAAAAAGCTGGAGCAGTTATCGTAGCCAGCTGCCAGATAGTGGACGCTGGCATCCTGTTACACCTGTTTGGCGCTATCCTCTCGCCTCAAAACTCATTTATTCTTGGACTTCCCTTTTGTGCATTTTGTTACTCCCTACCCGACGCTCAAATCATAGAGGAAGTTACATTTACCCAACTTCATTCAATCCGCTCGGCGAAGGGCCGACGTCCCACAAGTGAAACGAATCTACAAAGGGATTCTGGGAAAAGCGGGGGTCAGTTAGAGAAACAGGTGCGCATGAATGAGCCTGTCCCGCCAAGGGCAGGTTTAATTGTGTATCATTATCAGCCTGTCTCCGCCCACGGCAGGGCAAAGGCCTCTCCCATATATCTCAAATTATCCCGGTCCTGTGCTAACTGCGACCAATTGATCCCCGCAAACTTATCTCGTTTTCCCACCTAACTTCCTGCCGCCCCCTGCCACGCTTGCCTTCTCTGAGGATTGGACCGACGGTTATGCTGCCTTCGCATGACCTGCCATGCCACACCCATTTCTTCTTATTTATTTCTACTAATATGTCCTTAAAGGGGCACTGACACAAAATTTTGAAGGCGAGATAACGTCGGAGATAGATTGGTGGGAACACATATACATCATCTGCAAAATATCAGCGGCGAATACAGCCTAGAACATATTTAAAATCAATTTTGAAGTGTGCGAAACGCAACCGAGCAGCCAGCAGAGGACCACGCGCAATTGTAAATAAACAACATCCAAACACGTCACGAGTTTGTGTTTGCCGCTTCCGCACTACCGGCGTTTTACGCGGGCTCGCCCGGCTCGCCGCTCCAATCGGAGGGCCGGAGGGCGGAGCTTCTGCTCTCGAGAACGAACGACCCGATCGTTGGCGGCGGAGGCGCCGTGATTTCGTCAGCTAATCGGGCAGCTGGCCGCGACCAAAGTTCTACAGCGATTCCAGGCACTCTGTTTCTATTACTGTTTATTACCATTGGATGCGAAAACGCGCCGGAGGCACGAAAAGCCCACTGAGCTAGCCGCACGGTCTCTGTGCAGGCGGCGGCCACGGCCGCGAAGTGGCCCAGGCCGGCGCAGGTAGCTCGAGTGATAGCTTGTTACCGCTGCACGAAATTGTCCCGAAGTCCCGACCATAGTGGCTTAAATGAGAAAGGAGTTAATGATGCGATGGCGGGTTGCATTAAAAATTGTCATCTGCACCGCTTACGAGAGCGGCACTCGAATATCCGCCGCAGTGCTGAGCCGAACACATCTGTAGGCGGACCTGTAGGCAGACCGGCCGGCTGCTCCCAGCGCGCGTCTTGCCACCCACCGTCTCGAGCGTCGCGCGTCGTTCTTTAGCCGCGGTAGCATTTGCACTCGCAGCGCCTGCGTCACATCCACGGTCGCTTTTTAATTAAGCCCCTCACGAGATCAGTACTTGGGGGCATTCGCAGAAACTGCCTTCAATGCGGATTCGACAGTGCTACGGCGGCTCTGCTCTGTGATATCCCTCCGACGGTCACGTGGTCAGCTTTGTTCACACAAAATCCACAAAATCCATCGTTTCGCGGCACTCGCTGAAACCGAAACTGCGACTGGCCGCATTTAAAATCCCTCTAATTAAACAACCGTCGCACGCTGAAGCAAATGAGGTTTCTACAGGTTATAAGTAGGTCACTAGCTACTTATCGCAACGAAAAAAATAAGATGCTAAATTTTTGTGTCAGTGCCCCTTTAACACGCGCTTGTTCCCTGGCCCACTCCGCTCTCTTGTTCCGTTACGTTACACCTATCATGTTCCGTTCCAATGCTCGCTGAGTCGTCCTCAATGTAAGTTTAACCCTTTTAGTGAGCCTCCAAGTTTCTGCCCCGTTCCTTGCAGTTTTCCAGTCTTTTTTTGTACGTGCGAACCATAACACTCCAATTTGTGTAGGCCCATGCAGTATTACAGTGGTTTTATACGTGTGAACCATAAAAGTCCTTGTTATCAGTTTTCCCAGGCAGCGTGCTGTTCTCAGGTACTGCGTAGGTCTGTCTATGACACCCTCGGTATAACGACAAGTTAGGCTGGCTCGTTTGATTACCCAGGCCTAGGCAATTTTCCCCAAGGGACGTACTTGTGGGTCATTTTTCTGGCCTTTTTTCATAAGAAAACACGTGTCATGAGACGCGAATGCCGTTGAGGAACAGATCGGCGCTTTTCGCGGCGTGCTGCCATGAGTTTTGGATCACTTTGTGGAATCCCTTTGCGCTCCGATTAATGATGCGCTGCGAGTGTGTGTACAAAATTGGAATAGTGCGCCATCGTATACGGACTTGATGGTGTGCGTTATTGGTTTTAAAAGTTCTAGAAATTCTCCTCCGATCATCCAGGAGGAGCCTGTAGAGATGGTGGACGACTTTCTTTTTGATGGGGCCCTTGGCACCGAAACGAGATTTCCTCTCTTACGCGACAGAGGCTGATACTGCTGGCTCCTCCATTTCTGCCGAGGAGGCAAAAGCCTTCACCAGAGTTGAGCACTGTCATTCACAGGTCGGCAAGCTCACTCACGAGTGCCCTCACATACCCCCCCCCCCCCCCCCCCAAGAAGGTTCCCCCACTAACCAATCACGAGTGAGAGGTGAGTGAGCGTCACCATCATTTTGGGCTGGCGAGTGCCGCTGCAGCGAGCCCCGCTGACCACTAGCGAGTGCTAGCTCCACTCCCGTTGAGTCTCGCTCACCACTCGCGAGTGCGGACGCCATTCGCGAGTGCGAGCGCCACTCGCCATAAGCCCCGCTCACCATAAGCGGAGTGCGAGTGCACTTACCATTCACGAGCGGTGAATGCACCGGCACTACGTGCGCGATGGGCGGGGCTTACTGCGTTGAGCACCTTTCTTGCGCTTGTACTCGCTTTTGGCTACTCGGCACAGGAGCCGCTCGCTGTTGTGGTTGTTGGTGGCGCTATCTGCTCGTGCGCACAGCCGCTACTCAATGGCGCTATTGCATTTAGCTTCGGGAATATGTCGTCACTGAACTAATATTATCGGGCACCGCGCAATTAACTCTCCAGTGGGTGATGGATGGACGTCTGACGCCATAATGCACTAATACTTTTCCTTGTCATGACTCATGGAGGGACTGCTGCGCGCTCACACGGCCAACGATGTTATGGGCTTGTAGAGTTTTGTGTCAGAATTGGTGTCGGCAACCTCGTGGAAACCAAGCAAATGCACTTTACAACAGCTGCGCGCGGCGATAGGAGCACTGTGGTCTAGTGTCGTAGTTACGGATGTGCGCATTGGCTTGCTTGCTACAGCTGGAATAATGGGCTATTCAAAAGCGCAAATTTCGAGTGCCCTTACTCGTTAAAAAGGCTTCGCAGGTTGTCACGGATTCGCGTATCAGAATGACGAAACGGTTCAATTTCGTGTTGTGGAAGACAGAGCCCATTTTCAAAGCCTTGGCATCTAACATGTATCAGATTGTGTCATTACCCGTTACGGCGATGCTAACTTATGATACTTAACTTTGCCGCGGACCTGGCGTCGCAAATGCTTTTACGACAGTTACGGTGCTTTCCACTAGCCATGTGATTTGCTGCTGCCCCTGTTTGACACACCTGAAAACTTCAGCGCTGGTGCTTTATTGCGAAATGCAGGAAAGTTCTTGAGTTGCGTTATGCTGAGTGTATGTTGAATTAATTTCTACACGTAAATGTGCGTACCTTTTGCAACGTGTAGCAAACGAAGTAGCTCACCTTCACAGTGGGGCTCTTCGATTTACACTCTCGGACTCACCGCGGATAGTCCGTGGGTAGTCCGAGGATTCCCCGAAGCCATAGGGATGCATGGGAAAATAGAATGCCGGACTGCTTCTCGGGGAGTCCGCGGTGAGTCCGAGACTGTAAATCGAAGAGCCCCAATGACCTGGCATTCTAACTGTCACTATGACTCCAGGACTGCGCCCCTTCGTTTTGTATGCCGGCTCACGCTGAAGTTGGCGCATGCGTTCGTGCAGCTTGACAAGAATCGCACGTGGTGTCTGACTCTTCAGTCGCCTTATAGAATCTGGTAGTACAAAGCGCTTCTGTTGCGTGCACTTTCTGAAATATATAATGCATATCTTCACATCGCGAAAGGCAAAATACGCGCTGCTCGCGCTCATATGTCGTCATCGAAGGCCATTTACCTTTACAGTTGAGAAACTGCGCGCCCAATTTCAAATTGAGACCCAGGTACCGCCTTTTGCTTTTTCACTCTTTCCATGCACGGTCGTCAACCAGCTATTTATAAAGGCAGAATTACTTGCGCTGCTTTATTTTCGTATTTCGCGTTGTGGTTAGCGCGGGAACTGTAGTCCCCGTCATGCCTGCTACGCTAGCTCACTGAAAAGAGCTTCCAGTCTAGTGTTCCTCACACTTAGTGCTTCTACACATTTAGGTCGTCGTACGCATTGTGCGATAGCGTACAGACTTGTGAAGAGGTACCGACCGCTGCTGGTATACGCCATTGCACCCAACACTGTGGTGTGTGGCGAATTGTTCGCTTTCGCGGCAATCGGATAGCGTAATTTGTGAGTGTGTGAGTGAGCGCTTGACACCTGAATGCAGCGAGACGAAATATCCACCGAGACGGAAGATCCAACTGAGCATGAATGTCCAGCGAAATGAATGATCCACCGAGACGGAAGATCCAATCGAGCCTGAATGTCCAACGAGACGAAAGCTCCACCGAGACAGATGATCCAATCGAGCCTGAATGTCCATCGAGGTGAACGATCCACCAAGATGAAAGGTCCAACAATAAGGCAGCGATGGGTTTGTGTCAGTTGTGTAAAATTTTACCCCATAAAACCTAACTGACCGTTTTGACAATTTTGTTAGTCTTATACATGCAGGACTCAGCTTTGCGTCTATGTAACCTGATGCGCGTGAGCGTATTGTCCCGCGATTTTCCGGTCAATTTCAGCAATATCGTTTGCCACTCAACAAAACAAGGTTACGTTTTGAGCACTGCATTTCGTCAGGTTCTAATCCTCTGGGTTTCTCACCCACATTTGGTCGCTTCACTGAATACATTGGAAGATTGGCGTCAGAAAGTCATATTTCGAAAATTATGCGTAGGCTAGAAAAACAAACTTCTCGCACTTTTCATCTTTGTTTGGAATCAAGGGATGATCTATCCTATTGAGTTGGCCAGCACACTGCTAAAACTTGATTCAAGTTAAGCTTGAAGTGAATAAATGTGCAGACAGAAGCAGCTCGAGAGATAGCGGAATACATAACTGAATCGGTGCAGCACCGGCAACTAGCCCTGTCACTGTTTCGCTCCGTTCTTTCAAATAAAGCTGTTCATTATTGTACAGTTGTAGTATTACATGGGCGGTAGGCGAAAAGTGACCCGAGGATAACAAACATTTTTAGAGTGTTAAATTTCAGTTGAAACTGGAATAGTTGGAGTAAAAGATCGGGTGAAGCTTTGCGGACCGCAGTGGAAGGACGGGGAGGGGTAGCGGACTAATTTATGACGCTAAATTTATGACGCTTAAAGGAATAGCCCACACTCGAGCTACATAGACGTTTTTCCTGATGCTACATTATCGTTCTGCTGCCTTGATTTTACTTGATGGAAAAAGCGACTGTCGTTGCCGGAAATCAATCCGAAACTTTGTTTTCCCTAGCGCAGTACATTATGCATACACTGAGCTGCCATATTCTAAAGATAAAATGGTTTCAAATGAGGTTGGTATGCAAATGCACTACTAATATCAATGTTTGCAAAGGTAGCACTACTGTTACACTATTCTGAGCTACGTGCCGAAGGTTTACACCAATCTGTGACATTCTTCATTTCCCGCCAATCATTGAACTGCTGGATGAAGGTGAAGTCCATTAAGAGTCCCGTGAACATTGTACACGCGAAGAAGAAAAAAAACGAGTTGGAATTTTATGAATACTGCACAATCTAGTTAATTGGTTTGATTGATTGATTGATTGATTGATTGATTGATTGATTGATTGATTGATTGATTGAAATTTGAAGTTTATTTGGCAGAATGGCGTACATGGTGCCGAGGCTAAAGGCGACGTAAATGTCGCCTGACTTGACCTCTGGCTCCCAGTGACACTGGCAGCACAGACAGCGTTTCAAGCTTGAAAACGTTTCACATAAAAAAAAAAGAAAAAAAAGAAAAAGAAAGAAAAAGAAAGAAAAACAAGAAAACGGGACAATCAGATAGCAACACAGAGTTGTCCAATAACCAACATTTGACACGAGAATTAGCCAAGTCTAACCAAACAATTCTTTTGAATTTGTTTGACTGTTGTTGGTGTCTGCATTTCATAGACGGGCGCAAATAAAAATGGTTTTCGCCGTTTATGCAGTGGCTAATGCCTTATTTAAGCTTTAAAGCTGGAAAGAAGAAAAAAAAATACCATCCCGGGTCTGCGGCAGCCGCACCAAATGCAGCCATAACGCGAAATGACGCAGACTCATCTTGGTATGTAATAAATGACGACGAAGATTTTAGAGTTCAGGCATGCGCACCTGCAGTTGTGTAAATGTTGTCTTTTAGGGAATGCTTCACTGCAATTCGAAACAAGTATGTGCCGGAATATAGCTATTGTGTTTTTATTTTTGGACAGCGAACTATAGTTTCGGTTTCGATTCCGCCGTGCAATACGCCCGTGCATTCAAACGATATCACAGATATCGTTGGAAGCCATACTTCAGAAGTCACCGTGACCACCTGGTCACGTGTTTTTGACTTTAGAGACGGATATGATAAACCGGATGAAATAAAGAAATTCGGGAGCAAGCAGTGGACTTGAGCAGCCCAGGACAGGAGCGGTTGGAGGTCAATGGGAGATGCCTGCGTCCTGCAGTGGACCTGAGTAGAATGATGATACAGTCAAACCCGAATATAACAAACCCGGATAGAGCAAAATATGCTATATATCGAACAAAAATAAATCAGTTACGAAAATGCACGGGAAACACATTCCTTATAACGAACTTCACATCTGATATATCGAACTCAGGGTGCCTAGAATGGCCGCCAAAATGCATGGTATCGGGGCGGCGATTGGGATTTTGAACGGTCGCGACTTCTGAGCAAAGGCCCCGACTGAGACAATGCGCCTCGTATGGAGTGACATGACGCCCGACACTTTCCGTAACTGTTTCCGACGCGCGGAACTCATGACGGAACCCGCCCAGTCAGTGAGTCCGGACCAAGGCGGCAGCTCGCCAACTTTCCCGATGCTGTGACGAAGGGAGTGTCCTTCGAAGATTTCCTGAGTGTCGACGACGACATTGCCGTCACTGTAAGCCCCTCGGACGCGGGCACCGTCAGCAGCACCGTTGTAATGCTGATGAAAAGCACCGAGGAGGCAGATGATGTCGCGAATGAAAGCCATCCGACGCTTAATGAAGTACTTTCGGCAGTCGATGTCCTCCGTAAATGTTTCCTCGATATTGAAGGACACGGACTCGAACTAGAGCAAACAATGTCGCGTGTAAAGAATGCTGTGCTAGTTGACGCTGCCAATACAAAAGGGAAAACAACAATCACCGCTTTTTTTTGGAAGTAGACAGTTCGGACGTTAAGGCGGAAAGTAACTGTATTATTTGCAATAAATTGATTGTTTTGTGTATGGTAATGACATACTTTGTTCGTTTCTGCATGTGGGGATGGCAATGGGATTCCCGCGTATTGCGAACTCGTAACAATAAATTCGTTATAGGCGGGTTTGGCTATATCGAACTAATCGTGGCGCATATTGCAGTTCGCTAAAACCGGGTTTGACTGTAACATTTTCTAGCGAGCAAGTTTTGTTTCACATAATTGACCTACTATGCTTTGCCGTGAGCTCGATATGCCTGTGCGACGGATACGCCTGCAGAGAAACTAAAGCCAATTTAAAGCGAAGGTGTACGTAATAAGGATATGAAACCAACTTAATTTTTTATCGTAAGCCATAAAACCTTTTCACAGGGTGAAATGGCAGAGCGGCGTTCAGCCCGACCACACATCTGCGTTCAATAATACTGCATGAAGAAACGTAGTAGCTGCTCATTAGATATTTGTGGGGGATAGGGTAAACCCTACTACCCAAACGTTATTACAGAGATGATCAGCTTAGCAGCTCAAAGTAGTGCAAGGTGGGCCTTAGCACCACGCAGCAAAGGCTACAGAAATCTCTAGGAAAAATTTCTGCATACTTTTCACCGAGAGGACTCCACCTATCTTCCGAGAAAAGTGTCGCCATTGTTTTTACTCGCAAGCACATGAAACGATATCCACTGGTTCTCGGAGGCCGCACCCTACTATATGTGCGAACCCAAAGATTCCTTGGAATCTTAATAGACCGGAATCATTCCTGGGCTCCTGAAGTGAAGAAACTCCGTACAAAAATAACCGCAATCTCAAAAATCCTGGGGTATCTCGCTGGCAGTCGCTGGGGCAGTGAATGTCGCTCTATGGTACTGCTCTGCAAAGCCTATGTCGACGGTCTACTGCGTTACAGCCTCCCTGTCCTTCAGAAGCTCCCGCCCACAAGCAGAAAGCAGCTAGATGCGGCCAAAAACAACTGCCTCCGCATCTGTCAGGGCCTCCGGAAAGGGTCGTCGTGCTTAGGTATACGATCGCTGAAGCTGGCTGTCTGCTTCTAGATGCGATTCGACTACAGGAGACTGCGCGAATACATCTGCGTCATCGGCTGCACGCCAAAAGCCATATACTAATACGCATGGTTGAAAACGGTAATTGGGGTTTCGAGCAAACACTCAGGACGTTAAATCTTTCTGTTCCCTCCCAGGAAGCAAAATCAATGCCATCTGATTTTCCACCGTGGACCCTTTCGCCTATACATATCAGATCAGATGCAGCATCCCCGGAATTGACTCCAAAAGGAGCATGCCTCAAAGTGGACTCCGACAATTAACCCTTCGCCATATCAGCCGGCTGTATTCTGAAGTAACCCAGATCTTCAGTTCCACAGTTCCTTCGGAATGTTTATTCCCTCTACTGGCCAGACGTTTTCTATCGCCTCGAGCGTGTGACATCATCTATGACCGCCGAGCTTCACGCCATCAAGGAAGCTATACGCTACACTTTACGCCAGCAGCGGAAGCAATGCAATGTTTTCACAGTCTCGAAGGCGGCTTTCCAAAGCCTGCAACACAGCGACTGCTTCAATATTCATGAACATGCATCTCGTGGCATCACACACCGGCACCACCTCGCCAACCACGCTGGACACCGTATAATGTTTCAGTGGCTTCCCAGTCACTGTGGTGTTCTAGGAAATGAGAAGGTGGATGAAGCTGCTCGCAGGGGCCTGGAAATTCGCGATGTGAGGAAGATTTTTTTCATGAAGCGTGATGCCACAACTATGACGAAGGCGCTTGTTTTAATGGAACGGAACCGTATGTGGTCCCTTTCAGATCACCACCATGCTTTCTAACGCTACATAGACCCTGAGCTCAGGATGAGGCTGCCGGAGGTGCTTCCGCGCCGATTAGAGACATTATACCACCGACTTCGTCCCAATTCAGCGCTTGCGAAGTCATACCTTTTTCGACTTGGTGTCACCACAAACCCTTACTGCTTGAACGGCGGATCGCCGGAAACAGTGAAGCATCTGCTGCTGGAATGCTCCGCCTACATACAAGCAAGGTGCAGTCTTGTGCAGAAACTAGAGCGCCTCAGCCCAGGACCAATGACCTTGAAGGTACTTCTTGGTCCATGGACATCTCCACCAGCTCAACGCAAAGTACTGTCGGCGTTGTTCGACTATCTGGATGAGGTTGTCACTGGAGTGATTTAGAGTTTAGAAAACAGACTTTTTAAAACCACTACTCACAAACTGAACTCCATTTTTTTTTATTTGTCTGTCTTTTTTTATTTCCTCTCTTTCTTTTTCTTTCTTCTGCCTTGTAATCTATGGGGCCTATTCTTTCCCCCTCCCCTTCCCCCGTCGAGTAGCATGTCCGTGTCGAAATTCCGGCAAACATCTCGGCGTTCTCTTCTGATAAAGAGCCTTCCCTCTCTCTTTATCTCTGTGTATGCCTCATTGCATGTTACGAACCTAATGTGATGAAGCGCACTGCGGCTCAAAATTAGGGGTCGATGCCTTTTTTACTTGCCAACTGTTTTTAATTGGCCGATTCGGCGATGGCGCGGCGGATACTATGTAGAAAAGCCATAACTGAAGCACCCGAGCTCAGCCACTACGCCCACCTCGGCTCGTCCTTCCTTACTGCATGAAACGGTACTAGGTAACTTGAAGCGGTGCAAGGAGGTTTGTCCGGTCCATTTCTGCAGTCAACAACACGTGAAAGCGGGTCATGACGGTTTCTGAAGTATGCCTAATGTGCGATTAGAGATAACGTCAGAAACCGAGGACGTATTGCTCAGCAGAACCGAAAGGGAAACTATCTCGAACTCCCCAAAATAAACCGCAAAACTACATTCTCATAATTTCACTACCTGCCAATAGCCCTACAGTTTTTCCTAAAGAAAAAATAGCATTGACCAAGATGGAATAGTGTGTGCATGAAATTAAGAGCGTTAAAAATCGCCCAATCGAATTGCAAGACTGGTTTGCCTCATAAGAAACGCACGGGAAACAGTAAGGAGTATGCAGGAAGAACGTCACCTTGGAATTAATTTTTCTATTCAATACGCTCCCGTAAACTCACTGAGAGTAGTCGAAACCTGGTCTATAGGACTCCAGACTTTAATCTGCACAAATAATTTCACAATGTTCTCAATTCACTTCAGTTTTCCTTTGAAGGGTCTCTGAAGTGTATTCTTTATGCTTCTGTTTGTATTTGAATTGCATAGAGTCATCGTTCATGCGGCCGATAAAACAGTATTTAATTTATAAACACAAGAGAAAAAACAATGGCCATGCGGCATTAGCGGCGGCCGTGACCACTAGACCATTGACGAGGATACATCTTGCGATGCGATAGGACAATGCCCAACATTTTAAACTTCATGTATACGCACTTGATTGCTTGTCAGTGTTAGTGTTTAGACAAAACTTTAGTACTATTGGCAACAAGCACATGTATCGGAATGTAGTTCTTGTTTATTTTTGGAGACTTGTTCAAACCAGTTTCGGGTTTGGTTCCCCGCAAAAACCTTCTCGGCGTCCAACATTATTGCTGGTTGGCTGTCGTTATCGGCTGCAGGATAAGTCAGATAAGTCCACCAGTCCCGCTTAGAATTGTAATGTTCACTAGCTGAGGCGCACGCAGTGGCTGTACGCCCTCAGAGCCATCGGAGACTCTCACCCGCGAGGCGCTTCTCCCTCAACTTCGGAACCTGCCTGGCTCGTCTCTGGGTCTTAAGAGGCGCGTTCGCTCGAGGCCGACAGACGGCGGATGCGGCACTGTGCCTGCAAGCTGTGGGGGATATCTCAACACCACGCCAACGCTAACTCACCAGCGCGTCAGTGTATGTCAGCAAGCAGTCTCCAAACACACTTCTAGTGCAATGATGCTTGCCGCGCGAAATGGTGAATGCAGTAGAGAAAACATTACCTTTACAAAAAGAAGTCAACTGCCTCACACGCAAAAAAAAAAAAAAAAAACTTCGACCACAGGTTAGAACCTGCTAGTTAAAGTAAAAAAGTGGATCTGTCGCCGAACGTCGATGATCGATGCGATGATCCGATGCAAAGGCGATTGCTGGCTCCTTGGCCGACGGCACATAGCCGACGACGGTCCGCTCCAAGCAAACTCAAAAAGTGCAATATGTACACTTTATTTACATCACGTAGAGAGGTCGGGCAAGGACCGCATCGAGCGGGGCTCGCCGCTCCTCTCTGTCTCCTTTGTCTCTCTCCAATCCCTCTTCCTGAAAACATCAAACTCCTCGGTTTTGCCACTAAAACCCCGCCCAGAAACCTGACGTCACAACTTGAGAGGGAGGATGGCTCATTGATTAGCCCAAACTAGGCCACTGATTGGCCACCGTGACAAACAAAGCTAGGTGGGTTGAAAATACTCACGTGACCCACCTCTATCACTCTCATACAGCAACCCAAAGGTACTCCGCAAAACACAAATATAACAGAAATGAAAACCAGTCAACTAAAAGCAGACCCAACTCCGGGCATCGGCTCTCGGGCGCACGTCTTAAAATATTGTCATACCGTGAGCGCCGACAACTGTGCCCCACGCCGCCGAAAGCACCTAACAAAGCCTGGTCGCCTATCTATTTACGAAACCCAGCCGCCGAGTCGCCAGGCTCAGACATGTGACGAATGGCAACTTCGCCCAATAACTTTGAGCTGTGCAACTGTCATAGACTGAACGTCTGGTGACCAAGGTTTGACCCCTTGACCGACCCTCAGCTCCCGTCCGCTTCGGGGATTCTCGTAAGGAAATCGTTCCTCGAAAGCTTACATCGCTTTCAGCTATTATGGAGTGGCCGACACGTATGTATGCGTCGTCACCGGGCCCGCTCGCCGGGTGGACACAAAAGTGCGGCGAGTAACAAAGAAGCCTCCGCCGTTCCCCCTACGCCCCTCGCGCCTAACTGTGCTGGGCCGGTGGGGAAACAAACACAATACAGGTACACAAGCTAACCCCCAAACAGAAGATATCTAGTTTCCGGGCGGTTTTAATTAATAAGTGAGGGTCCAGAATTTAATACTGCTCCTACCATGCACTGCATCTAGTCTTAAGACTACTCGTCCATGCCACATTTTTTTTTTCTTTACTGCATGAAAAACGCAGCTATTATACAATACAAACTTTAGCAGTTATCCAAGAAGAATAACACCACAGTAGCTGCAAGAAGGCGGTCGTCAAAGCTTCAGGAAGCAGACACGCGCTTCCTCAAGGTTCAGTCGCTCTGGTGGGTTTCTTTCCCGAAGCTCTGCACCAACGCAGCGTGCGCCCCAAAAAACGGGCTTTGTTATGCGGGGGTTTCCGCATGCCGGTCAGTCATGCTGCCCTTCTACAAGCTATACAATGCCATCACGAAAAATATATCATAAGGCAGTCCAGTAGTATCAGCAAAAGTCAAGAACGGCATTGTGTAAAAGGTCATGTCCACGTCCCTTTTAACAGTTCGTTGCAAAACATCGCCTAATTTCACCGCAACCCGGTACACATCAACGCAACGATTAATGGTTTCAAATTGATAGACGCAGCAATTTTCTGACCAAGAGAAAGATATTCCTTCTTCTCGCGAGCATGTTTTCAGTACGAGTTTTCATGTAGGCTGCTTTAATTTTTTTTGCGTCCCTCAAATCCCCGCAAGTAAAGCGGAGAATAAACCCCACAAATATCTTACCAGTAGTGACTGCGTTCTTTAAGTGGGGAAAAAGAGATCTGAAATGTGCAATTGTGCTGCTGACCTCTGCGCTAACTCACCCTGCGCAAAAAATGTTTCCCGTACCTTGTGGTTGCACCTTACAAAAGAAGTATTGGCTGATTTTGTTGCTTGTTGCCTACATTGAACTCGCTGAATCTTGTCCCACTTTTTACTGGCCCTAGAGTTTCCACTAGCGTACCAGTTGCATGGGAAAACGCAGCTTACAGCTCCTGTGAAGCCACCTCAGGAGAGAGTCGTAAGCAAGTATACGTATTGCATGTGCGGTAGTGTATATATATATATATATATATATATATATATATATATAAATCTAGAGAAAGATAAACTCACAAAGCGCGCAGAAATAGTATAAGTAAAGAGTCGGATACACAGCAAGAACAATAACAAACAATGTTTACTTACGTAGCGGCAATGGGACTTGCCTTCATCAGAGTAAAGTTACATGATTATGGTGTCGCAAACATTGAACACATTTCTTATATAGGTTTGCATAAAACTGTAAGAAGGAATGGAAAATGTTTCGCAAATGGAGAGTGTGCATACAGTCAGGCTACGCCTACGTTACAACATCAACCAACAAAAAAAAAAAAAAAAAGGGGGGGGGGGGAGCAAGAGAGAGAAAAAGGGGTCGTGTTAACAATGCAGCGTTCAAGGTTGCACCATGACGGGTCAACGTATGCCGCGCGGGTTGCAAGTTCAGACAATGGGGGAAAATGGTCAACCGCGGTTTGTAAAGAAAGGGAAGAGTATACAGCAAGGTATTCAGTGGCTGGGGAGACTGGTTCTAGGGAAAGCGAAGATGGGTGTGCCCCCCGCGGATGAAGAGAATAGATAGGGGGCACAAAAGAGCATTTCACAGAAGCTAGCAATCGAACAGGAAATAGGTAGGGTCACAAAAGGTTAAACATGAATAGATCACAAAGAGTTAAACATTCTTAAGTGGTGGTGGGAACGAGGCCTCCTTCTCCCGGACAAATGGCATTGTTGAGCCGCATTAAGCTAACAAAGCTGCTGTATTAGGAGAGTTTCTGTGAATTCTGATGGCAAACTCGAGGGTAGGAATAATGAACATAGTTATAAAAATTATGAAGCCGCTAAGTTTATTCGAGGGATAAGCACGTTAATTTTCCGTAACTTTCATTAATTCCAAGTGTGGCTGACCCAAACTTATAAATGAGATAAGATTCCCGAACCTCGCGGTCGTGGTGCGTTTTGAAGGCGGATTCTAAAATCGTTGCTTTAAGATGATCAAATGCATGCCCGGGACTGTTCACATGTCTTGACAGGGGCAAATAAGGGCAGCTTTTTGCATGAGAGCGGTGATTATTGAACCGTATTCGGAAGGGCGTTTCAGTTTGGCCGATATATTGTTGCCTACAAACAGTGCACTCTAGAAGATATACGATATTAGCGGAGTCACAGTTAAAGTTACCTTTTATATTTACGTAGTAGTCTGAAGCCGTGCTGGTGGCGCGCTGTGTAGTGGTCATATGTGGGCA
The DNA here is from genome assembly GCF_048455015.1 of Haemaphysalis longicornis. Lineage (NCBI taxonomy): Eukaryota > Metazoa > Arthropoda > Arachnida > Ixodida > Ixodidae > Haemaphysalis > Haemaphysalis longicornis. The sequence continues at coordinate 121,504,461 of NW_027526445.1, read as the reverse complement.
TACTTTACATCGGGGTTTATTGCAGGGCATGCAGCCAGTAGTTGCCGGTCGGTTGATACGAGAGTTAGTAAGAAAGTCCCCTAAATTCTTATTACGCCGGTAGACAACGCGTGGTGGTTCGGGGAATATGCTTTTTAAGCGGTCACTTTGCATTAGGATATTGTGATGTTTTTTTAGCACGGTTGACACTCTTGGAGCGGAGGATGAGTGGGTTAAAACTAAGTTAGTTTGCGGGTTCCCGTTCGGGGCTTTTTTCTTACAGATTTCGTTACGGTCTAATTGGTTGGCTCGCACAATAGCGTCGTCGATAACTTTTTCCGGGTATTTTTTATTCAGGAGGGAGGTCTTGAGTTCTCGACAGTTTGAGTCAAAGTCGGCTTGGTTTGAGCAAATTCTCCTAAATCGGTGGGCTTGGCTGTAAGGTATTGCTGTCTTGCAGTGTCTGACATGGCTACTTTGGAAGTGCAAATACTGCCGCGTGTCTGTCGGTTTTCTATACAGTTTAGTTTGAAGCCGACCTTGGAAGGTAGTAACGGTGACGTCCAGAAAGTTTACACTGTGTTCCGAATAGGAATGAGCAAGGGAAATATTAGGATGGGCTAGATTAAATGCCTCAATGAAGGTGAGGAGTTCCGCCTCACCGTGTTGCCAGATCATGAATATGTCATCAATATACCTTTTATAGTACATTGGCTTTAAATTTTGGGTGTCAAGAAAGTTTGATTCGAGGTGAGCCATAAAGATATTAGCGTAGTTAGGTCCGATTCGAGTTCCCATTGACGTTCCGCTGACTTGCACGTAATGAACTCCGTCGAACTCAAAATTGTTAAGTTCAAGAATAAGCCTAAGGAATGTTTGGAGAGCAGAAGAATCGATAGGTTTGTCGCACGATGACTGCTCATACGCAAGGGATACAGCGGCGATGCCATCTTCATGGGGGATGTTAGTATACAGTGACGCAACATCAAGGGTGACTAGAAGGCAGTTATCAGGAATTTCAATTTTTGAGATGTCTGAGAGAAAGTCATTGGTATCCTTAATGAAGGAGGGAAAGCTGGGCGGAATGTCGCAAATGAGATTATCCACATAGCGCGAGAGGTTTTCGGTAACAGTGCCAATGCCAGAAACAATGGGGCGCCCTGGGTTGTTCACCTTGTGAATCTTTGGGAGAAGATAGAATTTACCGGCTACTGGGCTTAAGGGGATCAGGGAACGAGCTGTGGTTTCATTTATTGTTTTATTTTTAACAAGCTCAGCAAGTTTATCTTTGACAATTTGCTTATAATCTTGAGTGGGATCATTGGGTAGTGCTTTATAGAACGTCGATACTGATAGTTGCTTATTGGCCTCGTTAACATAGTCGGTTTTGTCAAGGATTACGATTGCGCCTCCCTTGTCGGCAGGTTTAATAATTATGTCGGGACAGCTTGCGAGTTCCTCTAGGGCTTTCTTTTCGTTGGTAGTCATGTTGTGGCGGAAAGAATTTTGTGTTTGGTATGCTTTTCGCACATCGCGTTGGACAGCTTTGATGTACATGTCGAGGCAACTATCACGCTGTGTGGGAGGGGTCCAGTGCTTATAGCTAGGTAGGGTTCTGCGGGCTTCTTCCGTCGCGGGGTGATCGTAGAAGTATTCTCGTAGCCTCATGTTTCTGGCGAAGTTATCTAAGTCCTTAAAAAGTTGAAATTCATCAAAACCACCAGTAGCCGGGCAAAAGTTTAGGCCCTTTGACAAGACGTTCATCTGAGCTGGGGAGAGGGTTATGCTTGAAAGGTTCATTACATTCCCGGTAAGGTTTTCTTTTGTGACGGCAGGCGAGGGAAAAATATTAGTACAGTGGTTTAACTGAACTGTTTGGGGTGCAGTAGTCGAAGCATTTATTACAGTCGTAGTGACATTATCGGCCGTATTGTCAGAGTTGGGGCAGTTACTAGTGCCGGAGCTTGTTAGGTTCTTACGCATGTGGCCAGTGTTAGAAATCTTATCTCGGTTAAACTTTCGGGCTTTTGTTCGGGATATGGCGGAGGCCGTCTTAGACTCGTAGTTGCTTAAAAGGTTCAACTCTCTTTTGCTTAGTCCCTGACTAAGTAGTTCCTCTTTCTTTCGGAGAGAATGGGCCGTAGTTTCGTAGTGATTGAGGATTATTTCAGTTAATTGTAAAGATGCTTTATCGAGTACCTGTTTCCACTTATTCATGTTGGACGGGGAGAGTTCGGTAGTAGCAGGTTTTATTCTAATCCTAAGACCCCTGGGAGCGACCGCGGCAGTCAAGTACTGTGCAAGAGCGGAAACGTGCAATTCGGAACGTACGCGCTTTTCGGTGATTTTTCTTAGCTTTAAAAACTGTCTTGAAACGGGGAAGGTGGCCGCGTTACCTGTTTTTTTGTGTTGCAGTCAGTTGCTGCTATGCCGATTCTTTCGAAGGTTGTAAGGGCATGTGGCACGGAGGGCTGGATTTTGGACCCCGGAAGGTCCGGCGGACGCGCTGCTGTTGGTTTTCGTGGGCTCGGCGGTCGCTGAAGATGCGGAGGTTGGGCGTGGCATGCTGTTGGTGCGGCGCCGGTCAGGGAGCTTCTTAGTGTCGCCGCGAGCGTTTCCTCGGGGCGTTGTGGCCGCTGCAGGTTTGCCAGTAGGGGTTGGCATGTCGCTGGCGCGACGCTCGTCCGTGGACTTCGGGGTTGGGGCGCTGGCGCTCGCCCGGGGCGCCGTGGTTGTGGTGGATCTGGGGGGCGGTGGCGGTGGGCTGCTGGCACGACACTGCTCCGGGGTCCTTACACTGGATAGAATTGGAGGCAGTGGTGGGAAGTCGCTGTCATTTGGCAATATAGCCGGGGCTGCAACTGGGTCGGCGGTGCATGCGAAGTCGCGCCAGCCCAGAGGATTGCAGCGCTGTTGCATGAAGCAGAGTGCACGAATGTGGCCGGCCAGCAAGGCCACACCCTCGAAGCTCGGGTGTAAGCCGTCCGCAGCGAGTACTCGGCAGGCTGGAAGGTGCTCAAAGCCATGATCGACGAAGCGGACAAAGCGTGAGTGGCGGCAAAATTCGCGGAGAAGTGAGTTGAAACGGCGTGCCTTTTCGTTGCAGCAGCGAGCGAAGCGAGAGATGCGGTAGTCGCGGCGGCGGTTAGCGGAGCGGGGAAGAATGAGACTGGCGTTAATAGTGGAAATGTTCGGTCGAGATTCCAGAATGAGGTCAGTCAGTGAGCGGTATATATATATATATATATATGTAGCGAATCAGAATGGGAAATGAGGGGCTCGTTGAAAATAAGACAGAAACAAGAGTTGGCAGTCAAGAAAACCTCGGAAAGCAAAGGGGAGGATGTGGGAGGTCATTGAAACAGATAAAGAATTAAGTAAGTCGCTGCCGGCGGCCGGCCTAGGGTCGACGATCCGTAGTAGTCACAGTCAAGCTAAGCCTACAAGAGTAAGCGTCATACGAAACGTCATATAAACTAGGCAAGGAGGATGCACAGATAAGGGCAGCACTCTAAAGTTAATTTTTCTACTAAATAAAGTCCTGTGAACGCAACGAGAACGGTCACAACCTGGCCTAGGGACTCCAGACTACAATCTCCGCAATGAGTCCCGCCATGTTTCCCAATCAATTCACTGTCCACTTAAGGTAAATCGACTTCCAGAAAGAAGGTGATGTGTACGGCACGTCACAGGTGGTCCGCATATGTTTATTGTCAGTTCTGTTGTTAAAAGGTTGAATACTCCTCCTCTGTGAAGAAAAAAAAACGTTCTCCGATTCGTTTGAATACTTCGAGAATTTGACGGTATTCGCAACCCTAGGCCCACTTCATATCCACACAAACCACGTAGGCATCGCCGTCTGATAAATAATAAAATACGTGCTCAGACGTCCCACAGACCACTTCAAACATACCGCCGCAATGCTACCCCATTATGTGCCTTCGGCCTTCATATCCGGGGGCAAAAACACCAAGGCACCAAGAATACACCTATGCACTGCATGCTTCGCCCCTCCCCAGGTTTCACGTTAGTGAAGATGGCCCGGAATTTTTTTTTTTTTTGGAAAGGCAGTTGGGGAGCTCTTGCTTCGAAACTCGGGAAACGCTGGCGCTTGTCATACATCTTCCCATCGTTCAGCGCAAAGAAATCTATAGGTACATTTGAGGAAAAATATACGTAACTAACCGGCAGCGCCCGAGTTCCGTTAGTTAAGGACGCCCGTTGGGTTGGTTTTCACGATAGTAAACGCAAAATGTGGCAGTGCCACACCGGCACGTGCGGGGAGAAAAGCACAGGGAGAACAGAACTCCCACTGGCGCAGTTTCAGGCAGGGGGCGCGCGAGCACTGCGAGGGTGGGAAATTTGAATTGCATGGGGTGGTAGCAGTAAGCGGATAACGGCGGTACAGCCCATTATGGATAATCACTGCTCTGCACTTCTGACAGCTTTCCCATTGAGTGGAACGGCTTTAATTTTTTTCACTTCACGAATTGGTATCATTCTGGTATCAGTGTCAATGTGGCCGCATTAAGGATTTCCGCAAAAATGGGATGATTCATATGATTTACTATTATTGATTGAAATAAAGTTTTCATTCTGTGTAGAAAGAACCACAGTGAGGGGAATGCGAATAAGTGTTAGCGGCGGTTGGGAGTTGTGAGTGTGAGCGGCGATTGCAGTGGGGAACGCCAGGGCGGGTACGTGTGAGGGGAGGATGCGAGTGGTGAGCGCGAGTGCGACTGAGTGTGAGTGGCCAACATGAGTGGTGAGCGTGCGTGAGTGCGAGTGGTTACGACGAGGGGTGAGCGTGAGCGCTAGTGAGAGCTGGTGGTGAGCGTGTGTGTGGGTGAGTGCGAGTGGTGACGGTGAGTGTTGAGCGTGAGCGCGAGTGAGTGCTAGTGGTGAGAGCGATTGGTGATCGTGAGTGCGAGCGATTGCATGAAGAAAAAAATATTTGTGAGCGAGTGTGAGTGAGGGGCGTCCAGATTTGCCGAGGTATGCTGCCATTTGCTAGGCGTCTCATGCCAGTGCGGCTTCCCACCGTATTTCACAGCAGCGTTGAAACGTTTGTTCTCAATAGCGCCTTTACGTCTACTCGTGAACGGGCTTTTAAGCAGTGCTTTCGCTGTCGCCCGCGGGATCGTACAGGGCTGCCCATCGTCGTGCCTGGTTTTCGCTTTCTGTCTTGACCTGCTACTTCACCAAATAGACCATAGGCCCGCCATCTACAGCTCCCCATTGCGAGGCAAAGGTCAAGTTAAGTTGTTCGCGTATGCGGATCACACGTCACTGATATTCCGTGACGAGGACAGCTGCGGAACATTCACACGGCTTTCTAATGGGTACCGTGATCTTTGTGGTGCTCGGCTGAACAGGGGCGAAAGTAGAATTGTGCTTCAACACATCGGCGTACCGCTTGCTAGGTGACTAGAATGGGCCGACAGTGTCCGCGTGATAGGTGTGATATTTGGCGCGTCGGGTGAAGTGGCTCGGAACACCTAGAGGTCAGTCCTCGAAACTGCGGATAAACGTCTCCTGCACCCAGCGAAGTTTCATCTTTTCTTGCAGAGCGAATTTATTATTAAGCACTTACTTTCAGCGGAGGTTTTTTTTTGGTAGCGAATGTAGCAAAACACACGCGACGCATCACCGTATAGCGGGCCACAAGAATTTGATTTTGTTTTGGACAGTAAAGCCAGAAATCATGTCGCGAATGGTTGAGGCGGCCTAAGTGCATGGGTATTTCCGTCCGCCGTGCCAACAAATCTGAAACGGGTCTGAACCGTGTCAGGAAAGTGTACAACGTGATTTAAGCTTCGGTACAAAGGTTGCTGTGGAGCCCCGAATGTCAGCGCCGGAAATGTGTACCCTTCTAAGGCATGTGTACAAGCGAGCTCCTGAATCTGAGATTGACCTTTGTCTGTCAGAAGGCGTAGATCTTGTCGCAGCATAAAACCTGCCGCAATATTCTGCCTTTTAACAGCGTGGTTACTTTTTTATAAAGCAGTCCTTTTCTTCGCTCGATGGAAAGGAAGGACACTTTGTTTTTTAATGACGTGTGTGGCTCACAACCCAGTACAGCTACTACTTAAATTTTGAGGTTCCGTGACGAACTTTCGCTTTTAAAAGATCAGAAGCAACAAAATTACAGCGAATTGAACCTATGCAGGATAGCCAGGTCTATTGATAGAAATAGGAAGCCTTCCTTGGCATGTTTTTTACTGCAGAAATCAACAAGATGAACTGGCTGCTACGAGTCATTATACCTGAGAATAGGACGTGGCAGAAACCTGTGCTCTGGTTTTTGCAGTGTAAAATACGACCTTTTCAACGTGAAGTACTCCAGCGACATCATAGCGCTCATTTCAAACAATCGAATACGTCTTAACGACAACTCATTTCACATAGAAGGCTTGTAGTACTCCTCAACGGACAATAAGCCGCTACAGTGCGTCGAGAGTTGCATTGACAATTTGGCCTCTGTTGGATCTCAGAATAATTGTGGTATATCGGTATATACCTTTTTGAGCTGCTTGGCGTATACTATCAACGTTTGCTTCATGGAATAACCGTATCTACATTAAAACAAGCGGTGTGTGTATTGGCTCATGCATCGCTCCTATCTTAAGCGAGATATATCTTGAGCACCGAAACTGTATTATTTCTAGCTGCTTGGAAAGCTCTGTGGTTCTAGAAGTTTTCCTCTATGCGGACGACTTTACGATTCTCTTTCCCTATGATGGTAAGAATATAGTATGTGCTGTACTAGATGCACTCCGCATTTTCAGAGAGCGCTTATCGCCACTTGACCTCATCCAGGAAACTGTGGTTGTGGCTGCGTTGAGATTTTTGAACCTGAGACTAACCACCTCGAGAGATCATCTTGCTGGATGTCAGCGCCTGTCCTGTGCCGTATCTTGTCCGCTGTCCCTTGTCCGAATCACCAACAAGCTGAAACATTCATAAGATCAACAAGACGCTCCAGGCGATCGGTAGCTAGTCGGAGCTTCAGAGGGTGCTGTCCTGGGGCTTGTAGAGTGGTGAAGTGAGCGGCCGAAACGTTCAACAGAATTTAAAGAGCAGAGCAACGGAAGTTTCAGCGAGGCTTGCACTTTCACATTCTTTGGACGTTCTAAGCCTCTCCGGTGACAATTATGTGTACGTTTCGCCGAGTGCACTGAGACGCTCTGTCGTGGGCATATTATACCGGTGTCAAGGTGCTATTCTAAACACGTACTTAGGTGATGGCGCTGGTTAGTGTGTTAGAGTAAACAGCAGTTCTCACGAATGACCCTATTTAAGAATCTGGGGAAGACAATAGGATGAAATATGGTGATGCGTTTGCAGCACGCTATTTTGTGAATTCCTCCCACTTGTGCAGTCCCTCTAAGCCTAATTCGGTGAAGCCATGTTCTAGCGTGCGCCTCTAGCTTCGGCCTAGGAAAACATTTATGTTTAATCTCGAGACAATCAATGTTCTAGGAGTTCATGTTTAGAGGAGGCCGTTCGAGTGAACTAATTTAAGTCGGAAAGCGTACATTTTTCCTGGTAAGACTGCCTATAGAGAATAATTGCGTTTCTCAGTTTGCGCGTGATAGTACTACAGGGAAGCTTCTTATGCCTCGAGTTTACATATGTGTCCGTCTGCAAAACTGTGTAGAACGGAAAATTATTTCATTCTCGAATTTCGACTCCATTCTGCCCATTTTGTATTTGATTCTAATATTCGCATTAGACAACAATTCTTGTGCAATAGGCTTTTCCTTTTCACGCCGAGTTACCGTAGTTGATTTGCCACGACTTCCCATTCTGTGACCTATTTTAGATGCAAAGCATCTCTTGCTCTCGGCTCCGTCGTCCGTCGTCCGTCCATCCGCCAGCCAAGGAAGACACCGGTCACACTGCCGCTCCAGCCTCCAGGAGCCGTCTCGTGCCGGCTTAGGAAGACACCGGCAACACTGTCGCTCCAGCATCTCATGGCGAGGCTATGTCCCTCCCTTGTGGCGCCATCCACGCCCCCACTGCGCATGCTCGGCTCATCTCGGGCCAGCCCAGGAAGACACCGGTAACACTGTCGCTCCAGGAGCCATTAAAGGGTAAGACACCACCGGGCGTTCAGGAAGCCGAGCATGCGCAGTGGGGGTTTGGACGGCGGAACAACGACAAGGGAGGGACATAGCCCCGTCGCATCTAATAAAATTACACCATCTTCCCGTACGGGAACCCTAGTAGTATGCGAAACAGCCATGGACTCAACGCAATTTCCCATTTCTTAGTTCCGATAAGTGAAAAAGTGGTAGTTACCATGGAAACCAAACTGTAAATATAACGGTAGCTACGTACCTCAACCTAACGGAGACGACGAACTGAAAACTAATGGGCACTTGAATCGACCCCATGGCTGCTTTGCATACTACTCAGGTTTCCCCTATGGGAAGATGGTGTAATTTTTTTGTTGATAGGTGGTAATTAGGGCACATTATTTTTCTTCCCCAAAATGGCGTACTCTATCCTATGGTTGATCCCACGTTTCCTCATCGGAATCACGCCAACCCTAAAATAAAGTACTGTTGCTGAAAGCAGATGTCCATTTCATTGGGGGTCCTCAAAGCATTTCTAATGCTCTGAAGAATACCTTTATGTTAAGTGTACAGCTTTGTTTGCCGTAGGACTGCTGACGCAAGAAGGAATTGTTCCACCGCCTTGAATTTTAGGTTCAGTTCTTGCTGCCCGTTTATTACCTCTTCGAGTTGATTCACAAGTTGGTTTTATGTAAATAATATCAGAAATAAGCGTCGTGCAACGCAACCCAGTTACAGTTTTATCGGAGAATACTGGTGCAGAGTTTTATTTCACATACCTTGAAAAAGCAGTTTCACGCCCAACACAACCCACCTAACACGAGAAAATTACATCACAAACTTTGCCAGCAAACATTCCCACAATACACATGGAGGGCTGCATTAGCGACCACTGAATAGAACTAGTATTTTTTGTAACGATAAAAGTAGGAGACCAACGAGGGGAGCAACCTTGAATCTGTGTCTGTGTTCCACAAATAGGCACCGTAACGCCGCAGGCCCGGTAGTAGAGGTGAAGTAATTACGCCATCTTCACAATAACAGGATTCCTTGCGCTGGTAGACGCATTCGGCAGCCAAGTGAGGTTCATGTGGCGCATCCACAGGCAGCTATAGATAGGCACGTGCTGATAAAATCAAGGATGCAGGTTTTGACACACACCCCTCCACTTTCAACAATCTTTGTACAGTGCGCTGTGTTGCTGGGGAGAAGCAATTCATTGGGCGTGTTCCCCTTAAAGTTGTGAATAGCTGTCTCGACGCTTCGAGCCGCACACGATGAAGGGAAGGAGCTGCCGTACCCTTGTGCTCACGGTGTAACAGCGGCGCCGGAGGCCACCGCAGCAGTCTGTTGGAAAGGCAAGAACAGCAGTCGTAAGTGTTCTTTACACATCTAGGCAAGGCAGCTCAGCTCATCGCAGATTGCAGCCGAAACATAATGGCCTAGAAATAGTCGATGCTACAATGAACACCCACAATTAAAATAGACGTTACACCAGCATCAATCAAGAAGGAATGCTCTCGGGCATACCAGCTCCAGACATGCAAACGGTGGTAGTCAGGAATTGCTCACATGATTATTCGAGCACAGCCTCAGCGCTGACACTGGGAGCAGAACTCGCAGACAAGAACGGAACAGTAAGGCGTCCAACCACGCCAAAAACGGTGTAATTGGCTAATTATGCGGTACTTGAGTGCGACTTCCGGACGACACGCGGAAAACTGCGAAGAATTGCATTGCGCTAACGGAACTGAGACTTCTCCTGATTCTTAGTGGTGCAAGCTCATCTTCAAAGATTTTTATGTTTCGCGCTCTTTGGTCTAGTAGCCCTTGTGTCATTAAACACAATATTAATCATCATCATCCTCAAGAATTTAAAAAGACTGGAAAACAGATCCCTCTGCCTTCTTTTCTGCGAAATGTTCGAACTGCGGAAACACGTACATTTGGATGAGTAAGCCTACAATGCCGCAATGATTGCGAGGAATCCGGTCGGGTGAGAGATAACACTGTCTAGAGATGTCTTCTTCTCCGATTCTGATCTCGGTTGGATGGCGTGCATTCTGAACGTTCTCAACCCTCGGGCTACGAATAGAGTCTGAGAAACTCGCTTTAGTTCATTCCAGAGATGAATTAAAAAGGTGTCACAAAAACAACCGAAAATATCGACCAACCTTCACATTTCCTGTCTCCCAACGTCAGCAGTGACGTGATTGGGGACGTACGTAAAACAATAATTACTTTGGTAAATGGATAGTATTATTAATGCGCCGCAACTGAAGGAATCAAGCTCCTCTTGCAATTGCACAATCATCTGAGAATGCTGTGACTTTGCGGGCGGCTGCCATTGACACAAACAGCCTCTTTCACATCGCAAAAGAAGGTGAACATGTGGCTGGTAAGTCACCACTTTTTCGTTTGTTATTTCGAAATTATAAGTTAATTGTTGACCGAAAATGATTTGTGCCCATGTAAAAAAAACGGACAAACGTATGTTAAAAAATAACGACAGGATCACGCCTCACAAAATTGAGGAGTTGTCATAGGACAACCAAAACGCCACAATAAATGCTTGGAAAGACTGCAAACATTTTAGGGAAGCTATATTAAACAGCATAACAAAGTAAGTAATCTAGTTAAAAATTTGGTAAACTTTGGTCTCAGGGATTCGAACCATGCGGGATTTCGGGGATTCCAACAAGCACGGAATCCTTGCACAAAAACAGCTCGGTGATTCTGGCGGGCTAAGATTGAACCTACAGATGAGTTGTGTCCGTTGACTTAAATAAAAATGTTAGAGAGCTGTTCGCAGAACCCCAAAGAAATTTGAGCGTGTTAATTACAGAAGTAGTCATGAGATAAGTAGCAGAGCACGTACCGGCTATTAGCGTAAATGTAGAACTAACGATAGAGATTGGCCACACCCCTAAGTCATACTATCCCAAATAGGAGGAAAACGTCGCACACAGAAAAGGGTGATGATAATAGGGAGAGGTCACATGCGCGCCACTGGTCCCGTGCCCCACCAGGAATTACCGTGCACAGAATGAACGCACCGACTTCCACGCTACACTTATTTAACAAATTTCATTGGTGTGGTGTGTTCGTCAATGGCCCATCAACTGCGATAAACATTTTTCAAACGTGGTTTCGCCCACAATCCCCGAATTTCTCCTCCACAATCCGACACTAATGCGTTCGCATTTAGTAAATCGCAAGGAGTGCATGGGGGTCCTAGAAGTTTTTGAATTATTTCTAGTTTGGTTGACTGAAGCTTACGGGAAATTGCCAAAGAAATTGTTCATACCTGGCAATCTTTAAAATCACCAAAAGCTATATGTTGTTTCGATGGTTCCTGTAGTGTACTAACAAAGTAATGTACACTTTGAATACCTTCTTTCAACCAGACTCATTAGGTGCAGGTATGACAAAAGCTGAAGATGCTTGCCTTGGTCTTGAGGGCGCTCTGCAATCTGCTGTGTCTCTTCCCCACGTTCGCGCTGCGATGGTACGTGCGTTTCCACAGGTGTGTCTGGCCGGCGCCTGTTTTGCAGCATATCTTCGTGCGCCTGGTAGGCTTCTGCCTGGGCTCTTTTAATTTGTTCCAGTGTGGCGTCGTGGGTTTCGCGGAGCCGCTGCATGTTCTCCTTGACGTAATTCGCAGTCTCGTCGTACCCTTCTCGCCTTTTGGCATGGTCGGCATCCAACTTTTCGTTTCTGAGCCGAGCAAGATCAACATCCTGAGACGGCGAAGTTTACGCAACCTACTGCTGATTTGAGACGGGGTGTCTCTCCCAATTGTTACAGGCGGATTTTTGTATAGGGCATGCATAGCATTGGAAAGACCGCAATTAGGAGCGAGATTTCCGAATGTATTGGTCAAGTCCACGCACGGCCATGCTCTTACGCAGCCACGTGCAGAATTGCATCCCCAACCTGCTGAGTTGAAGCAAGCTACGCAAAGATACAATATTTTGAAATCGCATTTTTTAGTTATCTCTAGTTGATACAGATCAACATTTGAAAGTACAGCGATATGTACACATCATAAAAGATATAGCTAAGATAATGCCGTGGTTGTAACAATAAGGGAAAGTAGTTTTAAGTGTATTTCGCGATATAACCGAGCACCTTTTCGAGAAACCAGCCTCTCTATGATGCGCGGAAGAAGAGTTTTCCTTCTACGTCGCACGGAAGTATTAAATGTAACAAGTATGGTGGAAGCCGCAGAATGCAGAGCACGTTTGAGTCAGTGACGTAAATATTTGGTAATGTTTTTGTGCGTACAAAGATCGCTTTTACCATTTGTGTGAATAAACTCTAAATTCTGGCTTACACAAGAAAAAGCTGTAGTACAAGATCTTCAAGTGGAACATAAGTGCCCAATTAACCCAGGAATCACGCCTTTCGTTCTAGCCACATCTAGGAACTGCTTTGAGCAGTGTACGTCACAAGATATAACCTACCGGTGTTGAAGCACTTTTACAAGTGTTAGCATAAACGACGCTTGGCACATTGTACGAAATTTAGTTGCTTTTTCGATAAGCTTTCCCCTTGCAAATAACATGGGGATTTTAAGAAGAGTCTAAAATCTGTAAGACTCCATTCACACGTCCAAGGCACAAACTTCTTCAAACGTATTGAGAATACTTTAACGTTAGGAAGTGTTCAAAACACATCTAGGTACTTAATACTTACAGTTGCTCGCAAGTAGCAAGAGCCCCGGCCAACTCGTGGTTCCTGCGATGTCCCCAATTTGTGGAATAAATACAAAGCAGTTACGCGAGGCTCACTTTTAAAAGGCGCAAGACCAGACAAGACACGGTTGCAAAATATTCCAAAAAGGTGTTTACTGAGGGCTCAGTTTTGTTAAAAATTCAGAAAGCTTAAATACCCAAAATCCCAAGAACATACAAGAATTCCAGCTCTATTGGGAACGCTACCCGCCGGAATGCCTCAGTGGCCAAGGCGTTGTGCTGCTGAGCTCAAGGACGCGGGTTCTATTCACGGCAACGGCGGCCGCTTTACTGATAGAGGCGAAGAGGGAAAACGCCGGTGTGGTCGAGATTTTGGTGCACGTTACAGATCCCCAGGTGGTCAAAATTAATCCGGAACCCACGACTACGGCGCGCCTCATCGCCTGTGTAGCGTTGGCGCGTTAAACCCTACAATCAATCAATCAAAATAATGAACGGTCAAAATAATGAATCAATCAAAATAATGAACGGTCATTATTTTAAACTGTATATTGAGTGTGAAAATATGCTTCATGCTGCGCACGTGCGCAAAAGCTACTCAGATGCATTTCTCGGTACGAGGAGGCAGCTGGAGCGTGCTTACGTCATTCAGAAGCAAGTGCTGAGTAATTCGCGAAACCATAGTTTGTTTACGTTTTTTTTGCGGCGAAAGTAAAATAGCGAAAAGTAATGGCCTTTGGCTTTGCTTGCAACAGTCAAGCAGCGTAACAGTGTTCGAAACACTTTGACGCACTGCCGATAAACACTTTTCCTCTTTCCTTCATGACTGCCATCACCGTGAACATTGTAGTTATCCTCAGCACCCAGCGGAACTGCGTGGTTTGTTCGTCGCAGCAGATACGCCTTAAAGTTTGTGCTTGCTTTCATTTTGTTGTTGATGTCGGCAAAGTAGCTATCGAATGCGTTCATTGCTAGAAGTGAAAAGAAGCTGGCCAATAGCCGCTACATTGTTTGAGCGACGTCCTCGGAGAGCGCAAAAAAATGTTCGGACCGAAACAGAGAGAACCATCTTATGCGCTGTCCTTACAAGAAAAATATTCAGATGTTGTACTTCGTCGCCACCTAATCTAAGTAATCGATGCGTTTAATCACGTTGTTTTGTAAGTATTTGAGATAGTGATAGACGTTGACAACAGTGTTTCGGTGTTTCTTTAAATGTCGTACGGATAGTGAACAGCCATTCGCCACGGCTGGTGGCCATGCCCTCTGCTGCTAAGGAGGGGACGCGAACATGTTTTAGAACTCTTTGAGCATATGTTATTTCATTCTTCTTTTGCGTAAAGACGTATGGAAATCACAATAAATTCTTTAATCGGGACATTAGTAGTTCCTAAACACTACTCCAGGAGGACTGGACTGGTCAACGGAATCGTGGACGTCCTGTATACCTTTGGTAGGATGAAGGTGTCGGTTTTACCAGGCGGGTATTGAGTAGGGTGGAAAAGCGTCATGTACGCGCAGTTGTCCCGCTAAAGTATCGCAGCAGCTCTCTTTTTAGAGGACCGGGACAACGTTTCAGCTAAACCTGAATAGAAATTTTATTTCTAATGCGTATCATATTTTGCTGAGTAGCCCCATATCCAGAACCGTTTAACGCCCTGCACTTCCAAAAAATGCATATTTGCTGAAAGTAACACCTATAACTGTTACAGTAGCGTCCATAAAGATAACTGGGCCGACAGAATTTTGAAAAATAAAAAACTGCGAATAATAGAAAAATAAAAATTTTTACAAAATTGATTAAAAAAAAATATGCATGCTATTCATCCCCCCCCCCTCCTTGAGAAAAAACCGAAGAATAAACAAGGAAACGTCCGCAAAGGAGCGCTGGTAAAACGAATAAAAAATAGCCTAAAAGGGCCAACTCTGTAGTACGCCTTGCACACCATCGCTATAATGGTATACATTTACATCATTGGCAAAAACCAGAAGCAAACTTCGAAAAATTCGCCACCGTTCCCCCTGCAAACGGGAATGTCTAGCGAAGCTGTATCAAACACTACACGTGCTGTTAGCGGGTATGTTTTATAATTACTTTGCAGTATGGCACTGTCAGAATAAAATCAAGGCATTTATGCGGTTTCCCTTCCCACGGCGGCTTCGAATGAGGAAAACAGCCCTTTCAAAAGCAGCTGAAACCTTATCCTTTCCGGGAACGCGTTGGACTGTTTTCGCATTGTTCACAGGGCCTTATAATTATCTTGCGGTTTGATTAAAGTTTTGTGGTTTTCTTTATTGGAACGAATAGTGAGTTCTATGCTTCCCGTCTGATTAGATTGACGCATGCATTCGGCGTGTCGCGCGAGAACTGCTGGGTTCTGTCTGGGTTTCTTGTTTACAAAACCAAATGTTCCGGCCAACAAGCGGGTAACAGATTCGCTGTAAAAGAATAAAATAATCCAACGTCTTTCTATACTCATAGGCACATTTGGCTGTAAAAAAGTCAAATTCTAGAAAAGCGGTGTAAGAATGCTACGCATTAGTGGAGAATTATCTGAATTTATGCATATTTTTCTCTCCCCAGGAGGTGTTTTGCTGTCCCACTTGATTTCAGCGAGTATCGGGTCGGTGAGAATTGCAGATGTACGCGTTTTTAGGCATGCGAGTGATGCAATCACCTTCTGTACTACTCCTTATTTCCGTTCCTCGAAGGTTAAAAACACCCCAGTTTTTTTTCGAGACCATTCTTTTACTCTCGGTACCTCCTCTACACACCGACTATCGGCGTGCACCCTGTGTACACCCTTATGACTCCGGAAAAATGAGTGTTGCTTTTATCTGGACGGAATGTATTACTCTCAATTTTACTTATAGTTTTCGCGAACTCTTGCACAGCATGCACGCTTCATCATTGCGCTCTATTACGGTTACATAGGTTACATAGGTTTCTTTCCTCAACAACTGCGAACGGAGATGAAAAAGCAACGCATTCGTTTTGTTTTACCGTGAATAAATTTTCATGCCTGAATTGGTTTGCAACAATACATGTATTCTTACATAGGTTTCTTTCGTCAATAATTGTGAACGGAGAATAAAAAGCAATGCGTGCGTTTTGTTTTATCGTGGAGAAATTTCAATCCCTGATTTAGTTTACCCTACAGACATCTACTGACTTCTTGATTATTATAATTTCAATATTAGCTTGTGTGAATCGTGAACACCCATGCGCGAATCCAATTGTTATGTTTTCGAAGTTCGAACTACAACTGTCTTTCAGCGTTGTGCTTCGACGCTTTAAGAATGAAGCAGTTGTTTTCTCTAGGTCGAAGTGACTGAATTTACCCCTATTAATGCTACACAAGCTGCGTGCTGCTGCGAACATAGGCAGTATTATTTACCCACCCAAAACCGAAAAAACCATGATCTATTAAATTGTTCGCTAACGCTAATCTTTCCACCACTTTACACTGACGTTAAGCGACCATTCCGTGATCTGACCCACTCGGATCCCAGCAGCCCGTGGCGACGAGTGTCGCCGGCGGCGCAGCGAGGGTGGCCGGGGTTGCGTGCACACAATGGGGAGAGAAGCTGCGGTCAGTCACTGCTTAATCATTGCACATGATGATTCATTGGCTCGACTGGTAAAAAGTCAAAGTTGGTCCACTCATATCGTAGCTTAGGCTGTTATGCAGTTTTTCTAGGTGTTGGATACTACTTCTTGGTTAAAATGTTCGTTTGTTTTATGTGGATTCCTTAGTTTTTCTAGCGAAAGCTTTCTTAAAAGACCCGTTGGGGTCCTGTCAAAAAACTACTGCATTTCTCCTTATACGGTTGCTATACCAAACATTTCTGATAAGACCTGTGGACACAGGTGCCTGCTCTATACCGGGCCCACATTGTGTCGAAACGGTTACTTGGAAGTCGCGAAAAAAGGAACGGTTGTAGATAACACAATGCACGCATGGATCAACGAGAAGCAGAACAATGGTATACCTTAGCATAAACCATGTATCGGACGTATGTACATTCAGGTCGTTCGTAGATGCGTTTACGTAGTGCGTGAAAAATGGGCTGATGGGTTCGTTCTTCGTTCGCGATTTGGTTCTTTGAATGTTTGCCGACCGCTTGGACGCACTTTAAGCGAGGCTTGGCCCCACAATTAGCGTAATTTTTGGGGCACTTTTACGCAGTTTTGATGTTAGAGAGCTTTCTCGCTTCTCTCAACTTTCGTTTGGGAAAAAATGGTAAAGTATGTTTGTCTACGGAAGGACTATGGTTGCTCGGATCTGTGTTGTCTTGAGTGTCATTATGTTGTGTGGTTTATCTTTCCTTGGGGTTTTAACCCGCCGAGACGGTACGTGACAATCAGCGACAAATGACTTAACGTTAAGTATTCGCGTTTTAAATAAACGCGGCCGGCATTGTCGGCTCATCCTGGACAAGTAACCCTGGTACTGAATGAAAGACGCCGAAGGGGGGAAATGGTTCCGACGTTCGCTACTCTAAATTACTGGTTAGTCAGTTTTAATAGCACGTGTACGTTCAATTTCTCTGTGTGCACTCTGTTGCACATTAACAGTGCTTGTTTATTATCAGGAATAGCGCCATGCACGCGGTACGAGCACACTAAGTTGGTACCTCACCTTACTTCGGCGTTGTTAGGCCCAAACAACTCACCTGGAGAAAGAAAAGAAAACGCACCGTAATGGAGGCAATCAATTTTATTGCGAATATAAACCCAAACAGCAGTGTTGTAGACCGCGCTATCGTTCTTTTCAAACTCGCTGCTTGGTAAGCGCAGATTTCGACGGAATTGTTTTATGACACTGCCTAGTTAATCTGTGATGGCGTCATCGTTTTAGAACACCCTTGTAGCTAACCAGAAATGACGCACAAATTTTATTCCTGTAAAGCAAATTAAAGAGCTGCTGTCCTAATACGCTCGGGTTCGCTCGCGACTCTCCGATTATGCCAGCACCTGTAGAAATTGATGTGCATACGGGTATTTTGTTCAGTAGGTCGGTGTGGTTGTACATACCTTAATATGGTTCGTGCCGCCTTAGTTACAGTGCTCAACAGAGACCAGTATATATTTAAGGAATATTTGTAAACAACACACCACTTGCTACTCTTTCCTAATGAGCTGGTTATAAGTTCGGAACTAAAGAGAACGTCAAACGGGGGATACAAACAAATGCCTTCCTCGGCGATAACCCTTTACGCAGCTGCGCTTCATAGTTTGTGATGTGTCTTCTGGTGGCAGTTTGCAGCGGCCCCGGCGTCGCAGAAAAGGGCGTGAGTCTGTCCAAGCACGGCCGGGCTAGAGCGGCGGCGCGCGCTGTGAAAGCGCGAACGCCGCTGCTCTAGCCCCCCGGCCGTGGTCCAAGCTACGCAAACAATCGAACCTTGAGAGGGAAGTCTAAGCAACAGTAAAAAAAAAAAAACGCCCCCTCTCGCCAGGACGCTGGCATAGTGCATTCCCCTCGTCGATGCATTCCCAAGTGCTCAAGGGACTTCGGAGGACTTCCGAGAAACGCTTTCAGTCTGTCCTCCTTGAGTGGAAGCACTGCGAAGGCTACAATTATCGCCAGAACACAACGGCACTGCGACTTGTCGGAGCAGATCCGCCTTCCGTTTCTCCTTTTTTTGCAGCGTTTTTTGAACAGCTGTCGAGTGCGTTTCTTCCCGCGCCTAAAAGCAAGCCGACTGAAAGGAGCTGCATCGCCCCAATAACGTAATTCGAGCGCTCAAAGAACACCAAGAGCGGGAAAGATAGAAAAATATTTCGAGCAAGTTTTGAACTTATGTGATGGACATGGAGCAGTAATTTTTATCTGACGTTCTTCCTGACCCCGCCATTCTAAGTACGGGATAAGGTTGTTGGCTATGTTATGAAAACATTCAACATTGACAATAATTTCAAAAAGGTGCTCTAGGGTCACTTTAACACCGACCAAAGGACACCGGTAACACATTGTATATTTATTTCAACACCGCAAGCATTTTTTTAACACTTTGAGTAAGTGGCCGGGTCAAGTGCTGTGGTTAGGTAGCCCCTAAATAGTTAGCTAATATTCTTGCAGCACTAGCTCCGACAGCGTGACAGGGTCTGTCAGATCAGCCCTTAAGATTAGGAGCAGTGGGTATTTGCAATGATGCAAACTGTAGCTGAATCTCCTCGAAGCACGCCATCGACAGAAACGTTAACAGCTCTGTTGTATAGATTAGAAAAAACGGTTAGAAATAATGTGGCGAATCGAGCCCCGAAGGAGTGGTTACAGGGCTTTTAAAACCTGTAAACCTGTAAAGCGAAGAAAGCGCAAAAAGAAAGGCATGCCGCTGGAAGACCACACCAGAAAAACACCAAGCAGACGGTGCAAACGAAATAGTGCAGGATTGTTTAAGGTGAGAGCACGAGCATGCGCAAGGATCGAGACAATCAGGAGTTGTCGGAGGCCCGGTGGCGGAGGCGATCACGTGAAGGAGAGAGAGGAGCAAGGAGAGAACAGCGGAGGTCACCAGTGTGAGTGGAACGCATGCGGTCTGGCTGCGGGACCTGCGCAGCCTTTGAGAGGTCATCCATGACGAAAACCCTACGGCTCTTACAGGCATGTCGCCGCGCCTCTGACGACACAATTGGCCCTTCCAACATGGTTGTGTATGCAACAGTGGGGGAAGCTCTGAGGCCGCTAAAAAAACCGTGGGCCTCGAGATGCTACCTCACCACTCAACACCACCAAGTCACGACTGGGGTCTTAGGACCTGATGTACGATGGAACGTTGCAAGCAACTCCACGTACGGTGTCCTTTCCTTTAGTGTGCAGCCATGAAGGGAAAATGCAAGTTGGTTTTATTCGAAAGATTTCGTGTTTTATAGTGCCCCCAGCGCTTGTCCGGATACAAACGATGCTTTATTCACTGAGAAATTAAACAATTTAGGTTAAAATTTTGATTTTCCCGCTCAATCGTACGTTTTCGTGGTCCCAAATGACATCACAGGAACCGACCGCTCTGCAGCTTAGAGTACCTTCATTCACGCATCCGCCGTACAATGTAGAGACACGTATACGCTGGCGCCGCCATTTTGGGTCGCTGGCTCGCCGCCGAAGCAAGTCATTGTGTCAAAACCGCGCTAAAATTATCGCCGCAACGCGGTTTACTGGAGAAGTTTGAATCATATTGTCTGTTTCGCGTTGCTAGGTCTCGTGGGAAACGAAAAGAATAACGCGTTGAGCCCGTCGGCCCAATTGCGGCGGCACGGGACCGTTCAAAGGTTGTCTCCACCCTGTACAGCGGTGTTGGTTTGTTCCCGCGTTTCTTTACGTTCCGTAACCTAGATGGCGCCACCATACCGTGGCAAGCATTTGGTTTGTTTTTGCCCGCATTTAAACCTGGCTTGTTTTTGTTCTGGGAGAAAATATTCGTTCCCTGAAACAGTGCTCGCTCGACAAATGGGGTCACGTAAGACACCGTTGCGTGCGTCAATCGGCCAGTGTCGTCTGAGACAACCCCAAGCACCATAGTGCTGTGCAGCTAAACCAAGCATGCTGTGCGCAGTACGAACAGCAGAACGCATCCGTACTTCTATGTTTACATGTGCTTTCATAACTTCCACTGTTTGTCCCATCATTCTTATTGCTTTGTAAAGAATGTGCCCTAAATTTAAGCGCCAATCGCTCGTTCGTCTAGTTTGTAAGCTCTACCTAATTTGCGTCTGCTTCTGCCAGCCTCCGCCAATCGCAGAGCTTAGCTCATGTGACATCATAGGTTCTGTTGCGGGAAATGAGCTGGTGGGTCGCATGACCATTCCCGTTTTTCCTAATTATGTAGCTTATTTGAGCGAAGTTTACGTTAAAAGTGGTGTCAGTATGATTCTAACGAGACACTCTTTTGAATGAACCAAACTTGTGTTTTCTCTTCATGGCCCCTTTAAGCTTCATAAGTTTAAGGAACACACCTTTGAATAAAATAGCTCTAGTGTAACTGGACTTTTTGTCTAGCAGTAACCGAGGCACTGACGGGACGCAGGCTTTTGTCCTTCGTCACGGCCAGTACCCTTCCCACACGCCACATCCCAGGGGCTTGTCTAATAAAAGTTTCCAAGTTAGCAGCGGAGTTTTTTTTAAAGCAAAATCTGGGATACTGGGAACGATTTCCTTGGGTTTGCAGAGAATAAGATGAAAATGAAGAACAAACGGATGTGGCGCTTGCAAATAAAATGTCATACCTAAGTGGAATAAAGGAAGGACGCAAACAGGGAATGACGCGGCAAGAAGGAAGCACCGCGTTGCCACCAAGTCGCAGCAACCAGTAGATGCGCTCGTTAGTTAAGCTTTCATTGGCTATCTGATTTCCTCTGTTGCGTACGTTCCACGCATTCTATGTAATTGCTGACGTGAATTTTCGCATTAATTATTTTCAGAGACCGCCAACGAGGTGCCTAAAAATTGAACAAGACATTGCCTCACTTACGTTTGGCGTTGAAGTAGGCCACCAGTTTCTTGGCTTTTTCTGTCCCAAGAGCGTTTACCAAATCGACGGCGCCCACTTTGAACACGTCTTCCTTGGAGTGCACGCCTTTGTCAGTCAGGTCTCTCATGAGCCTCGTCATATGGTGATCCGTGATGGATGGGAGAGCCACCCGTATTTCAGCAGCAAGTTCTTCCATCTTTTCTGATACAAGAAAGCCGTTGCTCAGATCTTCCTCCCCTGCATAAATGCCATGATGTTTCATTGAACTGGCAAAACTAAAAGCAAGTACCTAGTAAAAACTTCAAATAAACAAAAAGCATTCCAAAGAGCGCGTTTGCAGCAACACACTGCTTGGAACTACCATGATGATCCCATAGTAGTGTTGAGAAGGTGCCTGGATAACTTCTCGGCCTTTCCGTTCGCTTTTCGCGTCCACCTCCAACATTTTTCTGCCTGTTACCTGAGAGCTCTTAAGAACACCGACCGTCATACGAATAATTTTGTGCATAATTAACTCTTTCGGAATTGTGGCGGTATAGAGCACGTGAAACAGGTTTACGACCTAACAACACAGCGCAACAAAAACAAAGACCTAAGCTGAGGCACACAGGACGAGCGCTGCCTATATTTACCCCAGGTTAGGTGTACGACGCATTAGGTTTACGACACACTGCGTAAAGCTACCGATGACAGACCATTATTAGACTATATTTACGATATGTTGCACATGTATGGAGTTCCTTTGCGAGTGTACCTAAATAGGCGCAGCTTGCCATGCAGTACAATTTTAAGCATTTGGCCTACAGTATGTTGAGGAGAAATGGATGCGCACAGTTATTGCTATTCTCGGCATTTATTTTAAGGACAGGGAAAAGCTGTTTTGATGCATTCGCTTCATCGCATTACAAATGTCCTCAAACCATTACCAACGAGGGTGAGAGAGAGAAAGACAAACAGCTTTATTGTCGGGCAGCCAGAGCTGTGCGGAGATTTTTGTAGATCGGTATGATGATCCTCTGCCTCCCTGTGTTGAAGCAGATCAATGTTGTCTCCCAGAGCTTTACGAAAGGGACATAGGGGAGGGGAATAATGAACACGCACATAGTTCCAATCTAGCACGTTACATAGTTGGCCTGTTTTCGCGATATTACAGGGACGGACAACCGATTTTTCTCGCATATATGTTTTCTAGCTCATATGAAAGCCAGCGTTTTATTTAGCCCGGGGACAGCAAGCAATTTAAAAGTAAATTCGCGGAAATAATTTTAATTTGGCAGCAAACTTTCTGAAATAACAAGGAGGGCTGTTCGTAGTGTCGAAACTTTACGCTACAATATGTGTTCCGATCACGTGACCTGCAAACCTAGCAGCTACTGTAACTGCTGAAACGTTTATTCACACAATGAAAACATTTTAACACAAGTATTTGTATAAGTTTAAACTGTATATGTATTTTTAAACATTATTTTGAAAATTTTAAAGACACGCCGCGCGTCACAGCTGGGCTGCTTTCAGTGTGGCTGACTGAACATCCACGCCCAGAATCAATGGCAGCGTTCAGTAAACAGATCCAGTGAAGGAGCTTTGATGATTCGCCTGTCAGGGGCGTTTGTTCTGCCAAAATATTCATTTCAGTTTCCAAATACGCCAAAGGCAGCTTTTTTTTAAAATGAAAAAAAAAAGGTGAGCCCGGAAGGAATCGAACTTCCGACCTCTACATTGTGAAGCCGGATTCTACCTGTCGTCCATCCCAACAGATTGCGCCTTCGTGCAAAATAGACTGGTGAATAGAAAAACACACGAAAAGGAATAAGAAAGCCTGCGATTAACGTGTTTTTTTAACTGGGGACAAGTTATTTAATATCGCTTTTTATTTCGTAAACAGACAAAAGTATGTTGCCGTGCTACTGTGTCATGCTTGCCAGCATTATTTTTGGGAGGAGATGTCCGACTCGTAGATCTAAACATTTCGGTTTAAAAAGTTCTAGCGCGTTAGCAGCAAAACCGTTTCTCGTTAAGGTGCTTTCAGTAATGCCCTTTCATTTTGGATAGAGAAGATATACTCGAGTAGTAGAAGTAAGTATTGCTGAATGAGGCGGACTTAGCCTTGCATAGCTGGCGGTAATTGCTCCGCCTAATCGTCCCCAATACAATATCAGAGACTGTCAAAGTCATCACACCTCAGTTAGTCCTAAAATAACAGACACACAATGTCACCACACCTCACTTAGTCCTGTGGACTGCAAGAATCCGAGTAGGAGATGAGACACCTCTCTTCGCACAATCCACTGGTCCCCAGGAAAAATAGTGTCCTCCGGTGTAGCATGGGGCACTCCTAACTTTTGTAAATCACGAAAAAAGTTCGTCCGCTCAGGGTTGGTTTTGGAGCAGTTCATAATGAAGGAATCAATGTCACCAGTCACACTGCACGAGGGGCACAAAGGGGATGAAACAATGTTGATTTTATGTAGCCAAGCTGGTGTACGGGCTGAGTCTGTTCTTACTCGGTGGAGCAGGCAGGCTTTGGCTCTCTTCAGGCCTTTCGTCACGACTGGTGTATGTAATGGTCGCCGCAGCTGCATAAAGTACACGCAACGGTCTGTTTCTGTATGCGTTGGAAATCGCACCCCGTTTTCACCGTCCTTGTAGATGATAAGGCGTTCTTGGATAAGCTGTCAGCATGTTCGTTTCCCGCTGCACCGACGTGCGACGAGATCCACTGGAATTGCATGGTGAAACCTTCATGCTTGAGCCGCTTTATTAGAAATAGGGATGGCTGACAGGACTTTTGAACAGGTATACTCCGCTGCAACAGGTGAAGGGCTGACTTTGAATCGCTGAATATTGCGACCTTTTGCATTTCAAACGATGACAGTTGGAGCAACGCAGCTTCTATGGCAACACACTCACTCCCTGTAGATGAAACCAACGGCGTCACCCTGGCAGCCCACGAAATATTCAAACTGGGTATGAAAAAAGCCGCCATGCACACCCCACGTTTTGCGTCAACCGATCCATCATTGTATATGTGCAGAGAGTCCCCGTATTCCCGTGCCAAATGCTCCAGCACCAGTGATCGTGCTTCAGCAATAGGTGTACAACGCTTCGAGCGCATATGCGGATGCACAGTCAATGCACAGTCCACACTCTCGTGAGAAGAAGGCGGGTACAAAGTAGCCCTTTTCCCCAGGTCATTTGGGATACAGCACTCCAAGAGTATTTAGGGTTGCATGAGCACGAGACTCTGCCCTTAATCGTCGATGCCGCAGTAATGCTAATCCAGTACTTGTTTCTCCGAGACGCAACACTTGCATAAGCAAACGTTGAGACGCCTGAAGACGAAGAGGTGTTGGCTGCGCCTCATGGAGGATCTTTTCCAGCTGCTTGAGGAACGCCAAGAGACAGCCTAAGCCCTTTTCTTTGTAAGGATTCCAACCGCTCGTGTTGTGTCTCTGAAGGCGATATGAGAGGCAGCTGATAGAGCATGCAGTTCAAGATCAAGGCTTCGTTCAACTTGACCATAGAGTCTGGGTGGTTTTCCCACGTCACACCAGCAATTCTCCGCAGTACATTAGGTCTGGGCACCACAGAGGAAACCATAGAGTTGATGGCCTTTGGCCCATTCAACCTATGGTCGAGAACAATTCCTAGAAATCAACGTAAGTAGCTTGGCGGATGGGGATGCCATTCTGTTCTATCCTGAGACGCGCAGACCTGCGTCGTACACCAGGAAATAGAACAAAACGTGATTCATCCTGTGATAGTGTCAGCCCCACTGTTGAAAGATACGCTTGAACAGACCAAACAGCATGTTGTAGTATTACCCGCAATCGCTTTGTCTGGTATCTGGTGAGCCACATGCAGATGTCATCCGCATATGTTGACATACGAGCGTTTGACCGATGACTCTTCAGCGTAGAAGGCAGGCAGTCATGGCTACATTGAAGAGAATTGGTTGCAGAACACTGCCCTGGGGTTGCGTACTGCAGTTCTTTTTGAACTAAAAACATTCTCTACCCGCACCTGCATGAAGCGGTCGGTCAAGAAGACTCGAATGAAGCGGAGTAGGTGTCCTGTCACCTCCAGTTCTTGCAGATGACTCAAAATAGCACTTTGCAAGACAGAGTCGTATGCCTTAGCCACATCAAGAAACACAGCAACGGTGGACAAGCCATATGCTCTGTTATGTTCCAAGTGGCTGACCAAATCCAGTACACTATCTGGCCTGGGTGGGGCCGGTGCCTAAACCTAACAAGGATACAGCAGACATCTCTTCATACAGGCCGGTGTCGCTTACTTCTTGTGTCTCAAAGCTCATGGCAAAGCTAGTCTGTGCCAGACCGATGTGGTGGCTAGAGAATAGGAAAAAGCTTCCTGCCTGCATGACCGGCTTCCGCCAGAGGCTGAGCACCCAAGATAGATATACTCAACAAAAATCGGTTGTCTGTCCCTTTAAGGCGAAAGCTGTAGGTGTCCCAGCAAATGCGAAAAGTGGCCGTAGTTTCAGTCGTCGTTGTCCTCGTCGGCGTCAACACGAATGCTTCCAAAATTGCTGCCACCGTAAAGAGAAAAATCGGGTTCGTGCCGGATTTGGTTGCAGGTCGCCAGAGCAGATGTCAGGTGTGCTAACCGCAGCGCTAACCTGACACCTTGTTGGAATAGAACAAGAACTAGTCTGATGCGTGCGCCATGATCGGTGCAGCTGACGGCACGTACTCTAAACGGCTGCGCGCAGAGGGAGCAGTGACTCTGAGGAGAGCAGAGGAGAGCAGAGAGCAGAGGAGAGCAGTGCCGCGGGAAATGCAGCTAACCTGCCTGTGAGCGATTACCCCCAAAGGCGAAGAAACTAAAGCGAATAAACGGGCGCAAACACGATGCAGCAGCAGAGAAGTCTTGTAATTGCTAGGATTTCGCCTTCGAAATGCGCAAGCGGAAGTAAGCTTCTCATTCTGATGGCTTGTTATTCGTGTTTTCATCGCTCCCTTACGCACATTTTCATTTTTGCTTCCGTGTTCTATGGAAGGTGTATAAGATGTATTTTCTCTCTTAATTAAACTCACACGTATAATTTTTATGTTTTCTATGTGTTTATTCTCAAATGTTATTAAAATTTCGTTCGGATAGTTAAACCCATGGTCACAATTGTAACGGTGAAACCTATTAACTCTTCCAGTTATGTAGTTTTGTGAAAACGCAGGGCGTTACATGCATGGTTGGTTCGCTTCTGCTATATTTATTGTTGATTACGATGTTGAATTCAAGCTTTTTTTAATCTTCGTTTTCTGGAGTATATGTATGGAGTGCGTACATTTGTAGTCAAGTGTTCGACCAAAGTTCGTCTAGTAAGGTATCATGATGAGGACGAAGCTGCGGACACTGACCAAGTCAAGGTGCGTTTCGGGACCCGCACGGGTTCCTTGATCAAGGAACCCGTACGGGCCCGTAACGCCTCTGTGTTTTCACCTTGATTTCGTCATTGACCGCATCTTCGTCCTCATGCGTACATTTGCTTTCGTCAGTTTTTTTTCATAATTTTTAATTCTTTTTCTATTTTTTAGGAGGAGGTTTAAGAATATGCATGAATTCAGAGAATTTTCTACTAACGTGTAGCATTCCTACGCCACTTGTGTTGACTGTGAGTTCTTTATAACCAATGTTTTTTAGTTTTTCTAAATCCTGTCTGGCCGATCATCTCCGTTTACGCTATTACAGCGATTACTGGTGTTACTTGCACCGAATGTGCATAGTCTAAAAATGCAGGGCATTACACCTTTAGCCAGTTCCAGTAACATTTTTATATTTTTCTAATTTCGTAGTTTTCAAAGTTCTGTTCGACCAATTATCTCCATTTACGCTAGTATAAGGATTACAGGCGGCATTTTCGAGAAATCTGCATCATTGTGGAAATGCAGCGCGTTACATGGTTCGCCATTTTTCAAATTTCTTATATTTTTCCTAGTTTTTACTTTTTCAAAACTTCGTTTTACCAATTATCTCCATTTACGCTATTATAAGATTACAAGGGGAATTTCACGAAATCTGCCGTATTGTGGGAGTGCAACACGTTACAAGGTTAACAGTTTTCTGCGTATTTTTTATATTTATCCTGTTTTTTAGTTTTTTCGAAATTTCGTTCACGAATTATCTCTGTTTACGCTATCAAACGAATACAGGTGGAACTTTCGCGAAATCGGCATAATGTGGAAATTCAGGGGGTTACACTGTTCGCAATTTTCCGCAATTATTTGATATTTTTCTGATTTCTTTTTTTTTTCAAAATTCCGTTCGACCAATCGTCTTCAGTTACACTGTTATAACGATTACAGGTGGAATTTCCGTGAAATCTTCATTATTGTTGAAATTCTGGGCGATATACAGTTTGCCATTTTTCGTTTTTGTATATTTTACCTATTCCTAAATTTTCAAAATGTCGTTCGACCAACTATGTCCATTTACGCTATGATAACGATTCTAGGTGGAACTTTCGCAAAATATGCTATATTGTGGAAATTCAGGCGCTACACCGTCGTGGCTGTGGGGTTATTCGGCAAAAAATTGTACGTGTTATTAGGCGCATATTTTGTATTTTATTGGCTCTTTGTTCTGAAATTTTGATTTTTCTGTTTTTTGCAATTTCGGGGTTTGCAATATATCTTTTGGTAATTGTGCCGCTTTTACGTTATGATAAAGATTCATGTTTTACTTCCGCCAATTACGCAATTTTTTCGTGCTAACGCTGGAAGTTAACACATTTGGTGTGTTTTCGCGATTTTTAAGTGCAGAGGCTCGCCTTGTCGTCGTAGCTCGCTAACGGTCGATGTCAAGCGACTGCCGGGATCAGGCGGCGCAGCGAGGTAACGGACCCAAGTAGCCTGGTGTACCGACGGCAGGGAGGCACGCTGAGGCTTCGAGAACCACGCGGTTTAAATAGTAACAACCGTTCGAACCTCGTGAACCGCTGGCGCTTGTCCTACATCTCCCCGTTGTTTAGCGCAACGAAAACTGCAGGTACATTTCAGGCGAAATCTGTGTACATAACCAGCAGCCCCTGCGTTCATTTAGTTAGGAACGCTCGTTGGTTTGGTTTTTACGATAGTAAGCGAAAGAAGCGGCCGCGCAAGAAAAAAATGGCGTGGTCGAAATGACGCGGAAAAGCTCCAGACACGCAAGAATAAAGTGGCGCTTTCGAAATGACGCAAAACAGCTCCACCATACGGAATTAAAGCGAGCATAAAAGGAACAGGACTCCCGCTGGCGCACTTTCAAACCGGGGGCGCGCGAGCACTGTGAAGGCGGCAAATTTGAGTGGCATTTCGGCTGGAGTACCAGGAACTTTTCCCGATTTGAATTGCATATTCATCAAGAGGGGAGTGCGACAGGGCGGCGAAGAGCGTGATGGGTGGTAGCAGTGAGCAGATGACGGCGCCACCACCCAGTATGGCGAATCACTGCTCTGCACTTCCGGTAGCTTTCGCATTGAGTGGAACGGCTTTAATTTTCTTTTTTTCTTTTTGTTTCCTTCGTTTCTCTCGGGGCTTTGTGTTATTGTATTCGTATTTTGGGCGGTACATCAGATGCACGTATTTGGTTTTGTTCGTACTGATGTTTTTTTCTCAATTTTGTCTGTTTTTAGATTTTCAAAATTTCGTTCGACTACTTATCTGGATTTACGCTTTTCAAATAAGGAGGTAGGTTAATTACTACAGCGATGCAGTTTTGTACAAATGCAGGACGTTACACAATTGGACCGAAGGCGTAATCGGGAAAGATTTGTAGGCGTTAGAAACCACCCAGGGTATGTGCATCGGGTATGTACCACTTCGCTAAAAGAACAGGATCAACTTCGAGGTATGCGCCTTATCCTAGAACAATTCTGTTTCGCGTTAACGTATTACTGCGTGAACCCGAACGCTCAGCTTCACGTACAAGGAGCACTTTTTCCACAGGCTACCGATCGACAAAGTTAAATCTAAAAGCGTGCCGCTACATCTACAGTCGATTATTTAGACCTCGCGCTACGTAACCAAGTTTCGGCTCACGACATACTAAGCAACTTCATAATCACTGTACATCAAGCTATGGGTCCGGGGGGACAACGTTAGAACTCAAAGCGTAGTATTAGGCCTAACATCGCGCCGCCGCAGACGCGGCTCACCCCCTCCCCTCTGGTGTCGATTGAGCTTTGCGGGATCGAATCATAAGCACAAAGATACACAGATGTTGCACGGGTGAGGCTTTAGTTTCACGTGGGATTGGCCAAGGTAGCCTAATCATGCCAAGGGGCTAAACCAATTTGGTCTTTACGCTATACAATAACAGGGGAGTTATGTTTGCATGGAGGAATCTTGTGGGAGGGGAAGTGGGCAAGCCGCTGCGTTTGCCCTGGTAGACAGGAGAGCCAGGCTTGTTAGCGGTCTGTGGTAGTCGTAGGCCACTACATCCGCTTTCACATGTGTTCGGTGGCCGTGAACATCTTGCCAACCTGTAGTTGGTTATTTCTGATTTCTTTGCTGGCGATTAACCAGCTGTTTCTACGTTAGGGAGCGGAAACCGGCACTAAACAAAGACTTCGATCCTTCCCCCCGTTCCCGATTATTGCAGTGATGTGTTATATAATCGGAATTTATTATCCCTCCTGCTATGTGGGTCGCATCTCGACGTAAGATCCACTGTGTCAACGATCGGCATCGGCAGTCTACAGACCGAGTCACGCGAAACGCGTCTAATTCCACCATGAATTGGCACGATAACATTCCTACGTGATTATCGGTCACAACCTGCATTGGTGATTAGGCAGACATTGCCACTACGGCGTCAGCACTCGGCAACACTGGGCGCACCGTTATTTGAAATGGCGACCTATACCCTGACAACACTGCTCGCGGTATACAACTCTTGTTTTCCCCCGGTCTCATTTCTTCCTGGCCAAGGATACAATACCTTCTTATAAAAATGAAATACGTCGCTCACCGCGTGAGGTAAGCAGTGTAGTAAAACCTCACTACGTTTTGCTTGACTGGAAGACTGAGGAGAACCGAAATGCATTAAATTTGTACTTTACCTTATTTACCGTAGAGAACGGCACTCAACAACAGCTTTGGCGACGACCGCTGGGGTGTGAAGCGGCGACACGGTTGTGAGCCTTCTTGAATGGAGTTGTTTTGTGGCGGCGTCTGGCGGCTGAGACTGGTAGTTCGAAGAATCCCGACGCCAGCTGACGTAAGAGACGGTCGCGGAAGATTATCTATGCTCCACCAATTCGCCGTGTATGTGTGGACACCTGGGTGCGGCCACATAGACGGTCTTATCTACCGACGTACCTCGCCCTTGCTCCCCTCAGACGAGGTATTTCTCGGCGTTGTGAAAGCGGAGTTTGCTTCTCCTAGCTTCCGCGTTGGCTAGTGTGGCTAGAAGAGTTCTTGGGATTTCTTTTTGTAGTTCAGGAGTATTCCGCTTGGGATTAATTCTGCGCTAATCTGTAAAGATTACTGAGTTACAAAAATTCACACATACTGCTTAGCTAGCTAAGCAGAGTTTTGTAAAATGTCCAGCTACCTGGAGCAATAACGCAGAAAAGTTACAATGGTTTATAATATTGAATACAATTCTGCCCGTAATAATG
This sequence comes from Haemaphysalis longicornis, assembly GCF_048455015.1. Classification (NCBI taxonomy): domain Eukaryota; kingdom Metazoa; phylum Arthropoda; class Arachnida; order Ixodida; family Ixodidae; genus Haemaphysalis; species Haemaphysalis longicornis. The sequence continues at coordinate 121,473,610 of NW_027526445.1, read as the reverse complement.
TTAGTTGAATAGGAGCGTACTGACTGGAATTTTGCTACTGAAGTACTGTTAGTGGCCCACCGCCGTTGGGAGCCACGCATCGCCCGTCCACAGCCCGCTGCCCATTGGGTTCAAACTTCGCTGTAGGACAAGGAAAAAACGCTCCGAGGAACCGGAGGCCGAAAAACATTCCATCGTTTTGCACAAGAAACAACACGGTAATAGGAATTAATCGAGCGAGTGAACATATATGTAATTGCGATTCTCCAATATGTGGAACTAAATATTCTTTCCCGTCCGTAAGTCAAATGTACGGGAAACCTTTTCTCTGGTCGTATTATTTTGAAGCGTGAATGGGTGTGAAATCAAATCAGCTTGCCAGATTGTCAAATCAGCTTGTTTCAATGGTTTACCCGTCGCGGTGGCTCAGTGGCTAAGGCGTTGCGCTGCTGAGCACGAGGTCGCGGGTTCGATTCCCGGCCACAGCGGCCGCTTTTCTGATGGAGGCGAAAAGCAAAACACCCGTGTGTACGAGATTTCGGCGCTCGTTAAAGAGCCCCGGTGGTCAAAATTAATGTGGAGCCCTCCACTACGGCGCGCCTCATCGCCTGCGTTGCGTCGGCGCGTTAAACCCTGCAATCAATCAAGTTTCAATTGTATACATTTCTTGATCACGTTCGTGCGTTTTGACGTGTGGGAAGAAGCTGAATCACGCAGCGTTGCCAGTTGCTTAGCGTGCCCGCCTGCATCCTCAAAAACGTGCTCCGCACTATTATCTTGTTTAAAATCTCGTTCCTGCCTGAAATTCCTTTTTCGCACTTTCGTCATTTTGCACTGACGGTCAAGCTTCAGGGCGAGGGACTGATTCTACCTTTCGTTTTGGATGGTCGACGAACAACAGTCACCGCAATGCAAAGGGAGCCAAAGGGAGAGGAATCGACGGTGAGATACCAGGAAAAGCTGCATGGGGGTAAGTTCCAGAGACAGGAGCGCGTGATGCAGCATGTCAAACGAAGGGCAAGTAGAAGTGACCGGAAAACAAAGGCGTGATGACTGTAGCCGGGAATCGGCCGCGCAGGCAATGGTAGGTTGCACATTGTAAGCGCCCTGATCGTCGACAGCGATGAACTTTAAGCGCAAAAATCTGCTCGGGCCAAAAGTACGCCCCTCTTACGCGACGAGCAACAACTCCCCAGCTGCGGGCAGCAACCCGATGCAACCGCAGCTCAGGACCTTCTTTACAATCGTGATCACTGTCTTAGTTATTATTTTTGTTTCTCCGATTGGTGAATTTTAAAAACTGGTTGCTTTAACGGGTCTCGAGCGCTTCCATTTCTTCGTTTTGTGCCGTTTTTGTAATCCTCGTATTTTACCTGCCGCTGTATGTGACCACCTTTGTTTCTGTGGTGATACGGCGTGTGACTTGCACTGTGCAAGAAAAAAGGCCTCTCTGCATATAGTTTTGTCAGTTTTATGCCCGCGATCGTTTAATAAGCCTGTTGATTTGGTTTTGCTTGTGTGTTAGGCGAGCCCGCTTCGTTAATGTTGTCGTCACTTCATGCCTCGGATGTAAGCCTGGAAAAAGGCGGGGATCCTAGCAACGACTAGTGCGTGCAATTCGGTTTGCTCGATCAACATCGGGTGAGGAGTTGTCGCCTCGGTTTTCTATAATGTTGTAGATGGTGCATAGCACTAATTATATTGATTATACGAGTTTCCACCGTACTATAAGCCCCACTAACATTAAGTCACTGATTGACCAACCGCGTCTGCGGACTGGATGTCTGTGCACCGTACGCCCTGATTGCGCGAAGAAGGATGTCTATTTGATTATGTGTTTTCATAGAACAAATTACAGGTCCTCTCATCATCAACATCATCATCATCATCATCATGATCACCGCCACCACCACGAAAATTATCATCATCACCATCCCGTCTACGCCCACTGCAGGGCAAAGGATTCTTCCATTGATTCCCATTTACCCCGGCCCTCCGTTAACGCGGCCAATTTATCCCCGCAAACGTCTTGATCCGCCTGCCCACCTAACTTTCTGCCGACCTCTGCCACGCTTGCCTTCTCTAGGAATCCACTCTGTTACCCTTAATGACCAACAGCAATCCTGCCTTCGCACTGCATGCCCTGCCCATTTCTTCTTCTGAACTTCTATTTATATGTCCTTAACAAGCGTTTGTTAACTGACCCATTCCGCTCTCTTCTTGTCCTCTAATGTTACACCTATCATTTTCCGTTCTATTGCTCGCTCAGTCGTCCTCAATTTACGTTGAACTCTTCTAGTGAGCCACCAAGCTTCTGCCCCGTAGGTGAGTACCGGTAAGATGCAGCTCTTATACGCTTTCCCCTTCAGGGACGATGGTCAGGAACAACCTCTCTTATTATATTCTTCTTCCATTTCTGCTTCTGATCGAGCGTGCTTTGCCTTTGTCCTCTCCTCGTTTCGTACCACTCAACACCTCCCGCACCCCTCTTCTAGTTCTTCCTGTCTGTACAACTGTTCCCTCCCTTCCTCTGGTTCTTCCCATTCTGAGATCTCTATAACACCTTCTACCTTCACCCAAACCCTTTTCCGTCTCCCAGGTCACAAGAGGTAGGCTTGGGCATACCAGGGAGTCACAATAAATTTTTTGGTCACAGTTATCGCTGCCCCGCGTGGGTGAGCTGACCCTCCGGTGAATCACGGGTTGCCACTGGGTTGTTCGCTGCTCGCTCGTGGATAACCCGTAACCAACTAATAGCCACTGAATGACCAACTAGCCAGCAGATGCACCGGCACCGTTTCTTTGTGATTCGAGCGGGAGACGGACGAAAATTGCTTCATTTACCTGTCGCAACTACTGCTTTTGATATTCAGAAATGGTATCTAGCTGTACATTACCACAAGCTGCAGCCCAGATATCAATATGTATGAATTTGCGTGCTGCAGGTTTATGCGTTTACGGCTGCTTGGTTTGCAGCCGGTCATGTAAAGTGCCGCATGGAACTTCGGCTGTTGGTTTCGAATTGAACACTTTTCACCAGCGAGACGGAGAGGCAGGGATGAAGAAAGACTGAAATTGGGGAAAAGAAGCAGGCAGGTGACTAGCGAACATACGGTAGGAGTCTTTCGTAATCGTTGTCTGCTTCTATGCTGAATGTATGCCGGGTGCGTGATGCATGCTTCATGATGCGTGCGTTTGCAGGTGCCTTGCTCCTCTTGCTGTAAAGAATAAATAAAAAATTACACCATCTTTCTGTAGGGGAATTCTGAGTAGTATGCGAAGCAGCCATGTGGTCGACTGAAGTTCCCATTAGTTTTCAGTTCGTCGTTTCCGTTGACGTTCAGCTTGGCATGCCTTCGTTGTATCAGTAGCTTCTTGACGTGGTTTGAGTGAGTGAACGACATAAGGCACGTTCATAGCACATGCTTCCGTCTCGGTTTATAGCGGAGTGGGAAGAGCGCCACGTACCTCCCGTTGCGGCCAGAGAGTCGTGGATCGAAACCGGGCGCCACCTAACTATTTCTTTTTATAGTGGACTGCGCTGAGATCAGCCCAAGCGCATACGGGGCTGAAGAGACGCGCATGCGCCGTAGAGTGCGGACGGCGGACGACAAGGGAGAGAGGGACCCAGCCCCTAGCATGAGATGCTCCGCATCTAATAAAACACGTGTGTGATCCGACGCTATACGGTAGCAATCTGAAGAAGGAGGCCGATGCGCTAGCATGCGTACTATCTCCGCATGTGGCCAGCAGTCTTTTTTATTACGCAAGTACGCCCTTTGGCATTAACTAAATGTAGTCCAGCAGCCCCGTCTCGACAATGAAGTCCTAGAGGGGCCAGTATTGGGGACCGTGCGTCCAGCGGTGAAGGTCAGGTGGCCGTCCTGGGTGTTACCCGAGGGCCCTCATGTGAGGAACTCGTGCTGCCTGGAGACAAGGGTCGCTTCATTGGCGGGGCTTTACAGAAGGGGCATGTTTCTTCGGGAAATTGCGTCCTCCATGAGGCCTTTATCGCCGGGGTCAAAGCTTATTCCACGCGGATTCTCCGAAGCGCCACCTCCTCGCGGCGGGTTAAACCACCAGGAAGGTCCGACCCACGCGAAGGAAGAAGGGCACGCGTGGAGCGCCGGAGAGACTCCTTGTGAATGACGAGGGTGTCACTCTGCAACAACTGGAGCAGGGGCAGCGGCCTAGTCACCCTCTGGGAATAGCAGGCCGCCGCGTCAGCGTCAGTGCGGGCAGGTGTCGAACGTCTATTCCACAGAACTTGCACGGGGCACGAAAATGAGTTCGCAATGCGATGCCCATCACTGGTCAAGTCGGGCGACTTGGCGACACGTCGGTGTTCTCGGACTGCCTGTGTGGAGTCTGTGTACAGGAGAATGCACCATGGCAGATTTATGTGTAGCCGAGGCTCTAACGAGGATAACCCATCTCGGATGGCCAGAAGGTCTGCCATGATTGAAGGAAGAGGTGCCTCGGTGAGGTATGAGCAGGTCTGCTGCACTTCCGGGTGAGTGGGGCACACAAAACTGGTGTGTAGGAGATTTTGGGCCATTCCTGCGTCGACGTACACTCTAAACGAAAATACTCCGGATAGGCAGTAAATTGCTTGTCCTCTAGCGTGCTCCGTGTACCGAGTTTTATTTACTCAGCTAAAACTGCATATCTAATAAACGCCCCTTAAGGGAGGGAGCATTTTCGCTCTTGTTACTCCGCCGAAGAGGGGCGCGTTTAGGGTCATTTATCAGAGTATTTCGGGCTGTTCGATACTCCATGGAAGAGAGGAGTTTTTTGTTGCATTTAGCGGAGTATTTTATTTAATTAAGAATATCTTGGAAGGAGGGCGTGTTTAAGCATCCGGCGGAGCATTTTATGCCACCTAAATGTCCGCCACGAATATATGTTTTTGAGAGTCTAGTGAAGCAGTTTATGTTTTTAAGAACCACGCTGAGCAGGGCAGTACCAAGACTTACAAAAAACAAAATAGACCTTTATTTCTTTGTCCCAGTAGGGGCGCGTCAACTTCACAATAGAAAAAAATATTTGCGTTCAGAAATACATCAGCTGATACCCAAACATATGGATGGAACACGAATAAATACGATAATGGAGTCTAAGTCACATCGAGAAATAAATCGCATCAAACTCAAATGGAATACCAATCAGTTTAAAAGTGAAACATGGTGGAAAATATATGGGGTTACCAGCCATACGGTGGCCCAGTGGGGTTGTGCTACTGAACCCAAGGATAGTGGTACGATGCCGGCCACAGCGGCGTTTTTTCTATTAACGCGAAATACCATAAATCTCGTCTGTCGGTACTTTCGCCACTAAAAAAACCCCAGGCGGTGAAAAATCCCCCATCATGGCGCGCCCCATAGTCATAGCAGCTTGGGCTCGTTGAAACACCCAGATATTTCATTTGCAGCTCCAAAGTAAATCCATTACTTCTGCGCCTATTCTAGTCACTCATAAGCGCGAATTCCAAAGGAAGGAACCAAACGTGTAAAGCGGAAGTAGAAACATGAAACATGGTGGAAAATATATGCGGCTACCAGCCATACGGTGTTAAACAAAGTAATTACATGTAACTTATAACTGAGAGTGAGATGTTTAACACTGCAGTTAGAAAAAAAAATTCCCGCGCCTTCCCGCGAGGGGAACACGAGTAAATGCAGAGCATTGGGGCCTCAGAACTGATTGAAGGCAGTGTTGCTTCCATCGCTTCTTCCGTGATGCTGGAGTAGCAGATACGAGAAAACGTGGGCACGAGCGTCAACCAAGGAAGGAAGGAACAACGCAGTGACTGAAACACGAGCGACCGCTAGCCGCTATATTTGCTGCGCGCGCAGTAGAGGGAGAGCAGTACGGGGGGGGGGGGGGGGGGGGAGAGCGCGCATGCGCAAGCAGCGCGCGCCCTTCCACGACCCACCGCGCTGCTATCACGCACCTGTTAGGCCTAGACCGCGACGGAGCGAACGGGCTGACTACGACGCATGCGCGCGCCAGCTGCTGTTGAGAGAGAGGAGGGAAGGAGAGGCACACCTGCTGCGGACACGAAACTGTTGACACCGTCCGACGCAGGAACAGGCGAGGCTAAGAAATGCTCTGCAGTTAAACTTATCAGTCGTAACAGTAGCATTAAAGTATTACAAAACTCAATGTTTCGCTTATTGCAAAACCCAGAGTCTCTCGCAAAACCGTCTCAAATACCTGCCGTTTTTCCAGCGGCACTCAAATTAGGACTAAATAACTGTAGTGGGTGCCAACATTCTTTGTACCAAACAACACTTATACGTGGAAGAGAAGGCGTAGCGTAGCGCAAGCTGCCCGCTACGCTAAAACCCTCCATTCGCGGTGTTCAGTCAGACCGCGTTGAATTAAGCCCACAAATGTTGATAGGTTAGGTCACAGGGCATTACGTGCTGGATTTAATAAAACGTTGGATGTGGTGGCGCATTGGATGTACTGGCCCAAAATTTAATGTAATGACACAGCTTTGGACAAAGTTGCTCGATGGATGTAATGGCACGTTGGATGTAATGGCACGCTGGATAGCTTTGGTCAAAGTTGCTCGATGGATGTAATGGCACGTTGGATGTATTGGCACGCTGTATGTAATGACGTGTTGGATGTAATGGCGCGTTGGATGCAGTGTTCAAAATGGGATGTTTCGGCTCGCTGAATGTTGGGCACGATGGATGTGCTGGCACGTTGGATGTAACGGCACATTGGATGCTTCTGCTCGTTGGAAGTAATGGTACGATGGATATGTTGGCCCCAAGCGCGCGCGGCAGTGCCTCGGTGTGCGCGGTACGGCGTTCGTGAACCTTCCCAGAAAACGACGGACAGAATTTCTCCCCGCGTGACGGAGGGCAAAGCGGGCGATGTCTAAAGACCCAGCTTTAGCGATGTCTGCATAAAGCAACCCCATCGCGGTGTGTTTACGGCGTATTTAGTTCTTTTCTGGCGCTGGAAACTCACGGATATAAAGGAAGAGGGATGACTTTAGGCTAGGAAAACCAAAAAAAAACATGTATAATTACTTTGTACAATCATGCGCTGTGTACAAAAAAAAAAAAACAACGTGAACTGAACATTACAAACGATGGCGCTATTGTGGAAAAGACTAGGTTCTAAAAGACTAAAAGAAGCAAAGTGCAGCTCCTGGAATATTTTTGATGAAGATATTAGGCGGGTTGCTCTTACCAAATGATTGCACCCATACGCAAACACGTTCACTTTTACGCCCCCACCACTGCGTCACAGACCACGACGGTAGCATCTTTTAATCAAAATCGAAATTCCAGGCTTTGAGAAACATCATGGCGTTAGCTGACTATATCGAGTATGCACCTACCGAAGTACAAAGTATAGGCCAGAAAGCCCCCCAACCGTTTGCGACAACCACCTTGCTGTGTAGGAGAGAGAGAGAATAAACATATTTAATTTCGAGCTTAATGGTACAGGATGGCGAGAGCACCGGTGGGGGAGATTGGTCGCTTTCACAACGCGGCACTTTTATGCGTCGACGAGTCCTACTCTTGTTGTTGATCCAATCGCCACTTTAAGTATCGTGTTCGTGCTGCCGCACGCACCCACCGCCACATTCTACCACCGCGAAGCGAACTCGCGCACCAAAAAATACGTTGGGAACAGTCTTGCTTGGTCTTGCTGATACATTCCTTTCCTGTGTGCCGTTTAACGGCAAGGGCGTTACTTTTTGGAAACTTCACACGGCATGCCACGCTTTCTATATCGGAGATCGTTGTCTCTCTGCACGTCCATTGGGAGCAGCGGCCATCTTGACGACTGCCCTCTCATTTGCGCTGGGAGAGGCTCGTCTTGTAACTCCGCTCATGGACGGAGCTTTTCCGGGCATCAATCTCCCAAGTTTTCTTGGAGGTTATGTGCTCAATTCGGTCGTCGGTCGGAGCAATGATATGTTATCGCTTCGTATTTACACCGTCACTTGGTTGACGGAGTGTTTAAGCGTATAGTGCTTTATACACTCTGCAGTACGGAGTAAGCGTTGGGCTGCTGGAGGATGTACTGGAGCATACACCTAACGAAACTCCCCATCCGGCTTGTTTTCATTTACTATGTACACTTGCATTTCATCGGCTGTGCTATCCGACTCCGAGGGAAGCGGGTTAGGCGGCAGTGCCTAGTTATGAAAACGGCGTATCCGCGTCAGTGGCCGGTTCTCTGTGGATTGGCTTCGGCTCCAAGGGAAAGGTCAGGCGATTTTGTAATATAACAGGTCCCCTAGAATCCAAGTAGTGAGCCAATACCGCAGCAGTCAAAAAAAGGTTTTTATTATTGTTATTCTTTTTTCGTGACAGATATCTACTTCGGGGACTGGCCAGGAATCGGGCGCTTTGGGGAACTAATGTGCCCGTTGAACAAATATCACAAAATGACGAATTAGAAGCGTACAAGTCGTAGAAAAGTGTGTGCCGCGGTGAGACTCGCAGAACCCTTTTGTGTGCACCTGTTTTTGCGAACGTAATTCGTGCCGTAAGAGAAGAAACAAAAGCGAAGAAAGAAGCACATACATGGTGCAGCAGAAAAGAAGCGGCTCGAATGAATTCGCGCTAAAAGACAAAGGAATGAGGGCGAAAAGCGGTGCGAATGCGGTGTAGCAGTGAGAGAGCTGTTAGGAAGTACCGCCATGATTTCGCCTTCCAAGGGCGTAGACAGACATAAGTGCCTCGACAAATGCTTAAACCTTAGCTACAATCCGAATTTTGTATTAAGGCGAGAGCCTTAAGAGCCTGTTAAAACCCCAGTGCTTTCAAAACCCCACGTTTTTTTTTGTCCAGATATCCAGAACAGAAAATAACCACGCTTAAGGAGTAAATGAAAACACATTTGTGTTCGTATGGGATTTCAATCAGAGACTGTAGAATTCAAGCCTGGTGCTACACCGCAGCTTCTCACGTTGGCCGCGGTGAAAGAAAATTTACATCGATGCACGACTCGTGAGGGTGACGACCAGTAAGTACCAAAGGCGGACGGCAGCTTTTCTGGATGTTACGACACAAAATGGACACGTCGCGAAATATTGTGTGGTTAAACAATTACTTGGAATCAATAAAGGGCAGCCTGGACCAGTTTTCACGTGTATAATATATACCTAGGTCCCACCGCTTATCTTGTCCCAGTATACCTGGCCACGAAAACACTGGGGACACATCTGGTTTTTTATCCAGGCATCGTGGGGACACTGGACTCTGGGAGTTGCCCTGTTGGTGGGTGCCTCGGCTATTTCAAATGTTAACAGAAGGGTGGTGCTCGGTTTGCACAATCGACACCCGAACGTACCTGAATGACGGAGCAAATTTTCACGCGAATTTTCAGAGCCAATTTTCACACGGTGACAGAGGGAATTATCGCGGTAGTTATGCCCGTCACTTCCATCATCAGCGTTCCTAAAAACAGCAGATCGGAGTCTCAACTGATTAGCGAGGTGATTGGAAGAAGCAAAAAATTGAAACATCCGGATTGCTCTAATAGGTGTCGTTTACGCCAAATTCGCGAAATTATTTTCAATGTTATATTTTTCGCCGTGTGGTTTTGTTGAAGTGCGCTTTATTTGGTGACCACATCATAAGGGCCGTTTCATGTCTCTGCTCCCCAGTAGAACTGACCGTATTTCCTGAGATGTTCAGTGGGTATACGAGAAATGTAAAAAACCCCAGCATAAAACTTCGGATAAACAACAGTCCCAAAATGCTACGCCGATCGCCATCGAGCGTGGTACCGGAATACACTTTGTAGGGCTAAGTTTATAAGATCCAGGTTTATTTCCTTGGCTGCCAACGAGTTCGCCTAGGATCATGATGGGGCAATTTATAAAATGACATTTCGAACGATTTAGTTCTATCCGGATTGTTGCAAAATCTAAACAAAGTATGTTAGAAAGACGGTGAAGTGTGTTTGGAATGTTTTCTAGAATATGAAAACATGACCGTAATGACGTCGATCTTTTGAATGAGTGGAGGACAATCGATTTCCCTTGATGGTCGCTGGAGCATTGTTTAAGCCAAATGACATAACATTTCTGGTAAACTTCGTCTCATTGGATGATGGCGGTGTTTTTTCTATATGTTTTGCTAACAGGAATCTCCTAACACACATAGTGGGGGTGTATAAAGAAAGCTTGTTTGCACAAAAATAGAAATCAACAGTATCTCCGATCCGCGGAAGAACGTAAGCGCCTATTTCTTGATACTTTTTATGGCTGCGGTAGTCAATGGTAAAGCATGGTAGTCAGTGCGAAAGCACCATGTTCCTCGTTTGCTTTTCACAAAAAACACCGTTGACGACTCGGGACCACCAGAAAATTAAACGATGTCTTCACGAGGATGATGATTTTTTATTGAATTGCGGCATTTTCAGTCATGAGAGGTTTATTATGATCAGCAGTAGATTCGTCTAGCTTCGCCTGTACAGATACGGGGCTTCACTGGAAACGCTTAACCAGAGGGACGGATGTGGAATGAAAATGATGTTAGAATACGATATCAGGAGCTGATAAAGCATGTGAGGCAGTTGAGGCAATTTGAGGCAGTTGAGAACCGAGGATATGTACCCCTTTTTGGTGAAATCTGTTGTAGATGTTTTATCCAGAGTGGAATATGAGAAAGTAAGTCGACGGTCAGCATTTAACCTTCAATTTCGCAAAACTGAGAAACGGAGCATCGAAGTCTGCAGCTGTTGTGCAGCAGGACGTCAGAGTTTCTTGCGGCGATAATGTGCGTTTGAAGACATAAATACATGATTTTCCATTCGAAATTATCCGCAGGGAAGGTTTTCGCGAGGCTTGTGTTTTTTCATTGTTCGACGGTGTATACAGGAAAGGCACCGCGGAAGGGATTGTGAAACGCATCACGCATGCGGTGAAGCCGTATGACCTGCACTTCCTTGGGGTATGTTTGTTACTTCCAGGACACGTTCACGAATTCATTATATAACACGCTGCCAAAACGAGTTGTCTTACGGCAATATAGAAAGTTCTCCCCTTTCAGAGATGATAGAATTGAAAACCATGCTTCACGAACAACACACACAGAATTAACTTGTACTGATTCTCTCAGAGCTCAGCCTGCATGTCGAGTTATACACCGGTTCTGTAATGGAAACCTTGGACTGCGCCATATCAATGGAATGCCGGGCAACCGGTAGGCGACCACTAGTACAGATAGGCTGCGATTACTGCACTCTTGCCAATTCCAAGATAAGTACTCAAGTACCGAGACGGAAACACTTGCCGTTGTGACGACTTCAACATACCAAGAAAAATTTCTCGGAGGGTGCAGCTTTGAACTGTACCCTGACATCAGGCACTGAAGCACTAAAACTCGTTTATTTGAAGGCACAGGAACCATCATGCTCACTTGTAATAGTCATCATCATCATCATAATCCCCATCATCATCACTATCATCATAATAATTTCTTTGTAAGTAGCACGCGGGACAAAAACCTAAAAACAGCTTGACAAACGCCCCGACCCCTGTAAGTTGACAACATGGCAGTTCACACCTTTTTTACTTCGAACAGACGAGTACAGAAATGATTCAAGCACATGACATTGAGAAAAGCCTAACACAATATGATAACTCGTAATAGTTATACAAAACAATAGGCGTCCTACCGAGAATATAACCACACTAAACGCAAAAAGGTAGACTACTTCATGAACTGCTGCAAAGATAAGCACGAACGTTGATTTTAATAACTTCTTGACGTTCCAGTAGTGTCTAAAACTGACTGTTGATTTAGGTTTCACTTGAAGGCCCTTAGGTCTGCAAACAAAAACTGGGAAATTACACGTACCCGAGCTCACAATGGCTCCACTCCCGAGTTTTATTCACGAGATCCCAAATTCACAAGTTCTGGACGACCCATAAAAATGGCTGAACGCTTTACCTGCGTAAAATATAGCGAAACAAAGAGAATTGAAGACTTGCCATTAATGCAAGTTTTGCAACACCCGCATTGAGCTTCCCCGAAACCTTCTTATTTTTGCAGAACACTGAAAGTTTCCCCTTGAAATAGTCTCCGCCAGCTTCACAGAACTACAAGAAAGCTGCAATGAATACGTTTGATGAGTCTGCATCAGAAGAATAACATCGTATCTGGCTGCAACAAAACAGAAGAGAGGAACAGTGTAATCTCGATGCTTGTTAACCAGTTAGAGAACCCCATTATTACATAAGCTGCTAACCAATGATTTTAGAAGTTTTAAGTTTTAAATTTAAGACCAGTGAGGAGATGTTACGGCTACAACTCTATAGCCTAAATGAATATGAGATTGCAAGCTATTCTGACCTGGATTCCAAACTTTGAAGGGGACCAAAAATTTGACTCAAGACGGCTCCGGTACTGGGGCTTTTTCACCGGAAGGATGAATAAATACGAGCCGCTCGGATCTTCTTCCAATATAGATTTCGAGGACACCTAGCCCTTTGAATTTTTAATGCGACGACATTAATGCGAATTATTAATGCGACGACCACTTAAACGCAGATACGTGCTCTTTCCAGTTTTGCACTGAAGGTATTCTTGGCTGTTGCGCCACTGTGCCAGGTAAGCTGTAAACACGTCGAGTTTTAGCTGTAGTTCTTAGTTGCGGGTTGACGAAAAAAATCGCCACCGTGTGAGCGACAACGACTTGAGATGGGTTGCTAAATTTTCCCCGCCAAAAGTAATTGAAAATTACATAAGCGCATTGTCAGCGAACAATATTGACGAAGAGACGCATCGCTAAAATTGATCCGGTACTGGGGCTTTTTCACCGAAAGGATGAATAAATACGAGCCGCTCGGATCTTCTTCCAATATAGATTTCGAGGACACCTAGCCCTTTCAATTTTTAATGCGACGACATTAAGGAGAATTATTAATGAGATGACCACTTAAACGCAGATACGTGCTCTTTCCAGTTTTGCACTGAAGGTATTCTTGGCTGTTGCGCCACTGTGCCAGGTAAGCTGAGCGTGAGTCATATTCCGCGGAGCACCGCACTCACACCACAGCTGCACCTCTCCACTTTCCAGCTGGCCCGTCTTTTCATGGGAGCGCTTTAGTGAACTTGTGTTTTAAAGCGAGGTTTACTATTCCTCGCTGATGGGGTCCGGCACGGGGCGAAACGCTTTACAAGAAAGCCAACTTTACACAATCACCTCAAAAACGGTTCCCGTGGCCGGAATAGAACCTGAATCCATCGTGTTCTGAAGCCTATCTCAATCAATTTGTGCCGTAACGACGTTGTCTTTCTTTTAAATGCAGAGCATTTCAGTAACTCACGATGTCACCCGCGTTGACGTCCGTAGTCCGCATCGGTCCCCCTACACTATATAAAAAAATAATACTTACCGGCGCCAGGTTTCGGTCCCATGACTCTGCGGGCGGAACGCAAGGTACATGGTGCTCTACCCACTGGGCCACAAAGCCGACACAGAACGGAAGTTACCAACGCGCCTTATATCCTTGACTCATTCAACTGTCGGCCACAGGTGCGCCCTCTCCCCGCGTCCTCCTCGCCTTCTCTCCGCTCGCAACACCCTCCCTCGCCGCGTTCGGTTCGGGCGCACAACAGGTGGGGACGTGCGCAACACCCTCTCTCGCCGCGTTGGGTTCGCGCTGAGCAACAGTCGGTTCGCGCGCAAGAACAGGTGGGGGCGCTCGCATCGCGCTCTCTCGCCGCGGTCGGTTCGCGCTTTAACCACATATGTCGTTCGTGCGCTTCGGTCGCTAACATCTGTGGCGTGATCGTGACGTCAACATAACGCGTTCGTGTGGTGGCGCGATTTCGGCGCTACAACACTCTATCGCGAGGGGCATTGGATTGGATTCGATTGGCTTGGATTGGCTTGGCTTGGCTTGGATTGGATTGGTTTGGATTTGGATTGGATTGGATGAAAGTGGATTGTGTTGGATTGTGTTGCGTCATAGCCGCGCCACGTTGCGTCATAGCCGCTCCACGTTGCGTCATAGCCGCGGCAGGGGGTTCACGGCACGTTTCACGTTTCACCACCGACTTCATCGACAATGTCTACGCTGGTAGACAAAAATTACAACAACAACAATCAATACGTAATCCATACGACTTGCAGGCGCGCCCCCCGCGGAAATGCTCTGCATTTGATCGAGCCCCTCGCGAGGGGGATGTTTTTTATTACCTATTTTTGGCATACAAGACACGACACGAATAGATCGAAAACCGTCGGCCGAACTTCGGATGACGGAAAAATTTGAAATAAACATCAAACGTACACAGTATTTTTATTCCGGTACCCTAAAGGCCCCGGAAGGCATTACATGGAGGGGGAACAATGTGTTGGATACATTTCAATTCCAGAACAAACGCAGTCAAGAGCGGGCATGTAACGGGAAAAGGTAGAAAAACACACAAACAAAAAAGTAAGTGGAAAAAAATACAAAGCAAGCGCACATAGCACATCGTTCATGGCTCTGATAAATTAATTGAAGACGTAACATTTGCAGATCAAGCGTCTGCAACTTATTCCCTTCAATGAGAAAACTTCTACTCTGTGCAAAGTATTTGCTCACAGTGAGGGCGTGGGGTTCAGCGTGGCACACCGCCATCCTTGATCTCCAAATGGCATGCAAGCCTAGAGCCAGGAGAATGAGATAGAGATTACAAATTTGAATTAAATCAAATAAATGATTCAGAGAGGCATCCTCCTTCCAGGGCGCCTTGAGCTCGGGCTGCATCGACAGCCCTTTCGATCCGCGAATCATCGAGGCCGGAGCTGGCCCAGGCTCTCTCCAAAAGCGCTGTGAAAAAATGGAAGCTTTGGGGGTCTAGGTTAGATTTGTCGGAGTAGCCATCTATTTGCTTGCGGATTGCGGGATTCTCCGAAGCGGAAAAGGGGAGAAAATTGGGTCCGGTCAAAGAGGTGAAGTCTGCTGGGATGTGGGAACGAGTTGTGATGTTCTGCCAGGTTCTACGTCGTAGTTGGAACGGCGCAACAGTGACGAGGCAGGTGACCATACTGCAAAAACTGCCTTTATGCCAAATAAAAAACCGGGAAAGAAAAGGAGAAAAAAACGGATAAAGAATTCGAGATGTCAGGCGTAGTACACGAACCCGATCTGGCAGCATGAAATAGTTCTAGCCCCAGGCCGCGCGATATTGCACGAAAAAACTTCTCACAGTTTTGGCGGCAGCGGCGGTGAGTAAAAGCTCCCGTCGAAGGCAAATATCGCTGGAGGTTGCTATCGTCGACGCGGCGCCGACCCGGCATCCGAGCACAGTCACGGCGCAATGACGACGTTACCGTTGATTCGCCCGAAGAAGCTGGTAGGCTGGAAACACGAGCAGCCCTTGGGGTAGTGCTCGCGCCATCCGGGCGACTGCCGCTGGAGCGCTTTGTCTTCGAAGGATCGGCGTACCCGCATTCCGGTCGACTGCCACTGGTCCGCCGGGCTACCTCGGGGCCGACGATCCGCCGGTTGGGGACGACGACGACGATGACGACGATGTGAGCGGATGTGCTTCACATCGGCTGCGCAGTTAATGGTCAATTATTTGCGCTAGTTATTGCCAATGTTTCCTTGGTGATTATCTATGTGATCAGAAAAACACCGGACATCGACTGACATCGATTTCATCGCAGGCAAGTGTTTTCTTCATCAAATTATTGGCCTTTGAAATCAACAGACGGCGAGAGACCGCTAAGCCTAGGCGAGTCACAACCAAGGTTCGGCCTAGCGCCGTTACGGCTGGGGATGGCGGAACCCCAGAATTTCGAAGAAGTGGTAGAGATGCAGGTAGCACTTCCATCTACTAGCAATTCTGGCAAAATGACTGTACAAGTAGAGGGCAACTACATCTCGCCCGAGGAAATGAATACGGCAGGATGGAAGGCGATAACGACCAGTCGACTCGCTCTTAGGAAGCAGCAACAACATGAAGTCGCGTCAGTGAGTGAGGCAGGAAAAGGGATAACGGCAAAAAAGGAAGCTATAACAGCAAGGCGAACGAGGTCAACGGCCGTCAAAGCGGCAAGAATGCCTGCGCTACCGAGGGACAACATCAAGATTGTAATGAGACCGAGAGGCGGACTTAACGTGGCCAAGTTAGGCCTAGTAGAAGTTGCTGCGGCAGTTCACGCGGCGGCAAAATCCACCTGCGAGGCAAAAACCAACGACATTCTGTACGTCAACGCGCAACAGAATATCATTGTCATTTGCACGACTGACGACGAACAGGCGAACCGGTACAACCAAGTGAAAGAGCTTACGATAAGAGGACAGCATTACGAAGTGTGGACGTACATCACCGCCCCACACGACTCTGCTAATGCGGAATCAGGGGAATACCACTTAGCGAGACCCCAGAGGAGATCCACGCCAAGATAGTCAACTGCAACCACCCTTTGGCGCTCGGTGCCAAAAGAATTGGTACAACAACGGTGGTCACGGTCGTCTTCGACGGCACAAGGGTGCCTAATTACGTCAGGTACGAGTCGGTGCTTCTAAAATGCTCGCTGTACCGCAAAAAAATTGATGCATGCAAACAATGTGGCCGCGTAGGCCACCGAAGAGACGTGCGTCCCAACCCCAACGAGCGAAGGGGCCCGGCCTGCGATAAGCCAAATCCAGAGGCAGATCACCCGTGCACGCCCAGGTGCAAGCTATGCGCGGGTGACCACGTGACCGGCAACACAGCGTGCAAGGCGCGGTTCAAGACGCCGTACGTAGTACGACGGAGACAATGGGAGCGGCGCATTGTAGCCGAAGAAGAAAGGCAGCAGCAACATCTGTCACTGGCCCTAGATTATCCGACGCTGGAGCCGGCAAGCAACAAGATAAACAGAACATTATCCCGAGAAAGGTCGGAGTCGAGGGGACGGTCACCTTCGAAGGAGAGTATACTGCGCAACAAGAGCAGCAGCCCCAGCGCCACAAGGCGGGGACGGTCGCCGTCGCGCGAGCGCGTGAGCTGGGCGGACAGAGCCAAGGGAGGGGCCGCGAGCAGCTGTGAGAAGGTGACCAGGAGACAGCGTCCCAAGAAACAAGAAAGTGACACCATGGCGGCCCTTCGCAACGAAACCAAGGAGCTGCGCAAGGCGCTGGAAAGCATGCAGCGCTCCCAGAACGGGCTACCAAGCCCCCCTGACACTCCTCCATCGCCGCCGCAGACGGAAGAAATGAACGCCGAGCAAGAAGACAAAGAACCAGCCATCAAGAAACGCATAACGGCGACGCACGGCGTGATAGAGATCACCACCAGCGAGGCCCGGACGGACGAGTTGGCGATGGCTCTGAAAAGCATTGAAGCGCGAGTAGACCGGATGTTCGAGACAATCCAGACGGGCATCACGCAGCAAAGCAAAATCTACGGCGAAAGATTTCTCAATATAGAGACAGCGCTGCAACACCTGATGTCGCAGGGAGTACATACGGAACAACAATGGATCCAGGTACAGCAGTGATTGTGTGGCGATGGAACTGTCGCGGCCTCGAGAGGAAATCGACAGTGCTACAACAGTATATTGAGAACAGTGAACAAAAACCAGATATACTTCTACTGCAGGAGACGTTATCGAAGACCCGACCGTTACATAGATACAGAATAATTTGGTCGACAAAAGAGGATAGCAGAGGCCTATGCGTCATGACAAAGAAGACACACACTGCATTAGAAATACAGGTCAAGAAGGTCGCAACCGACCATGCATTCGTGGAGGTTGTGATCGGAAAAAAGGCCAAAAAGAAGGAGAGCATCTATGTGCTGAATATCTATAGTAACCCGAGCAAACGCAAACAACGCTTCCGGGCACTCTTCAGCAAGGCCAGCGCGGAAGCAAAAGGGGCCAAACTGCTCGTGTGTGGCGATTTCAACGCGGCAGACCAGTCTTGGGGTTATATCAGAGGCAACGCGAAGGGCAAGCATCTGGCGGAGGACGCGGCCGAAAACGAATATATCCTAGTCACGGACCCGACCAATCCAACGAGAACCGGAAACTCCGTGTCCCGGGACACAACGCCTGACCTGACCTTCGTTAAGAACATTGCGGAGGAAGAGGTCACGTGGAGGAATACCGGGACGGACCTAGGCAGCGATCACGCTGTAGTAGAGACCAGGATCAGATTAAAGACACGAACGCCACAAATACGAAAGCAGCACTGGGTCGACTGGGAAGCATTCCGTACGCAGAGGGCCGAACGAGCAGAGGAAGAAATCACGGACAGAAGCGCCTGGATGGAGAGAGTCACTTGTGACGTCAAGGCTGTCACGAAGGAGATTACAACGGACGACGACAGGATAGACGGCGTCGACAGACGGCTAGCCCACCTTTTGGAGGCCAAGCGCTCTATACAAGAACGATGGAAAAAGCAGACTTAACAGGAGACTGCGCAAAAAGGTGGCTGAACTCAATCGCAAAATCGAGGAGCACAGCCGCGTGCTCAGCGACCAAAAATGGAATGAAATTTGCAATTCCGCAGACGGCCAATTGCATAATAGAAATACTTGGAATCTGTTTCGTCACCTCTTGGACGAAACCAAGACAAAATCTCACCAACGGGACAGACTTGCGAAAATTATGCATCGGGAAATCAAAAAAAAGGGAGCGACGGCGGTGGCGCAGCAACTACTCGATAAGTACATCCCCGACTCGCCGAAGGTCACGCACGGCAACTATCGAGGCAGAACGAACGAGAAATTAGACAGAGAAATCAGTGTGGCGGAAGTACGAGTGGCAGTGCAAGAGATTAACAGCAGGTCGGCGCCGGGACCAGACAGGGTGCCCAATAGGGCGCTCCGGAACCTGGACGAAGCGTCGATAGTAGCGCTGATCAAATATTACAATGAGTGTTGGAGTACGGGAATCGTGCCGAAAGAATGGAAGAGCTCACGGATGATCCTGATCCCCAAGCCGGGCAAATCACCAAATATAGACAACCTCCGACCAATCTCACTGACGTCCTGTGTGGGCAAGGTGTTCGAGCGCGTCCTGATGGCACGGTGGCAAGATTACCTCGAAGACAATGACCTCTACTCCGCAACGATGATTGGATTCCGACGGCATCTCTGCACACAAGACGCCATGCTGCAGTTGAGACACCTAACCATCGACAGGGACACCCGAGACACTAGGGCTGTATTGGGGCTCGACCTACAAGGAGCATTTGATAACGTTAACCACTCGGCAATACTCGAGCAAGTTTCGAGGTTGGACATCGGTAAAAGGTCTCACTACTATATCAAGAGCTTCCTGACGGGGCGAACGGCGGTGCTCATCGCCGGAGATGTCGAGACGAAAGCCAAGGAGATCGGAAGCCGAGGCACGCCTCAAGGGTCAGTGATTTCGCCGCGTCTGTTCAACCTGGTAATGATCAGGGTCGCCCACCAGCTCGCAGAGGTGGAGAACGTCGAGCATACGATATATGCCGACGATATCACCCTGTGGGTCAAGTTAGGTAGCGACGCCCAAGTGGAAGAGGTCCTGCAGAAAGCAGTGAGGACCGTCGAGGGGAGCCTCGAGGACACTGGCCTGAGATGCTCACCGAGTAAGTCTGAGCTGCTTTTGTACAAGCCCACAGACAGTCAGCGTGAACAACGAAGAGAACGAGACGAGATTAAGATCTACACCCAGGACGGGTCGGCGATCCCCAGGGTATCCGAAATCAGAGTACTGGGTATGCTTCTCAACGAGAAGGGCAACAATGGGGGAACAATGGCGAAGATCGCCGGCAAGGCGGCCAGCGCCATTCGGCTCATGAAACGAGTTTCCAACAGGAAGAGGGGGCTGCGCGAGGAGAACCTCATACGACTACTGCAGTCATTCGTAATGAGCCACATAACGTACGTGGCGGCGTTTAACAAGTGGAAAACAAATGAGAAGAAAAAGCTGGAATCGCTCATTCGAAGGGCGTTTAACACGGCCTTCGGACAACCCGAGTCTACAAGTACCGAGCGACTGCTAATCCTGGACGTACACAACACCTTGGACGAAGTCATCGAGACCCAACGGGTGGCGCAGCTAGAGAGGCTAACCATAACCAAAGCGGGCAGAAGAATCCTGGACAAGCTGGGATGCAACTACCATGAACAGCAGGGAACCAAGCCGCAGCTACGAGGCGACACCAGGGACAAAATCCAGGTGAATGCAGTCCCGCGCAACATGCACCCGGAGTACAACGAGGGCAGGCGGCGAGCACGGGCCAAGGCGCTGGCGGAGCTCCACGCCAGGAACGCTGGAGCCCGCTACGTCGATGCAGCAGAATACTGCAACGAACTTGGCTTCGTGGTGACGGTGGTCGACGCCGGGGCAACCTCCGAGCGGCGGCCAACGTTTCAAGCGGGAGACCCGAGGAAGCAGAGGAGGTTGCGATCGCGCTGGTCCTCAAAGATCCAGGCTGCACAACGGTCCTTAGTGATTCCAGGCAAGCTGTCAAAAACTTCTCCAAAGGCAGGGTTTCCCCCGTAACGGAGAAACTGCTGCGAAGACAACCAAGCCTCACGGGGAAGACGAGAATCAAGTGGTTCCCGGCACACGCAGGTACGGTGTCGGCCCGTGCTCAGAACCACAATGAAACCGCACACGCTCGTGCGCGCGAACTCACTAACCGCGCCGGGCAAAGTGGCGGAGAGCATTTGTGGCACAGCACACGAGTACGTACAAAGAAATTACTCAGGCCTATCGACTTGCCAGACGCAAGCTCCCGCCGCCCTGCAAAGGATTGAGCAGGGAGCAGGCGGTCATCTATAGGCAACTCCAAACAAAGACGGTCCCGAGCCCCTACCTAAAGCACAAGATGTACCCGGAGACATACTCTGATGCCACCTGTCGGGTGTGTCGCAAAGTTCCAGCAAGACTCGAGCACATCGTCTGGGATTGCCTCGCGTACCCCGACGAATCAAACACAAGAACGATGCCACCTGCCTTCGAGGAGGCGGTCCGGACTGAAGACCAAAATCTTCAACTCCAGGCTGTCCAGCGAGTCATCGTGGCGCTGGCCAGGCAGGAGGACCCCGGCGACCCGGTGACGGGGAGCGGATGACCCCTAGCCGGGTTGGCTACATCTGCGGTGACGACTCCGGCCAAGTCATGAAGACCTAGCAATAGGGCTTCATTCGCAGGCCCCAAAGAGAGAGAGAGAAAGAGAGAGAGAGAAAAAAAACTTTATTTAGTGGGCCGATAGTGTTCAGAGGGTCAGCGGTTGAGCCCAGCTTGGACCCGACGGTGGCCCCCTGTGGCCGGGCCGTTCATGGAGGTGGTTGCTGTGGCGGATCTCGCTGAAGCACTAGAGGTCCCGCACGGATCGCTAGAGCCACAAGCGCCTTCTGGATGTCCTTATTGGGGCTGAGCAGCGCGGCCTCCCAGTCTGATTAGTTGTGAATAAAATTGTCGGTCTGCATAGTGGGGCACTGCCATAAATGTGTTGCATGTTGGCCCAGACTCCGCAGGATGGACAGAATACGGCACCAAAGAAGTTTTCCCAATCCAACCAATCCGCCGGTTGCTCCCAATCGCTCCTCGATCTTTCTTCTTCTTCTTCTCCATTTGGTATTGGCACGTACCCACTGAGGGGGATTGACCAAGGCTTGAGGTTTGTCTAATAATTCAAAAAGTGTTCTTGAGAATTGAAAATTAATGATAAAAACTACACGCCTTAAGGGTGGGGCGGGAAGTAAATTTATTTGCCTGCTTTGCCAATGCAGCTAGCACCTAATGAAAGAACAACTGAAGTTTTTAGTTAAAGTATAAGGCGTTTGAATAGGACAGTAAGGTGACGCTTTCTTTGGTCTGTGAAACAGCGAGATTGAAACAAATAGTGTTTTAATGATTACAGTTGATTACAAAACAAGCATGCATCTGTTAATGCCAATACTGACCTGCTGAAATATAGGTTTACTTTTGGAAGTCGGCACCTCATGTCTGTGAAGGCCACTTCACACTGGCGGGAAACACAAAGCGATGCACTCCATTTGAATTTTAGGTGAGCATACTCTGGTCTATCGAGGATACCGTTGGACCGCCCCCTGAGTAAGAAATATCTACGAAGACGTGCCACAGTTATAGTTGCAAGATTTCTCGAACCCCGTGCCTCGTTCCATTTCCTCTTGGCATCCCTTGCCTCGAGACCTTTTCGGATATTTGCTGCTTTTTCTCTTCACTCCGACAGCCGCTACAACGGAACGCCGCGTGGCTGTACTTCGGTACAGCGAGTGAGCTACGACGACAAGGGAAACCGTAAAATGCTCTGCACCTAATATACAAGGGCAAAGGACCAAGACTAAACCGAGCTCGTACAGGCCAGTCACCGTCGCGTCATTGCTGTAGAGGCTAGGAATGCATGCGGTGATATATGAACTAGAGGAGTGGGTAGAAGAAAATTTGATATTAAGGGAACTTCCCAATGAGTTTCGGAAGGACAGAAGACTAGATAGCTACCTATTTGTAGTAGGCCAATGCATAGAGGTGGCGAAGACGCTGAACATACCTTTCTGCTTAACCTTTCGGTACATTAGAGCTGTTTATGACAGCGCAGATAGGGAGCAGCTGTGAAATATGCTCGAGGACGAGAGAGGGGGGGGAGGGGCAAAATATATCCACTTAGTCAAGGAACTATTCCGGGGGAACCAAGTCCGAACAGTGTGAGAGGGGGTAGCATACAATATACCCGTATACACGTACAAGGGTTCGAAACACGGATATAGTACTCTCTCCCCGCTGCTGTTCATGATCTACATGGCGGGGTTGTAAAGGAAGCGAGAAGGCAGTAGGCTGCGAATCGATTTATCATACAATAAAAACGGACAGGTGGTGGATGAGCGAATGCCAGGAATAATGTATGCAAACGACATATTGTTGACGGCGGATGACCGGATGGGTATGCAGGGCCTAATGTATATTTGCGGACAGGATGCAACTCACCTCGGGATATCGTTTAGCAGAGAAATATCAGGCATCATGGTCTGCAACGACGCCACGGAGCACACATCCGTATCAGTTTAACAAGTAGAAATACCACGGGTAAAGGAGTGTAAATATTAGGAGTGTTGCTTAATGACAGCTCAGATTACACGCATGCGCATGAGGCCCATCTTAAAACAAAAGGAAGACGGAACGCGGCTATAATGAAACAGAGCACTGTGGGGCTACAACAAATACGAGGTGGTAAGGGGAGTCTGCAAGGGGTCATGGTACCTGAATTGACTTTTGTAAATGCGGCTATATTGCCGCGAACCATGCATTGGGTTTGTTTACGTTTTGTTTTTACTGCCCGGCCGCGCCCGGCTTTGTTATCCGTGTCCCAAGCGAAGCGCGAGTTCCATTCTTTATTTTTATGCCCCACTGGTTATCTCATTCTGATAGGAGCGCGTTTCGCTCTAACGCCACTTGCCTAGAATAATCTTCTTTGATCTACAATGTTCTGGATGTAAATCGACGTTTCCAGAAACATTTGCGCTGAAAGATAAAAGCCTGCAGAGCAGAAGCCGCGGCATTCAAATCGCCGACGCTCGCTTACGCACGTCATTTTGTTGACTGCTGCTTCGCCGCCTGTGTATTCTTTGAGTTATTAGGGGAGCACAAGTTCGCTCCAATAAACCTGTTTTGCCTTGAAGACGACCGTGTCATCTTTGGCTTCGTGACATCTGGTGGAGGTGCTGGGTACGCACCCTTTATGCTCCCTGATTCTTCTGGAAACCGACAACCCAGCCCAAGCCGATAAAGCCGCCGACTTCAAGGTTTATCGGCCGAGTTTGGACTTCTACCGGAAAGAACCAGGAAAAAGAAAGCCGCATCCAACCAGATGGTGCATGAAGCCACTCCCCCCATCGTCTTGCAACTGCCCCGGGAACCACCAACGTTCCGCGGATATCCCGGTGCACACCCCGAGGACTGGGTGGAGAAAGTGGAGTGCGTCTGGACCTTTAACAGGTGGGATGACGAAGAAACCTTTCGGTATGTGTTCTTCTATTTCGAGGATGCAGCTTGAACTTGGTTCGAAAACAACGAAAGCTCTGTGACTGACTGGACTCTCTTTAAGGGCGAGTTCATGAAAACATTCGCCACCGTCGTGCGGGAGGAGCGAGCCGCACTTATGTTAGAAACGCGCACGCAAAACCCCAACGAAGGGGTCGTGATCTTCATTGAGGAGATGAAGCAACTAGTCCGCAGCGCGGACCCCGAAATGGCAGAAGAAAAGAAGTTGCTCTTAATGCGCGGTGTGAAGAAGGAGCTGTTTGCTGGACTTGTCCCCAATTCGGACAAAACCGTCGCCAAATTCTTGACCGAAGCCACCACAAATGAGAAGGTCCTCGAAATGCGTGCTGAGCAGTATGACCGCAACTTTGTCGGCACGGCCAATGTGAACTACGCCAACAACATGCGGACTCCAGCTGATAGCCTACGCGAGACCATCCGTGCAGTAGAGAGGAGCTGCAGAAACTTCTCACCACGCCAACGCAGCCCCAAGTCGCTTCCCTTACCGACGTGATTGGAGAAGAAGTGCAACAAGGGTTCGGAACTTCTACTCCGTCCGAAGTGCCCTGCGAGCCACAAGCTATGACGTACTCCGCGGCTATTCGTTGACCCTGCCCTGCTCCAACACGTCATCAAGAGGCACCGCCGTACCGCCGCCCGCTGTCGCCCGCCCGACCCCCTGTAGACCAGAACGAGACGCCGAGGAAGACGGACGTATGGCGAACTTCCGATAATCATCCTCTGTGCTACCATTGCGGAGAGGCCGACCACATCTACCGCCGCTGCTCCTACAAGAGGCTCAGTTTACTAGGGTTCCCCGTCGACGCACCAAGCCCCCTACCCGGCATGCGCCCAGCTGAGATTGAAGAATACCTGTCCATCACCAGCCGTGGACCTGCCCGTTTCAACCGTTCGCCTTCGCCCTACCCGTACCAGTCACCGAACCACCGTAGCAATGCTGACTTCGCACGTGGGAGGTCCCCCAGCCTACGCGAGGTAAACTCAAGGCAGCAACTTCGGGAGGTGAAGTTGCACAACGGCGGAAAAATGAATACCCTCCAACGACGCAAGTATTCGTCGAAGACTGTGACTCACGACATGCCCACATACCGACGACCCGACCTAACCCTGACGAGACTCCCGAACACTCAGACAGCCACACGGCCAAACGCGTACCCGACATGACCGAGGCTGCCATTGAGCAGACGACGACAACGACGACGCACAGTGCCCGACCGTCAACACGCACAAGCCGAGATGCGACGCCTCGACGAACTCGGAACTCGAGGAAGCCAGCGTCCGACGTCAAGGTGCCCATCGACGGCTTTGATGTAGTCGCCCTCATAGACACGGGAGCCGACTACTCGGTGGTGAGTGGATCATTCGCTTCTAAGCTGAAGAAAGTTACAACCATGTGGAATGGTCCGCACATACGCACAGAAGGAGGCCATCTCGTAACGCCGAGTCGAACGTGCACATCACGCGTCACCATAGACAGCACCACGTACGCTGCCAGTTTCGTAATTTTGCCGCACTCCTCCCGTGACGTAATTCTGGGAATGGACTTCTTGACGGACAGCGGTGCAATAATTGATCTGCAGACCAAGTCGATAACCTTCTCCTCCGATCACTCCATGACACTGGAACCGAACCTGAACACCGTGTTGCTGTAGGGATCGCCGATGATCATGTGACCCTGCCGCCCCTGCGCAAGCTTGATGATCACTGTATACTGTGAAGATGCTGCTCCTGATGTCGACGCTATGACAGAGTGACCAAAGGTTGCTTCTCAACCGCGGTGTCTCCATCGCAAGAGGCATTACGAGCTTTAAGCAATGCAAATCCCACGTTTTGGTCACCAATTTCACCGGTAAGTACCATCATCTAAACAAGGGCGCTGCGGTTGCGTTCCTCGAAGAAACGCAAGAAGCAAGTCAAGTAATTGCGATCGCCAACTTTGAACGCGCATGCGCAGATGCTACCAAGCTGCAGCACCCTTTCGACTTGAACCCTTCCCTTCAATAACCTCTGACGAGAAGTTGGAGGGAGCGCTGGGTAGCTCTGACCCGGGAGTACAAGCCTCACTCGTAGACAAAGCGGCTACTGTCGCCAGCAGACTTGTGCCGGAGGCCACCCCGCTCCTTTAACCTATTTTCGCTCAATAAAAGTTTATCGCTCTCTCTCTCGACGCGAACCCGGTGCCGCCGCAAAAAAATCGAGACAGATTACTGGATATGCTACGTCGCTACAGCGAGTGTTTTTCGTCAAATTCAAAAATTACGTCAGACACCCCTAGCGAAGCACCAAATTATAACCGAAAATGGAGCCCGACCTACCCGACCGTCACCGTACCGCGTCTCTTCACGCTAGTGGGAAGCCATTCGGACGGAAGTCGAAGACATGCTCAGCGACGGCATTATACAGCCATCGAAAAGCCCCTGGGCTGCTCCGGTCGTACTCTTGAAGAAAAAAGACGGCACATTGATGTTCAGTGTTGACTACGGACGACTGAATAAGATCACCAAAAAGGACGTGTACCCTCTTCCACGAATCGACGACGCCCTCGACCACCTGTGCCACGCAAAGTACTTCTCTTCGATAGATTTAAAGACAGGGTACTGGCAAATTGAAGTGGACGAGAGATACCGAGAGAAAACGGCATTCATAACCCCGGACGGCCTATATGAATTCAAAGTGATGCCGTTTGGGCTGTGCACGGCACCAGCGACGTTTCAAAGAGTCATGGACACTGTGCTGGCTGGCCTGAAGTGGCACACCTGACTCGTATACCTCGACGACATTGTGGTATTCGCCCGGACTTTCGACGAACCCTTTGCCAGGTTGGAGTCTGTACTCGAGGCCATTCGTACGTCGGTGTTAACGCTGAAACCTGAAAAGTACCGATTCGCGTACGAGGAGCTGAAGTTTTTGGGCCACGTCGTCAACGCCGCGGGAGTTCTGCCCGACCCGGCGAAAACTTCAGCCATAGCGAACTTCCCAAGACCGAAAGACAAGAAGGGCGCGCGAGGATTTCTCGGACTGTGCGCAGACTACCGGGGCTTCGTCGGAAACTTCGCAGGCATTGCAGAGCCACTCACACGCTTGACGAAATATAGCACTGTTCTGCCATAGCTACAGGCCCAAATGCGTTGCACGGGGCGACGCGCCGACAGCGGGGCGGATTCACGCCTCGTCCAAACCAGACCAAACCGCCCGCGGTGGACAAGCTCAAACACGCACCGCCGCACAGGCGCCTCCTGCATCGGGTGAACGACCCACCACGGGCTTGTCGCTACTCGCCTGGAGGCGAAGTCACAGAGACGGCATGGGCGTCACCCTCCCTTTTTCCATTCCGGTGGCGCAGCTGAGTCACCGCTTCGCCACCATTCCGCGGATTTTAAACTTCAGCAAGCGAGAGCCCTGATTGGAGCGATTCCAACTTCTTGGGGCTCCAACGACCTTCCGGGGGTATAAAAACCCGCCCGGATTGGGTATCGTCGGAATTCTCTCCGGCGGCATTCTTCGGCACTAGTCTCTTTAGAGGCACCGAGTGGAGAGGTGCTGTCGCCTTTGTGCGAGTCATGTAACCTTTGCTTACACTTATACATACGGTATATAAATGTTACTTCAACTTTTCGTCTGCTCGAGAACATCATCGCTCTGCTCTGCGCCTCGTCGATAGCGGACGGAGGAAGGCAACGCCGCTACACCGGTGGCTGCACTCGGATGACCAGTCGCAACAGTGGTGGCTGCGGTCAGTGGGCCCAGTCGCAACAGCGGAGACAGCGTTGGGATGACTGATTCTCAACATCGGTAACGAGGTGGATGCGAGTCACAACCTTGGAGCAGCGCTGGGAAGGTCATTCCCACAAGCACCCCTTTCAGCTACGAAAGTGCCCAAGAGAAAGTATTCTGCGACCTGCAACAACGCATGCAAAGCCCGCCCGTGCTCGCTGATTCCGACGAAAACGCCGGAACAGAAATGCACACGGACGCCAGTGATATAGGGTTGGGTATCGTATTCGTCCAAAAGCAAAGCGGTTGCTAAAAGGTAATCGCCTATGCCAGCCGTGGTCTGTCGAAGGAGGAGAAAAACTACTCTGCCTCCGAGAAAGAGTGCCTGGCTATCATATGGGCCATTTAAAAATTTCGCACATACGTGTATGGTATACCGTTCAAGGTTGTGACAGACCACGATACCCTGTGTTGGCTAGCCAATTTGAAGGACCCCTCCGGCCGTCTTGGACGGTGGAGCTTGCGCCTGCAAGAGTTCGACGTTACAATGGTCTATAAATCAGGCAGGAAACACTCAGACGCCGATTGCTTGTCCCGCACCCCCGTCGACCCACCACCACAAGACTCCGATGAAGACAGCGCATTCTTCAGAGTCGTGACGGAGAGCGATCAAGCCGCCTAGCAGGGTGCCGACTACGACTTACGCGTGATGATCGACTGCCTCGAAGGACGCTACGTCGCCGTGCCTAAAGCGTTCAAACGCAACTTACCAGCATTCAACCTGAAAAACGTCCCCGTGAAGGAGACTTTCAGCCTCGAAACTAGAACGAATTCTCTTCTTGTCATCCCCGCAGACCTTCGTGACGAAATTTTGGAAGCGTGCCATTACGACCCATCTTCCGGACATCTCCGCACAGCTCGCACTATTTGAAAACTCAAGATGAAGTACTACTGGCCCCGCCTTGCATCCGACGTCACCCACTACGTCCGGAGCTGCTGTGACTGCCAGCGACGAAAAACGCCGCCGACGAAACCCGCCGGACTTCTGCGGCCGATCGCCGTCCCATCGAGACTCTTCCAACAGATTGTAATAGACCAGGGACCGTTTCCGCGCTATGCCACACTGGTTTTCTCATTCTGATAGGAGAGCGTTTCGCTCTAACACCACTTGCCTAGAATAATCTTCTTTGATATACAATGTTCGGGATGTAAATTGACGTTTCCAGAAACACTCGCGTCAAAAGATAAAAGCCTGCAGAGCAGACGCCGTGGCCTTCGAATCGCCGACGCTCGCTTAAGCACGTCAGTTTGTTGAATGCTGCTTCGCCGCCTGTGCACTTTTTGAGTTGTTAGGGGAGCACAAGTTCGCTCCAATAAACTTGTTTTTCCTTCAAGACGACTTTGTCATCTTTGGCTTCGGGACAATATGCTTGAAGTCAGACACCCAAGCGGGTCTGGAGCTTGGGCGGTAGGCAGGCTTGGGTGGTAGGCACGAGAGGGCGGTAGGCAGGCTGGCCTTAGGGGCCCACAGCAAAACTACGAACGAAGCGGTACAGGGGGATATGGGCTTGTCATCCTTCGAGGGTAAGGAGGCACAAAGCAAGATAAAATTTGAGGAACGGTTTCGTGATATGGAGGAGAAAAAAAGTGGCCCCAATCCGCGCTGTGAAGCTGGTTGGAAAGCAAAGCTTTAAGCGACACCCACAAGAATTGCCCAAGCAACGTCACTTGAATTCACTCACGTGGCTCTACAAAGAGTGAAATCAGAGATTCTGCCTGCCATAGCCTGGAATTCGCGGGGGCGGCGAATGCAGCAGCGTCCGGCTTGGCCGGGCAAGAGCGGCGGACGCCGCAGTTGTAGCCCGGCCATGCGTCGGCGGAAAGAAAACGGAAATGAGCGTCTGTCGATGGGTAACACAGTGAAACAGCCATCCTAATTTGCTAGCTCGGGGCTACACCACCGGGCGACACAAGCGCAGACACCGAAACAATTTGCTAGTGAGCTTAGTGATTCCCATTTATACCGATTTAAACTAGTTGTTTAGCAAGTTTGAGAATTGCGAGAAAGCTTAGGGAGCTTTTATAATCGCTATTGATCAGATCCAGTTACTCCTTTCGCATTTTCTAATACCTCTTAAAACCTAATAATTTCGCATTTTCTAATACCTCCTTAACGCATCCTTGACGTACGCCCACTTAGTTCCGTTGGGTCCGGGTTATCGAGCAGGTTCTGTCGAAAAAGGTAATCAAACCGGGCGAAGAAAGCGCACAATGGACCCGAAGCAGCGCCAACACAGGCACAAAACAACTGTCCCTAAAGCAGACGACAAAGCAGTCCCGCCGACGCGCCCTTCCGGTGCGAGCAGTCACGTTCTTGCAGGTAACGCTGGCCAATAGTACCCTATGGCCGCGACATCTACACTGTGCTCCGTGAGTGAAAAGCGCCCTCCTCCTCCCCAGCCGCGTTGGAAATTTCTTGTCACAGACACCACGAAAGAACCGTTGGCAGGTAGAGGGAGAAAGCTTTGCTTTAAAAAATGGGCCGTGAAAGTGTTTAAGTACTTGTGTATGAGATGTATGGACACGTGATGGGGACGGGGGACCAGACAGCTCGCTAAGCGGCACAGAAAGTCGGTAGGGGGAGGTGGAGAGAGAGTAAATGTTTATTGAACAGTAGGCAATGTCGTCCTGAGAAAATGATCTTGGGCCTGCTGTTGCGGAATTATGGAAGACGAGGAGGGCGACCGCCTACTCTCATGGCCATCAGGGACTAGAGGAGGAGGAAGCTAATAAACCTCGGTCCGGCTCAGCCATGGCCTCGTGTCCGCGTCCCGTTCCAAAACACCTGCTACTTCCCTCTGGGGGAGGGCACTGGGGATAAAAAGAAAAAAGAAATAAATATGGAAGATATGAGAAATGACAATGAAATCGACTAATTAACTATGTACGAGAAGTAGAACGAATAAACGCCTCACATAAAATGAGGCTCTGAATCAGATAATAACAGTCCACTTTTCAGCACATGATTATCGTCCATAAAAACGCTGAGATATTTCGCAGTCTGTTGAATTTTGTCGCAAGATAGAGCCGAGGAGTCACTAAGAAATATAAGCAGGGCTTTAACGGCTAGGCTTAGTTTCCTGTTGTCAGCCCACATGCCCAAAAATTTTGTTTGAACAGAGGGCGAGTGTCCAAGCGTAGTAATGCTGCCTGAAAGTTCTTTCGCTCACTAGATTACTTTGGACACGCGCTAAGCAAATGTTCGATTGTCTCAGGACAATCGCACAGAAGCCAGTCCGGGCTGTCCTCGCGTCCGATTGTGTGGAGATGCTTTCGGTTCAATGCTTCTCCAAGACGCAGCGTGTGTACAAATGTCTCTTGACTTCTGCGAAGTAGAGGAGCATGAGTGAGCCAGAACGTTCCTTCTGGATCGAGCCAGTGAAGGCGTTCATGTCGATTCTGCGGGTCCGACGAGAAAAAGGCTGCAACTTGTTTACGGGCTCAGTAAAGTATCGCGTTAGCATCCTGCCTTGTGATGGGTATAGCCAAGAGAATTGCATTGCGGTGTACCTGCTGTGCTTCTGCATCCGTCAACTTATTTCCAGCGGTGCCACACTGACTTGGCCTCCACTGAAGCACCACCGTGTGGCCCTTTTGACTCAACTCTTCAAACAGGATGGTGACATTAGTGGTCAGCAGATCCTATGCGCCTCGCTTCATTGGGTACCTTAAAACCTGCAGCGCTGGTTTGCAGTCACAAAAGATATTCAAATGCTGAGGCCTTTCACAAGAAATGGTGCCAATCGCTTTGCGTAAACCGACCAGTTCTGCTGCGGTAGACGACGTTCTGTGAGCAATCTTGAAAGGTTGGTCCAGTTCCTTCTGGCGCATAACCACTGCCGCTGCCGACGAAGACGCCGTGACAGAGCCGTCAACGAAAACATGCCATGCCTCCCCCTACTTTTCACTGATGTAAAATACGGAAAGTTGTATTAAGACCGAAGACGACATGTGGGATTTTTTACCGCGTCAAGGGATCGATAACCGCACCTACAATACATTGAGGCACTTCTGAAATATTGGCGACTGCAAATCTGGAGGCCATCATATGTTGTTGCGCCGAAATACTTCGCGAGTAGCTTGAACTTGGCTGTTCCCTGAAAACACTCGACAGTGGATGACATTCATGTCTTGTCACTTGTGGGAGGTGAGCAAGAAGAGGCTCTTGCGCGAGGTGGGGTATACACGTTAAAAAGCAGTTAAAGGCAGTGGAGACTACAAAATGGGCAGAGATAATGGAAGCGAAAAACCCTACAAACATATAGGACAGGTAAACTAGAAAAAACTAGAAAACTAGGAAGAAACGCCGAATCACCACTACTGGCTCTCAGGCAGCTTTCTATGCAGTTACTGCACGAACAACACAATGAGCGGAAGCATGTATACACAGATGGTTCTGTGACGTCCTCGAGCTCGGCAAGTGAGGTGTTTATACCGTCAGAATCAACCAAAATTCCACTGCATGTTGCCCATGCCACAAGCTCAAGGGCTACTGATAATGCAGCCATCCGTGAAGCTCTTCAATATATTAATGAAGCTGCTCCCCAAAAATGGTCTTTTCCTCGACTCCAAAGGCGCCCGGCAATGTATGCGAGCATGCCTGCGCTACGGTCTTTTCCATCAACTGGTGACCAAAATTCCAGAATTATTTCACCAGGCTGTCATAAAGGGCCACAATATTTTATTTCAGTGGCTGCCAAGTCACTGTGGAATAACCGCGAATGTATTGGCTGATGCAGCTGCCCGGACAGGCCATGACAGTGAAAGCCTTATTTTTCTTCCCCTTCCAAGGGCCGATGCCTCGAAGGTTCTTCGTCAGTTCACACGCAGGACCTCCATTAGTCAACGGAATACACCGGGCTTTGTGCATCCGCACCTCCATAAACAGGATCTTCTACTCCAGCGCCGTCTTCCATGTGGGCTATCTCGATCACAGTGTACTTTACTTTGTAGACTGTGGCTTGGAGTGGTCTTCACAAAAGCCCATAAAGTATTATCTCTCTCTTTCCTTCCTCATCGGGATGGTCCACTGCGACGCCTGCGAGGTTGAAGAGGCAATCAAACATGCATTTTGTCGTTGCCCGCAGTATTAATCGGAAAGACGTGTTTTGGCCGCCCACCTCAACCGATTTGACTATCAACCTTTCACAGTAGAGAGTATTCTAAGACATCGACCCCAACAATCGACTGCGTAGAAGGCAACAAAAGCCCTTTTGCGTTTTATGAAGGACACAGGCTTAGCTGAAAGACTATAGTGCCCACAAAGGGACTAAATTGTGGGCGCGGCCCCGATCCTTTACCCTCCTTAGTGCCTGCCCTCTCTTTCATCCCCTGCACACCCCTTCCACACTGTCGAGTAGCAATACGTGATCTAAGCCTGGATAAGGTCTCGGCCTTTCCGTTTGCTTTTCTCTCTCTCTCTTCTCGCACCATTAGCATTTTCTGATTAGCCAGATTTGGCTATGAAGAGCCATATTGTGCGAATTCTTAGGGTTTTTATTTTGCCTTGGGCTACATTTGTCCACTTTTCGTGTAGTTTGGTTATATTTTTGTGTCCTTTTTACCGATGATCAGAATTTCCGCTCACTTGCGTACGTCGGAGCGGGACGCGGCCACAGAGACTAGGAGACATAAAGGGGGGGGGGGAAACTGTATAATGAGGCTGTGGAAGAAAGGATTCCGAAGCCACCGTAAAAGGAAAGAATAACTCTATTTACATGAGACCGCTATGAATGTACGCCGATTCCGATCATCCTCGTCTTCCTTCTCTTTTCACCGAAAGCTGCACGATCAGATGTCCTTTTCTTCATTAGGTTAATTGCCCTACGTCCACCGCAAAAGTATAACAGAGGCCACCAAAGTGCCCATATATACGTTGCTGTCGCAAGCTACAGACCTACCGTGTACGGCTTCGATGTCTGCTTTTACCACTAGCCACCATGCGATATGTTCGCGAATAGGAGCAAAAAAGAACAAAGCAACACGAAAGCACTGAAGAGTACGCTGAAGGCAGCAGAATTTTAGAATTGATTCCTTTTGTTGTTATTTACCATTCGTCCTTTGGAAGTACGCCCTCTCTCTTTTTTGTAGCAGGGTCGACCCGCCGCCCTACCCCCTCCCCACAAAACGGCACTGTGCGCCTGCCATCGTTTACACTACTCTACTATACCGATTACATGTTCTCACAAATTATCAATTTTTCTCCTGTTAAAGGGACACTGAAGTGAATTTGTCAAGCTCCCGTTTTTGCTTGCACTGTGTAGACTGGCTCAAATTAACACACTATTCATCTTTTATCCGGTTGACAAATCGGTAATTATTTTACAAAGCGCGAAAGAAGAAAAACTACTATGCGCGGTTTGCGGCGGCCGCACCAACTAAAGGCTGTGACGTCAGGAGGGGGGGGGCACCGTGATTGGACGATGCCCAAGGTTAGCAATCAAAAGTTTCGGTTTCGGTTTCGGTTCTGTAAAACAACATGCTTGACATCTGATGGCGTTGTTGGATGGGCATTCTCGATTTCTCAATTATCGCCGTACCGCTCTTCTGCCATGTTGTCGGCTGTCAAATGTCTAAGATAAACCTCCCAGGGCGGCTTGGAATCGTAGAAATCACTAGTACGAGGCCTACGCAGTGGATGAACGCCCTCCGCGTCACCGCAGGCTCTCAAATGCCATGCGCTTTTCCCGCATATTCCGAGCTTGCCTCACTCATGTCTGTTCGTAAAAAGCTAGTTCGCACCAGGCCAAGGGTGTGCTGATTCAGGCCTGGGCCCACTGCCCGCAAGCAGTCGGTGCTTGTGGCAACAGCACGCCAACGAGAACTCGCTAGCGCGTCATTGTCAGCATGCGCGCGTTCTGCGATCTCGCTCGTGGAGCAGTGAACGTTACGGCCCAAAAATGGTGAACTCAGTTCAGAAAACATCGGCCGCATACGAAAAAATCAACTTACAAAAAAAAAATACATGTACCCTCGGGGATTCGAACTTGCGACTTTCAAAACAAATTCCAGCGCCTCAGACCGCTAGGCCTCGAGCCGGCTTTTTTTTTTTGATAAACAAAAAACTTTATTTACAGAGATAAATACAGGATCACATCAGATGAATGCAGGGTATTCGTCGTACACAATAGCAGCTCTACGCATGCAGAAAAATAGGCGCTTACTGCCTTTACGCTAGCATGGCGTAAGCATGTTCTGGCGGCAAGTGTAAGCTAACGGCGTCGCAATGCTGGCACAGCCGCAGAGTTGGGCGGTAATTGCACTAGCACGAACGTTGTCCAATGGATGACAGTGCCTTTTGGGCACCGCTTGAAGGGAATGGGATCGGAGCGGAGGGAGGGGCAGAAGGCTCTGGGCAAGCAGAGGTGAGCAGGAGTGTTACCCGATTCTAGCCATTAAATTGAGTCCCATCTCCTCCGCTCCTTTACCTTAAATTCTGAAAGGGCACGCGAACCCTGCGCCAGTGCATCACGCAGCTCGGTGTCCGAGTCAGGCCCGTCAAGGGCGGCCACTGCCCACTGCGCCTGCTGAACAAAATGCCTCCACGCCGGCCGAGGGTGTTCAGCGCATTCAACAGCATCCACCCTTGCCCTCCAAAGCGAGTGGAGTCCCATGACGTGGATGCAATCTCGAAGGTGTGGGAGTTCCGTGTCTGCATCCAAGAACCTTAGGTTGGTCCACGTGAGCTGCCATTGTGTGCCAAAGGAACACTGCAGCTCGTCCCAGAAATACGATGCCGTATTGCACTCTAAGAATACATGCTCGCCCGTCTCCCGCCTTCCGCACAGCGGACAGTTGGCCCCTCCAAGGAGGAAGAAACCCCGCTCTTCCTGCCTTGCCTTAGTTGTGAGTATCCCTGCGTGCAGACGGAAAAAGAAGTCCTTCGAGCTTGTTGGAACGGGGAGTTTCCGCACTCGCCGTAAGACGTCACTTTTAAGGCGGCCTAAAGGTGGAGCGGTACAAGGGGGGTGGGAGGGTCTGTTCTACCAAATCCCAGTAGAGCTTCCTCGGCTTCACTGCGCACAAATACTCCCAGGAGAAGAGTTCCTGCAAGAGGGCCAGTGCCCCCGCCACTTCCCTGTAAAAGCCTGTTGCACGGGTGCCGTGTGCAAGGTCTGCTGTTGTTACGAGCCAAGGGGCCAGGTGTAGGGCGCCTACACTTTGGAGAACCGCCTGGAGGAAGCCATCACTGCGATCTCGGAAGTACACAAATCTCTGTACAATCAGTTTGAGTTCCATGTTAAGGAGTCCAAGACCCCCGGTTTCGGCGCTCCAGAAAATGTTAGTGCGGCGCATGGGTTCATACGTGGATCTCCAGACGAAAACCGCAAACAACCGGTGTAGCTTGGACACTGAGCCTGCATCAATAGTCGAGACGCGGGCCGCGTACAAGATGGCCGGATATGCCACGGCGTTGCAAACATGTGCCCTCGAAAAGAGGGCAATATGTCGCGCTCTCCAGGGCTCCAAATTCCTTCCAGCCGCCGCCAGTTTTGTCTGCCACCGGGGGGCGATGGCTGCGCCGGTATCTAGGTTTACCCCAAGGTAGCGGGTGATGGCCCCCCTCCATCGAACTCCGTAGAGTTGTTGGGGTTTGGTGAGCCATTCGCCGAGCCATGCTCCCTCCGACTTCAAAAGGTTGAGCTGAGCCCCGGAGAATCGACAGAATTCATCGGCCAGTGCAACAACCTCCCCCGCCTGCTCTCTCGATGTGCACACAAAGGCAACATCGTCCGCATAGGCCAGGACCTTTAGTTCTTCGTCTCCAAGGACGAAGCCTCGGATCGACTTGGACGCTATTGCCATCCTGCAGAGAGGTTCTATGTACAGTGCGAATAGAATAGGGGACATGGGGCAGCCCTGCCTGACCGACCGTCCGATATTGATTGGCGGCCCCACTTCCCCATTCGTGATGATGCTTGTAGTTATTTCTGTGTAGCAGGTCTTTATCCAATCTACCATTGCATCTCCGATCCCACATTGACTAAGGAGCATGAACAGAAAGGTGTGGTCTACCTGGTCGAAGGCCTTTTTAAGGTCGAGTTGAAGGACAGCTAAGGGGTAAGTGCCTGACTCTGCCACCTCGCAGACCGTCCGCATGCGATGCAAATTGGTGTTAATAGAGCGGCCCCTAAATCCGCATGTCTGATGTGGGCCCACCACACCACTGAGGGCCATCTCGAGTCGTCGGGCCAGGATACGTGCTAGGATTTTATAGTCTGTCGACAGTAAACTGATGGGCCTGAAATCTTCCAAATTCGGTACCGTATCTTGGACGGATTTTTTGGGTATGAGGCACAAATTACTGTTCCGCATTGAAGGTGGCAGCACTGTTGTGTTTTGGATGTTGTCGAAGACAGATACCAGAACAGGGCTTATCTCTTCACGGAATACCTGGTAGAATTCAGAAACAATCCCGTCAGGCCCCGGTGACTTATTTTTTGACAGTTTTTTTATCGCGTGTTTTACCTCTTCGACCGTTATCGGGCTGTTTATTATGACTCTAACGTCATCTGGCACCGTTGGCAGCTCACCAAGGACGTCCGGTGGGGGATCGTCAAGCTTCGAGCGCAAGGAAAACAGCCTGCCGTAGTACTCACAGAAGGTAGTCGCCACCTCCCCGCTCCCACTAGCAATGCTACCAGAGTGGTTCACCTCGGAAATTGTTTTAGCGGCGGTCCTTGCTCTCTCGAAGGCGCTGGCCGGTTTGGATATATAAGGTTTATAATGTATGACCAGTGTACACTTTTATTTATTTTAAGCATTTTAAGTACTTTATATGACTATTTGTTGTATATCACTTTTGCAGTAAGTGTCCCCCAAACTTCCACAATATCTCACGTCTAGCAATTGCATTTCTTTGACGGAAAAGCGTTCGCAGATGTGCGGTCGTGCTGCTGACCGCTGTGCTTGTTTACCCAGCGCAAAAAGTGCTTCCTGCTCCCTAGTTTTGCGCTGTACGGTAAAAGTTTCAGGTGATTTTATTTTCTTAGTACCTATATTGACTTCGCTGACTCTTCTCCCGCCTTCAATTGGCCTTAGATTTTCCTACTAGCGTAAAGTCAGCGAAGCGTCGCATGTGCACTTGTGCAGCGCTTGTGTGGAGCGACCCGGACTCTGAGTTTGACACACTGTACAAACTAACAAAGTAAGGAAAAGCACATTCTTTCATTCAAAAAGGTGTTGTGGCTTAGTTTCAATTGAGCGAGCGAATAGCGACGACCCGTCGGCGGCCGGCGGACGAAATCTGGGCCGACTGACTCGATCGGTAGGTCGGCTGGTCGGCGAACCGTGCAGTAGCGCAGCCATTTTGCAGCTCATCTCCTGCTGACGTCACACGAAAACGCCACAGAAAATGGGCGAGCGTAAAGAGAGGAGGACAGCATTTTCGAATTGATTTTTCTACTAAATAAATTCGCGTAAACGCGGCCAGAGTGGTCGAAACAATGCCTACGGACTCCGAACTACAATTTGCGGTAGTAATCTCGCAATGTTTACAAATCACTTCAGTGTCCCTTTAAAAGGGGTAACGGTTGGTGTTCTTAGGCATTTTTGTTTGTGTTGTCGGTTTTTATTACTGTTTCAATCCCGTAAGGGCGGTAGTTTAGATAGACCTCTGCGGTTTTATTAGCAAATATTTATTTTGTGTATTTTTTCTTTTATTTTCGTTCAACACAGAAATACCTTTGCGCTATTACAACGGATAAATGTATTAGCTTTCTAACACAAACGTATTAACACTTTTTACGGCTGTTGTCTTTTGCAAAAAGTGCTTACGGAGTACGGGAGCGAACTATGAGATCTGATATAAGTGGTTGAAGAATCAGAAGATTTTTGCGACATGCCTCTCACGTGAACAATCACTGTATAATGCCTTCCCAATTGAACGGTCAAGTTTGAACCCAGTTATAAGACGCTACTAAGTTTACAGAAAGGAAAAAGCGGGCCAAATACACGATGAACGCCCGCAGAAGCGCGCGCGTGCACCCTGTGTTTCTCCTGCTTTTTAGTTGTAAACAGTTTTCGCAATAAAGCGCAGTGTTTTTAGAGTTAAAATGCACTAAAAGCACCACAAGCAAGTTAGGGTTGACCATACAGGTATTTTTTAATCACGGCATGCGCCTGCGCAAGGCAATCCGATAGCAGAACCCCGTGCCCGCAGCCCGAGCGTAGGGGGCAACATGGCACTTTCCGTAGCAGACTATGCAGTTGTCTCCACCCGTCACTGAGGAGAGCGTGGAGGAACATCCAGGCACCCTAGCAGAGGCGTGTTACTGCGAGGGGAGGGAGCGTGTTCCCGCCAACGTTTAGCTGCCCATTCCTTTGCGCGAGCCATCGATTTGCGCGGCGACGGCGCTGCCGTTCTCGAGTGAGCGCCCGTTGATGTTCGGGCCGAGACAAAAGAACCACAGCTTCGTTATTTTTGCAGATGTCACTCTGGATGGAACTGAATTTAGTTTTATGCCTGCGTTTTATTGAAGCGGAAACAGTGTGGTATGTCGTATGCGTAATGGATTCCAAAGGATGTGTGCACTTCTCACTTAACTCTGCTTCCGCTTTTCTTGAAGTGAGGACGACGATTGTGCGTAATGAATACCTGTCAACCAGTTGTTTGCAGGGATACAAAACATGCCTGATGTTTGAACGTCGGCCTGGTCGATGTCGCCGGCCGTGCTTGAAAAAGCATCCGAATTTTATGAATTTCTCAGAATTCACCTTAGCGTCTCCTTTAGAACGCTAAAACCCACTAAAATAATTGATAATGTAGTAGTGTGTTCTCCGTGTGCGAGGATGCATGCCGCATAGATGAAGCGTGCGTCAAAACACCTAAATTGGCTTTTGGTTGCCGAGATCCTCTGACTAGAAAAAGGAAGTGCTGGATGCTCGTTTTTTAAGAAGGAGATGTGGTACCAGCTTTGCGGATTTCAGATTGTCATAAGTCCCTGCTTGATCTTGGGGGCGAACGCGGCCAGGGTGTCGACAACTTCTGCGGCAGTTGGTGGAAGCGTGGGATGACGTGAAAAAAATTCGCACGCTAACGCCCGCATTTGGCGCTGACTTCAAACCAACACTTATTACAATCACCTCCATCTCCACCACATATCCCCTACTAACTACCCACTCAACTGCCCCCAATGCGATGAGCCTAACACCACAGCTCATCTCGTCTGGACGTGCCCCACCAACCCTCCACTACCCACATCCCCTACCCTTGAGCAGTGGGAGTGCGCGTTGCAGAGCTGCCAGCTCGAAGACCAGGAGGCCCTGATCTCTCGGGCGAGGATGGATGCCGCGGCACGCGGCCTACCGGAATAGGATGGCCGCCCACAGCTCCTAACTCTTTTTCTCCCCTACCCCGTCCTGCTTTTCAATAAACGTTTTCTCTCTCTCTCTCTCTCTCTCTCTCTCTCTCTCTCTCTTGAGAAATATATGCATTCAGAGCTTAAACTACACCTCAGTCTGACCAAAAAACTTGTCCTATCGAGCTACAAAATGTCGCCAGCCGAGAAGTCAGTGCTGAAGCTTCTTCAGTGAGTTGGGAAGCGGTCGAATTACAGGTTGTCTGGTGACAACATTTCACCGCGTGCGTCGGTTGTGTTTCGGATGGTTGTCGGCCGGAGGAATTTCCACGATTGCTCTCGGCATCATCCTTTATCGCCCACCTCGGACAAACATAAGAATAATCTGAACCCCAGCCCACTCTTCTCTCCGCGGAAACCAGGCTGCGCACGCCTCCGCGTGAGATTTGGTCAGCCGAACACCGTTAGAAGAGGAAAGAACACGATACCCCCTTCTCACGTACAATGACATTGCAAAGCATTAACGGCTGGGCCGAATGAAATAACCTCCTGTTTCTGAGCAACTAAACGGGCCCCAGCAGACTGCTCTTTGTCAACTCGAGACGAACACATACTCACACCATAAGAGGATGCGCGCTATACGCCCTACGCGCTACCATCCCCTGTGCAGATACTGCGGCGTCCCTGCCACGCTTTAGCACATGGGATGGGAATGTCAAAATAACCCCACATCTCTCGCATCCCAAATCCCTACCGAGAACAGTGGGAGATAGAAGTCCCTAGCTCTTGCCTTAGCACGATAGTGGAGCTGATGGACCGGGCGAAGACGGCGGGTTGCTTCAATGGTGATGATGATGATGATGATGATTAGTGGCTTTCCCTTTAAATCGGGGCGTCGGTTGTCAGCAACCGACTTGCCTGTTTTATTACGTTTACTTGCCCTAGTCCCAGCTAACCTATAGATTTGCTTCCTCCCTCCCATCTCTCCCTCTTTTCTGTTTTAAACTCATCGCCCCCACCCACCCCCCTTTCTTCTCCCCTCGCTGTTCTAAATTCTCGTCCGCATGATTACTCCGCTTGCGTACCCATCCCTTCCCTACTTTTCCTCCACCACCACTCCAGTCGCCTCTTCGTCACCTCTATGGCCTTGAAGTTGAGGTTCCCCCTCGCCCCAAATCCCAAAGCCTCCGCCAGCGTCGTTTCCCCCTCACCCCGCGGTGGCCGTATCTCTGTGCAGCTCCTGACAATATGGTCTATAGTTTCCCGATCACTGCCGCAGCATGCACAAGTTTCATCCTGCTGCCTGTAGCTACCCGTGTATGCCCGGGTTGTCAGGCACCCTGCCCGTGCCTCGAAGAGCAACGCACTGCCTCTCGTATTGCCATAGAATCCCTCCTTCTTAATTTCCCGTTTCTCTGCCCTATAAGTCTCCAGGGTGTTTTTCGCTTCCATTCTCTGTGCTCACTTCGTCGTCTCTGCTGCCTTTACCTGCTTTTTAACTGTTGTGTAAACCCCGCTTTCCCCTACCGACTTTCCGTACCGCTTGGTCAGCTGTCTGGTCCTCCGTCTCCACCGAGTGTGCACGCTCCTCAAATACAGGTACTTAAACACCCTTGTGGCCCATTTTTCGACCTCCATATCACGAAGTCGCTCCTCAAATTTTATCTTGCTCTGCGCCTCCCTCGCCTCGAAAGACGACCAGCCCATATCCCCTTGTACCGCTTCATTTGTAGTTTTACTGAGGGCCCCTAGGGCCAATCTGCCTACCGCCCTCTGATTTACTTCCAGGCCCGCTTGGGTCTCTGGCTTCATGCACAGAACCGAATTAGCGAAAGTTAATCCTGGTACCACGACCCCTTTCCAGACTCCCCTTACCACCTCGTATTTGCTGTATCCCCAGAGGGCTCTATGCTTCATTATAGCCGCGTTCCGTCTTCCTTTCGTCTTAAGGTGAGCCTCATGCGCCTGCGTGTAATCTTCGCTGCTGTTCAGCCATACTCCTAAATATTTATACTCTTTCACCAATGGTATTTCTACTTGCTGCACTGATACTGTTTTGTGCTCCTCGCGTCATTAAAGACAATGATCCCCGATTTTTCTCTGCTAAAGGATAGCCCTATAGGTGCGTCGCTTCTTCACCGCATATATCCATCAAGCCCTGCATACTTATCCGGTTGTCCGCCATCAACAATATGTCGTCTTCATACATTAGCCCCGGAACGCGTTGTTCCACCACCTGCCCGTTTTTCATGTAGGATAAGTCGAACCCCATCGTGCTGACTTCTAGCTTCCTTTCTAACCCCGTCATGTATATCATGACGGGGTGCCCTGGACTGAATGCTCCACCTACAGGACTTTTTAAATCTGATTAAAAGTTGTACTCTTCCTCTTCCTCGGGTGTAGTGCGCGATGTCGAAGAAAAAAGAACGCCTCGCACATGGTGACTGTTCGTCGCTAAGCCAAGTATATATCCTTTTGGTAGACTGAGGGGCTCCGCGCACCGCCCTTTGTGTATCGCCGCCGCATTTGCGCCATAAAGGGCGGTGCTCGATTTCTGCGTTGCCGTTTAGGCTGTTGCCATGGTTAGAAAATTTTGTCTTCCGTCTTGCTCTAGGACAAGCACGTTCTTATATTGAGCGGGCTCTTTCTGCTGTAAGAGAACGGCGGTCGGCAAAACAGGTGCCCTAAATTCACGTTCACAAGGGTAACATAATGAAGTTTGAGCCCGTCCAAAACATAGCAGTTCAGCGGAGCCGTCTATCACAAAAGGGCTAGACAATTCTTTCACAACAGCTTTTATTTTCATAACATTTTATTTATTCGTTCAATAATGAAAAACACTCCGTTATCAGTAATTGGGAAGCACAGTTTATAAAAAATGAATCAGAAACTGTTTACCAAGTAGTAATTATTAGCAATAAAAAAGAAAGTATCAAAGCAGCATCATTCAATACAACAAATAATGCTTCAGAGTTACCACAAACACATCAACAACTTAGCGCCTTTGCGGCGTCACTCTTTCAACTTAAACAGCTGTTTTAATGTGAGGTAGATATCGAGAACCTGAAAATACCGAAACCTGTAAGTAGTGCAGATGTCGCAAAGACAAAACTACATTTTCATTACATCTAGGCCAGATTAGTATTACATACCCATTAGTAACATAGGCGTTCCGATTTGTAATACGGCAGCCGTAAGTCACGGTTTTAGTGTTTCGTGATTACCTGTGATATCCATAATAACAACAGTAGTAGCATTCCTGCTCTACAATGTGACCAAAGAAGCTTCCAGCGTAAGCAATGTTTCATCGTCCCACACACTAAAGATCACGTAGAAAAGCTTGTAGTCTACTTTTACATACTTCGATAAATTCTTTCAGTGCATTTGAAAGGATCCCAAACAAACCAAAGAAATTTCATACGTCGCACATTTGTGGGGTGCAAATACACGTATGTGGTCCCAGCCCATCGCCATACTTCCTTTAGTGACCACATAGACTAAAAGCAATCTAGGCATCCTGATCAGAATATACCTTTAATAGTGTACCATTTGCGGGTCATAGATTTCAAACAAATAGGAGCTCTAAAACAGCCATTTTATGTTGACAATTTGAAACAAACTCGTTTGATACTTAGAATACGAAACACTGCAATATCAAATTCTCTGTCGTCAAAGTATGCCAGAAAGCAAGTACCATATACAATCTTATCAATAAACACCCAGTATGTTTTAACGGCTAAACAAGTGACCGGTAAAAAGAATAAAAGGGGTGTGTCCACTGACAGCTGTGGCGCAGTGGACAGCAGAAAGCCATATTACCACATTAATTCTTGTCGTTGAATGTTCCTCCGGCACTTCACTTCACCGTGCAAGCAGAAGATAACCCCATATACACACGTCCATCATAGCAACCGGAGGGCCTTTGACACAAACACATAAGCCGTCACACATTCTTGCGACTCAAGCGGCCTTGCTGTGCAGAAGATGCTGCTTCGTGGTTCCTACCAGGAACTTGTTAATTGCTGTCTTGCTGTCTGGAGGAGCAGTTGCAGGAAAAGAACTGCAGCAAGGTTGCCAAGATGCTCCGGGAGCCAGCAGAAACTGCAAGCAGAAGCAACGCCAACATGCTATTTATAAGTTGGCACCAAAACGCAGCTCATCCTGAACTGCCCCCAAAATTGCCGTGGCAAAATAATTGGCATTGTTAGGACGACGGTAAAAGACGACCGATAGAATGGTCGCCAGAACGCATGCCTTTAAACAGCGCAGAAACTTGGGCACAGCTGTAAAAGCAGGCAAATGTAAATGAGCGTGATGGGCACAAAGGTCATGCCGAGTACAATTGTAGTCGGCGTGACATATTGGCCAAGACTTGCAGACAAAAGCAGCACCTGCCAGGAGGTTAATTTTTTGCGAGGTTGATAGATTTTAGAAACCATGTGCTTGCGCTTATTGGGAGAGCATAAAAAACTTTATTATAAAAGTACACGCAACTTATCCTGGTATTCAGAAAAACCATGAATGTGCGGACTAAGCATAGCCTAGAGGAGCTGCCTTGACGGGTTGTGCACGCAGGGATAGTATTAAGAAGACTTACCTGCAAATAAAGGGCTCGCAATGTTACTACTATAAGTCTGGTCAGCAACAGTAAGGGAATTAAAGTGACTATTTCAGGGCGGAGAAAATAAAGGGC
Source organism: Haemaphysalis longicornis (assembly GCF_048455015.1). NCBI lineage: Eukaryota > Metazoa > Arthropoda > Arachnida > Ixodida > Ixodidae > Haemaphysalis > Haemaphysalis longicornis. The sequence goes on along the minus strand of NW_027526445.1, from coordinate 121,428,865 downwards.
ACCAAAGTTCTGGTGTGATATTCCCGCTATAGATAGGAAGGACGACGGCGTGCGGCAGCTGGCTCTTACAGGGCGACAAAGCATGACGGGAAGCACTTCAAGCAGGACAAACATTTTATTGGGCCTTTCAAGCTACGTCGAAGAAGTCGCCTGTCATTGGTTTAAGAACAGCTGAAGAATACCTCGGCTCAGGCATTTGCAGATGTAAAACTCCCAGCCTGTCTTGCAGGAAACTCGCAAAAAATGAGGGGACGCAATGCGCTATGGAATGTGTGCTAGAAATGAGCGTTAATGATGTGTCTACTGGCTCAATCACGCACCGTGGAGCCAGCTTAATAAAACCGTTGGCAACTATGTAAACGGCTGTAATCAACGGGACTGGAATTACGGAAGTAGGGGATCTTTTGCGGCATGTACTAATTTCATTAATCGAAGGGCAAACCGTCGCACATAGTAGACTGAGAGCTTTAAAGATTAGAAACGTGTTCAATCGGCTCTTTATTCGTCGGATGAAGGATCGGCTCTATTGGCGTGTGTGGAGGTCGCAAACGTACAAACAGAACCGCGAAGTGGTTCTGTGGAAGAAGGCTTCTGGACCCATAGATAATTTCTTGATGTAGACAAAAACATGACGCATTCAATTGTGCGAAAGTAATCTCTACTATTCAAGATCCCTTTCTGTGACGTATAGAAAACTGATCGCCTTCGAAATTCACCGGCTTATCTCCTGGCTTCGCTGCGAATGCCGTCAATGGTCTTCTGTAGACCCTACCAGTTGACGGCATCCTCTTGCTTCCCTGCTCACCTTTCACAGTGCTCCACTTTTGCCTCTGTCCTGCTGTGAGAAACTCAATATTGGTTTGCAGAATTGAATTCCGTTTTCCGGGCTCGCACTGCTGCTACATCATTTTTAGGGCATTATGTTACTGTTGCGAGCCACGACCCCAACGCTTACACGCAAGGCCTTTTTATATTTTTCGCTTAAATATTGTATTAACGGATTTTCGTCCCCGTTTGTGGTTGTTCAAATTACGCTAACGTCTAGTTTTATATTAAAAAACACTGCTAGAAACAGTTAGGCACTAATGTTTGCCTCATAAATCTCTATTGTGTTTTCGCTGAAAAAAGTTGACAGTATTAAGTGTGCTAAATTTAGTAGTTGTGAAAGTGTTTTGCCAATGTTATCGTCTCGCCTCAGGAGTTCTCTCACTTTTGGCCGGTAACGGAACCGAGGGACATACAGACAGACCAAAATTTGCGCTATTAATAGTCCAAGAAAAGCTATCGTCTTCAAAACATTGGTCTCATTTGGATTCGAACCCCGCTCTGCAGAGCAGGAGTCAATTGCGCTACAATTGTGCTTGCAGAGCCCTGCCAAAGTAGGACAACAATTAGGCTTGCACGTGGCTCATGACAGGCCAATATGACGGAAGCTGAGTGCAACATGTGCACGTGAAGGAGAGCTCTCACTGTGGGGAAGATACCGCGTGAATTGTAGCCAGTCTGTCGGTCGGCGTAATCCGCAGAAAAAGGCAAAGAAAGTAGGTAAACAGGATGTAGCTTAAAAAAATATTATAATGATCATTTGGGTTTCGCGTACAAAGCACGCAGGCGGAGTTAGGGGCCCGAGTAATTGTTTTTTGTAGGGTAATTCATTCTTCAAGAAATTCTTTGTTGATCAGTCTTCTAACACACGAAACAAAGCATGGCTTGCTTGTTGTGCCTGGAACGGTACGCATGGTATTCTTTTTACAGGTTGGCAGTCAAGTTCGCATTTCCACATTCTGGATAAAGAAGTTCACATTCTCGGACCAGGAACTCCCATGTTTTCGCTGCATGACCTAACACGTCGCTATATCGAATGCCAAAGCGTTAGGCAAAATCCAAAATGGTAGGAGACTCAGTGCGCGCAGCAGGAGATGAATGTTTTCACAGAGTGCAAGAACGGTTAGGTCAAGCGCACATGTGGGTGCTAGGTTCTGTTAACCCAGGGCGCAGAATCGTGTGCTTGGATGAGTTCCGATGAAAGAGAATATACGGATAATATTACAATCAGCCGTAGAGATAACCCATTCACTGATGCGATGACATGGTTCTAAAGAAAAACGCTTTCAAGACAGAAGTAGGACAAACACATCAGTCTACAAATTTCCTCATCATTACAGGGGCACTCACACAAAAACTATGCATCTTCTCTTTTTTGTTGTTGCGATAAGTAGCTAACGACCTATTTATCACGCGTGGAAACCTCATTTGCTTCAGCCCGCGACCATTGTTTCATTAAAGACGTTTTTAATGCAGCCAGTTGCAGTATCGGTTTCAGCTGGTACCACGAAATGAAGGATTTTGTATAAACAAAGCTTTCACGTGACCACACAAAAGTGTGACATTCGCCGCGCACGGGAACCCCCGCACTTGAAGCGGTATTTACACGAGGGAGCATTTCACCGAAAAAATCCGAGGGAGATCCTGCGTAAACGCAGGCGAACCTGTGCTCGGCCAGCTCGTTCGCTCACAGCAAGGATGCGACTAGCGGAAAGGTATCAGAGAGCACAGCTGCCGTAGCACTGTCGATTCCGCGACGGCGGCAGTTTCTGATAATGCCCCCCCCCCCCCCCCCAGTACTGATCTTGTCAGCCGCCTAATTCAAAAGCGACCGTGGACGTGATGCAGGCGCTGCGAATGCAATTTGCTGCCGCAGGTAGAGAACGACGCGAGACGCTCGAGGCGATGGGTGGGGAGACTCGCGCTGGGAGCAGCCGGCCGGTCTGTCTACAGGTCTGTCTACAGAAGTGTTAGGCTTGGCACTGCGGCGGATATTCGATTGCCGCTCCGTAAGCGGTGCAGATTATACCTTGGTCCTTGGCCCTTGGTGGTCCACCACGGACGGTCGTCGCCGGCGTGGTTTGTAAGCTCGCGCGCCCTGGCGTGTGCTGTCTCGTTGCCGTTAAAATGGTTATCGGAGGCTCGGATTGTGCGTCGAACCACTGGAGTCGGATTATGGTTGTAGTTCTCGGTGGACTTGGCGTCGGCTTACGATTGAGGCCGCTCGTGGCAATATCCTTTGGCGAAGTTACTGATTGCTTGTCTGGAGCCGCAGAGCACTCTTTTGTACGCCGGGTCCACGAAGGCGAGGGCCACTGCTATTTCTTCCACTTCTGCTGCGTGTTCGCATGCCACACTTGCTGACATCTTTCTTGCCCGTCTGACTCGACGGCGGTCATGGCAAATTGGGAGCCTCTGTCGTACTCTGCGGCGTCCACAAATCGCATACCCAGATCTTTGCCGTGGACGTTCAGGAAAGCCTTGGCTCGGGCCTCTCTCCTGCCTCGGTTGTACTCCGGATGAACGTTTCTGGGGATCGGATCGACTCTAAGTGTCTGCCGGATGGTGTCTGGGATGGTCACTTTATACACCTGCTGTGTGTGTTATCCGGTGCCAACCTTCTGGAGGATGTGGCGGCCAGCGTTCGTGCCGGACAACCTCCCCATTTGCGAGGTGCGCAGGGGTTTTGCAGTTTCCTTCAGTGTGTTGTGGATGGCCGGCTCGAGCAGGCGGGTCGTGCGGTGTATTCCGGCAGGCCAAAGGCGATCTAGTAAACCCTGCCTATGATGACGTTGATCTGGTCTTTTTCTTGCTTGTGCCAGTTGTGCAAGGCCGCGACATAAGCGGTGTGGCAGACGACGAACGAGTCGATGAATCGCGGGAGATTCTCCTCCCTCGTTCCGCTACGTCTGTTGGTGATTCTCATGAGGAGTCTCGTGGCGTTGGACGTATTCTGCTGATGGCTCCACCATTGTGGTCCGTGGCATCGATTGCCATGCCCAGGACTCTGATTTTTGGGGCTGTAGGGATGACCCTGCTGTCGCTCGTGCATAGACTGATTTCCTCACATTTTATCGTGCTATGAGTTTGCCCCATTGTGTTGGGTGGCAGAGCAAGAGTTCTGAAGTCTTGGGAGAGAACTTCAGGTCCGTGCCGTGTACATAGGTGTCTATTGCGTAAATTGCAGGCTGCAGCGTCGACTGGATGTGACCGTCGCTGCCTCTACACATCCAAGAGTAATGTCGTCGGAGTATATGGTGCGCCGCACTCTTCGATGCCTTGCAGCTTCTCTGCCACTGCGACCATGACGACGTTGAAGAGCATGCGGGCGAAATGACCGAGCCCTGCGGCGGCTGGCACTGCCCAGCGTTTGCTCTTCCAGCTGGAGATCTCCTGCCACTAGTACGCCACGTCTGTCAACCAGGAAGTCCTTCACGTAGTTGTAAGTGCACAGGCCGAGGTTTCATTGCGAAATTTGTCGCAGGATCGCCGAGTAGACGACCTCGTCGAAGGCACTTTCCAGGTCGAGTCCGAGGATCACCCTGGTTCCCCTGGCATTGTTGTCTAGCACTTGATGTTTCAATTGAATCATGGTGTCTTGCGTGCTCACGTGTTGGCGGGTCTCTTTCTACTCCAGGTACACTTGTCATCGGTTCAGCAATGCGTGCTCGATCACTTTGCCGGCGCACGATGACAGCGATATGGGGCGGAGGTATATCAAGACTTGGCGGTTGGCCGGGTTTCGGGATTAGGATCGTCTTCCCGGTCTTCCACTGGCACGGGAGGCTGCCTCGCCGCCAGAAGGCGCTGATATAGCCTGTCAGTTGTTCCACCGAGCGGTCATCGAGATTCTTCAGGGCGCAGTTCGACATCCGATCGGGGCCCGGTGCTGACCTGGTGTTCAGTTCGTGCAGTGCTGTTCTGATCGCTTCCACGCTGAAGTGTCTAATCCTTCGTTGGGCTCGCCCGTGTGCGGGCCGTGCTGCACAGTCGGAGTCTGCGGCAGGTATTTTGCTCGCAGGCTTGCCGCCATCACATCTTTCCCATGTTCCCTGAGCTCCTTGTGTACCAGGTGTGCGATCGCTTTGGCGAGACTTGGTGTTAGTTCCGTCCAGCCGACGCTTTAGTAGTCTCCACGCTTAGCAGGTGTGCAGTTGGACGTCCACAGCGTTCCATAGTTCAACCACCTGAAGTAGCAAGCGCAGCATTATGCAGGGCTGACCTCTTCGGTCTCATTAAAAATCTTCTCTCTCTGTCATCCCACTGCTGGCGGTTGAGCGAGCGGCAGTGCACCTCGATTCTGCGGTTGAGCTCCGCAACCTTCTTTCTGAGTCTCCGGCTCAGTCTCTGTTTCTTTCATTTGTCCAGGAATCAGTTCTTCGTCTCTATGATGTGCGGTAGGCGGCTGTCCATCAAGTCGGCGTCGACGTCGGTCGCAATCGTCTTGGTCGACGCTTTGCCGTTCTCAACCAAGCCACGGTACGTGGGTTTTATCTCTGTGATTTCTTTTGCTTCATGTAGTTCTTGTCGGTCACATTGTTTTCTGAAGTCCTCCTAATCCGTGCACGTACAGGTGCGCTTGGTGCCTTGCATTCTGTCCGGTGTTCGGACGTCTATATCGACGATCGCGTGGTCGCTTCCCAGGTGAACCATCGTGTTTCTCCACGTAACCGTCGCCGTCCCCGCGTTTCTGAGCGAACATCAGATTCTGTGCCGTGTCCCTGGTGACCGAGTTGCCCTGTCTCATCGGGTGAGCCGGATCTGTGAGGACCGGGAAGTCTAGCTCCTGCGCATCTCGTGCGAGGTTTGTCCCACTGGCCGGGCTGTAACAGTGAACCCATGCTGCCTCTGCCGCATTGAAGTCGCCCCCGTGATCAGTGCCTGAGAACCGGTGGTCTTGATGGCCTTCCGCAGCAGCGTCCGGAACTTGTGGCGGCGTTTGGACGGTTTGCTGTGTATATTTAGTACGAATACGCTCTGCTTCATGCGTGTTTAGGTCGGTATGAGTTCCACGAACGAGTGGTCTATTTGAACGCCGCTGAGTTCGTGGTCGACGAAAGTGAGGCTCTTCCTTACGAGCGTGCATAGTCCTCTTCCCTCTATCATACAGACGTGTTCCCTCTAGCCCATTAGGGTGAGAGTGGCCATGAGTGTTTCTTGGAGTAAAATCACGTCCGGTTTCCGATCTGCGTGCCTGATGTGTTGATTCAGGACTACTTGCTTGCCGGCGAAGTTGCGGCACTTCTAATGTCATGATTATCCCTGAATTACTGCAGGCCATATTTGCTTCGGGTGAGAAGTTTTCCGGATGCCCTTGGTGGCCACTCGATCCCTGGTTATTGCTCAGAGGTGCTCGCGTGTTTTGCGCGAAGAGAGCGTGGCTCACGATCATCGGCGCGTTTCTCTCTAGGTAGGCTGTGCTGTTTGCTAGCTCGGCGACACTTGCATGTAGGGTTTAGATGGAGCTCTGCATGTTGCACAGCATCCTCTTGATGCCCCTGATCGCTGCCTTTACTGGCCTTCGGAGCATTCCTGCTGTTGTTGCTCTATAGCCCGTTTCTTTGAGGGTGGTGCATGCACAAGTTTTGTCCGGAGTTTCTTGACCAACCGGAATTTTGAGATCTGCTCTGGACGCTAAGACACACTACAATTTGACAACCGTTCAGGAGTTCAGCAGGGGGCCATCCTATCTCCCACTCTTTTCCAGTTGGTGGTATCTCAGTTTGTGCGAGGTGTTGCAGCTGTCCCTGGCGTCCATGTCACGGCATATGCCGATGATGTCACTATATGCACCGAAGCTGCAGATCATTACTGAACAGAAAGCGCTGTGCGTAGTCTGTAAGAAGCTCTTGACACGTTAACCAGCCTCCTCGCTGCAACCGTAATGGAAGTTTTCTTGGCCCAACCAAACTATTAACATTAGGGGTAGGCCAAAGGAGCAGGGTGTGGTTGCTCTCATCATGGCGGGTCAAACACTTCAGCGTGACCCAGAACGGCTCACCAAAGGTGAGACGGAACAGCTCGAGACGCTTTACAGGGCAGCCCTTCGTGTCATCAGGAGGCTTCCCATACACACGAAGGTCACTGAGCTGTACCGCTATGCTGCGCTTCTTACCATCAAAGAAACAGTCCTTGCGTGGTCCCGAGGAGTCCACAATCGCCACGAACTCACACCGCAAGGGCACCTGTTACTGTCCTCTGATGGCCCCATTCCACCGTCGGACACGCCACTTATACAGAAGCACATCTCGCGATGGGAGGACACGTTTGTTACAGCGCAACAACCTGCACCCTCTAAAACTCAGCGTCGGAGGTACACATCGCAGCGGACCTCGCTGGTTGTAACCGATGCTACTTCTCGGAGCAGTACAACCTCGATACAGTACAGCAGACACCCAGGAAACGACAAGGCTCATGGACTTGCGAGCGAGGGTTAATTGCAACGCTCCAAGTTGATGCTGCCTGTGAGGCCAATTAGCTGCGTACAGATCCATTAGTGGAGCGGCGCCATCGACGTAATCGACGGAGGCGGGAACTATCAACTACTATTCCCATGCGACGACCCAACACCGCCTGGTCTATCCAGAGGTGCTCAGGTGTTCCTCAACCAGGCGCGGTCGGGGTAGGCTTATAACGACGACGTGGTTGCTCGATGGCGGAAGTATCTGCACCAACCTACATCCCACGATGGCAACCTCCCTAACGGTGGTTCAACTGCTGTGTTTCCCCAACCAGTACGATGCTTCGCCTGCAAAACATACGTGATCCCTGCAATCCGCCATCTCGTTTAGGACGGCGGTGCTCTAGATTGGCTTCACGGAAAGTATCGTCCCGCCTGGGTCCTCTCCTATGATGACCGGATCAGGCCACGTGATCGGCATCAAGATACGCTGGCCGCGTTGTGAAACTTCGTTTGTGAGGCAGCCATGGCCGGAAATTATTAACCCCGCCTTCTCGCCATGAACCCTGCGGCTTCGAGCAATCCCCAATAAAAATATTTGTCTGTCTGTCTGTGCGCGATCGGGACGTTGGTCAGCTCTGAGGGCTGTTTACTCTGCTTGGGTTGTTCCGCCACGGTGGACTCGCACTGGAGCTCGCGCATTTCCTGCATAAAATTTTGTACCAGTTCCCGCAAAACGGCGTTTTCTTTCCTCAGCACCTCTACGACGCTCTTCGCGCTGGTACTTGCGGTGCCGTACCGGATCCCTCACGCGCGGTGCCCCAGGCACTGTCCGCACAGCTCACCGTGTCTTCGGGATACAGTATTTTGGAGCCCGGCTGCGAGGCAGTGCTGTTCTGCCTCCTCCTCTTCCCGCTATGGGAAAGGGACCGGTCACGTGAGGGCGACCGGGACTTGACCGCCCCTGGAGGAGGGCGGGAAGTCTTGCTGCGATAACTGGATGTTGGCCTTCGGGCGCTTCCTTTGCCCCTTGCGCACCACGTACGGAGAGCGCAAAAGGTAAAGGGAACGCGCAAGAGGCAATGGGAACGCTCGCCCGAGTATCTCGTTCGGGAGGCCTTGTCGGCGGTCAGGTGAGCTCCGCCACACAAGCTACACTTGGGGTTGCACGGGTGGTCGGGGTCGGGGTTGACAAGGCCACAGCCCCGGCAGATGCAGTTGGTAGGGTCTGGACAGACATCCTTTCGGTTGCCGCGGTGGCCGCACTGGTACCAGACGTCCATTTGTTTGCGGTAAAGCGAGCAGGGCACAAGCGTTGCGCCGTACTAACATAGTTGGGAACCTTGAGTCCGTCGAACGCGACGATCACTGTGGTCGTGTGGCCGATGCGTATGGCTGCCAGGGATAGTGGATTTCTTGAATTGACGATCTCCTCGTCCAGCTCTCGAGGTCCCTCCTCGGCGGGGATGCCGCATCTCCCTCCCTTGGTCGTGTTGGGAGGTGCCATGTAGTAAGCGCTGATTTCGTGGTGCTTCCCTTTGGTGTAGATTTGCTTTATGTTGGTGTAGCGGTCCGCGTTCGCTGGCGTCGATGTACTGAAGACAACAATGTTCTGCGGAGAATTCAGGCATACCCTGTCTTCCATGCTCTCCTCGCTTGTTATACCAGCGGCCGCGAGTATGGCGGCGGTGACCGTCTGGGCACTGGCTCTGGCGAGGTCGAGGCCGCCGTGTGGCCACACCACGATCTTGGTTTCGTCTTTCGGTAGCATGCGCATTGTCCCGCCTTGATGACTTGTCCCTTTATGTTCATGTGTTTCTCGGCTTGCCTGTCATTACCGGGCTTGTTCGATCTTGCGTCGATTACGGATGCTGAGTCCGTCCCGCGGTGGTGTGGTCTCGACCCGGCGCTCTCCGGCGATCTTCCATCCGGATGCCGCGGTTATTTCTTCGGGGGAAATATCTTCCCCCATTACTTGCACGTTCATTCTTCTGTCTACAACATCGGCGCGTGCCTTGTCGTTGGAGAGTGCATGCATGGCGCCCGCCCGTCAGGGGACCACAGCTGCAGCGCCGGCTCGGCCTAGGGATCGGTGAACGCACTTAGGCTTAGCTCGTTGGCGGCGTGGTCGAAGCACAAAAGTTGAATAAAATCACAAGATGAGGTGTCCCGCCTCGAAATCTGGTATCCGTCGATTCCCCTCGTATTTACGGATCCATTGGTGGGAGCATTTCGGTGACGCATGGTAGAAATTGTTGCGAAAACATTCGAAGAAGATGGCGGCGATGGAAACGCGTTCGCTCACCCCGGCGACCGTAGCACCTCCGTGTGATAGAGGCGTCGGTAGTGTCGCGCAGGAGTAAAGAAGCCGTGCCGAGTAAACGAGTAAAGCGGCTTCACCGGAATGAAAAGTTGAGTAGGGGGAGTCGCCTTACACTTGGCTGTAAAACGGTAATACGCGTGCCTACTAAAGCAAGCATCTGAGACACATGACTGAACGTTTCTGTATATCACGGCAAAGGATAAATAAAGACAATATTCAGGCCCCTGTCTTTTCAACGAAGATTCCTTGGTTGTGGGGTTTGAAGGGGTCCTCAATGGGTGGTGATTTCAAGCCCGCTATCGCTAGATTACGCGTTCGTTTCATTGATTCTTTATACGTGACTTCTCGTCGCCATTTATGGTAGCATGGACGCAGCCTTTTGAGTGTGGCCTAGCCTCTATAACACAGCTTGCGCTAAAGACTACGGCGTCGCTATTGGTGGATTCGGTGGAACGGTACAGCCCTTCAGCGTTTCCTGCTATGGGAGAAGCCGCTGGTGGTTTCGGTGGTTTGGGCGGCGTCTATGCGAGCGACCCCTCGGCCCGGAGTTCTTTGTAGCAACGAATGTCGACCGTCACCATCCATCACACGAGCTTAGCTAAGTTCGTTGATATAACGAGTCGTTTAAAAGACATCAATAACGGTGAAATACAGGGACTGTACTGCGCAGACGGACGCGCTACGCGCGCGACCGCTGCAAGAATTGCCCTGCAGTGTTGGAAAGGAGCGCGTAGAAATATGCACTCACAGCAGCAGCTAAAACTTGTCGCCGCCGCCAGAGCAGGACTATTGTTGAAAATCAGTTTAGGAATGCGTGAAATGGAGGGATATGGCGGTGAAAGATTACGCTTGCTGTCGTCATCGGCGCGGCTTCATAAAGCAATACCGAATAACTGCGGCGATGCAAAGCCCTTTCGGCGCGACCCGGCCTTGTAGAGACCTCTTCGTCGCGACATCGTCCGCATGCGAGGTTGTGTGTTGGGGGCCCCCTATCTGGCCTTGAAATGCTCGTTTCCCCAATTCTAGAACTATTGTGCCGACGCCAACACCGTAGAAAACCGGACTAGTTGGTTATCCCGCTGTGAAGAAGCTAGCACGCCAACGTGAAAAGCAGTGCTGCGCAGTCTCTACTAGACGAAGCATGCGTGTCGACAGCTAACAAAAGCGTGACGTACCGCCGAGCGCAGCCAATGATGGAGCGTATCTCTGATCGCAAGGGCCCTGATAAGTGTCTCTAGGTTGTCTTGCCCCACGCGTATCAGCTCGTAGCATACACAGTGCTTTGAGGCGCGAGGAAAAACTGGAAGCTGTAGGCTTTCCGCCTCAAATCGGTTGGTGCCCTTATTTAGGGCCACTTTAACGCTCCCAAGCTGCACCCGGGCTATCAGGCAGAACATTGGAGATTTGCGGATCAATGTCGGCCACCCGTGAATATTTAATGTGCTTCGAAATAACGACACAATGGGTTTTAGTTATTTGCCTCCATCTGAAATGCAGCCACCGCGGCCGGGTTCAAACCTGTAACCTTTGGCTCAGCAGCACAACCCTTTAGACAGTGAGCTACCGTGGCGAGTCTTTAACGAAGAAGCGTTTGATGACTCGCCGAACTACATCAAAGAACCAAAGAAGATTGTGTCAAAAACATACCAAAAGTTTTCTATTTACGGCACACGTACGTCAGAAGTGACATCGATGGGGTGCATAAACAAGTTTTCACTCTTATCTGTACGCTAGCAATAAAGTGGGATGCTCAGACTGAATCATAGACCCCATCGCGCCACTAATATGTTTCGTTGCGTAATTTTGGGGAGGGGGGGAGGGAACATCCACGCAAACATGTAAATTTTTGGGTGAGTCTGAGAATGTATTTGTTGATCCAGAACTATTTCCCTAGTTTTCGTTATTATCGGCCTAATTGTTTGCTTGGAGTTTATTTTAGAACAGGCCTTATCATTCCCAAATGACAAATATTTCGTATGAACCCATCATGTAATGTGTTTAAGGATTCTTTATTGGCAGTTTGGATTTCGGCCGACCGCCATGGTCTAACGACGACGATGAGTTCAGGGGGGGGGGGGGGGGGAGGGCTCAGCTTTTTTGTAAGGGGTTCGTTTGCGGTCGTCTAAGTTAGGAGTTTGACTCGCAGGCATTTTGCTCTTTCATTGTTGATTTTGTACTTTATTTTCCTGGTTTTGCCTTTGCCACATTGCCATTCCATTTTCGCACGGAAGAACGGTTCGCGTTTGAAGCATCGTCGTCGTTTGAAAGGGGATTGGGATTTTTAAGCGGGCATAACGATAGCTGATTATGCTTACCTTGGTTTTCAGAAGGTTTTGCCAGCTGCCGCATTTCTTCTTGGCGTCCGCGTTTCCCTGGTTGGTTCCTTTCAACAAGCAGTCTGTGTCGGTCTGTAATATTCTGAAGTCTCTCTCTGTGCGCTCGTGACGCTGCTGCCTGGGATTTTTTAATATCTTCCAATGCGGCGGTGTGGATTGCGGGGAATCGCTGCGCGTTCTCTTCGACGTTCCGTGGAGTCTCCTTGTACAGGTCTTGCCTTTTGCTATGCTCTTCGTCCAACTTTCTCTGTCTGAGACGAGCAAAACAAACATTCGGAGACAGATCACTGCGCAGAACCCCAGATATTTTTCACTGTAAAGCGACAGGATGTTTCCCTCCCTACTTACGTAGGTGGTATATATAGAGTAGGCCTAAAACCATAACGACGGGGACCGAACTACATGAACAAGGTTTCAACAGGCATTGTTTAGGTAAACGCTTTTGCTTATCCTTTCGTCGCCAGGAAAACAATTTTTCGACGTGAGGCTCGTTACGGGCTGGACTAAGTTTGAGGAACAAATAATATTGCGTAATATTTAGTTGAACTGATATCTACATTATTAAGAACAGGTTTAAGTCAAATTACAAACTAACCGATATGATCTTGTTTTAGATGTAAAGCAGCTTATGGTCGAGCCTGTTCCATCCGCCGTTGTGTGGCGTCCACACACCCACTGCGCATACCTGGCCAAGCACCGCTGATGATGATTGTGGCAGGATGCCCCTAGGGATTGGCCAACCAAAGAATCCATCACGAAATAGCTTCGCGTTAAACTACCGTCGTCATCTTCCCGTAGGGGAACCCTGAGTAGTATGCGAGGCATTCCTCCTCTCCTCTCCGACGCTCCTCTCCTCTCCGGCGTTCCTCCTCTCCTCTGCGGGATTGCGCAACGAACGGCAACACCTGCGGTTCCGCGCGTGATAATGCGAAGCAGCTTAGGGTTAGAGACGCGACGGTAGCCGCTGCATACTCCGCTGGGGGCGCCACTGTAGCTCCGCGGTATAAATGACGCGCGCGCGTGCTCCGCTCCCCTCATTCTCCTCCGGCAACGCCGCGATAGAACTGAAAACTAATGGGAACTTGAGTCGACCCCATCGCTGCTTCGCATACTACTCAGGGTTCCCCTACGGGAAGATAGTGAATTTTTTTTTTCAATGCACACTCTTACAGAAAATAGGTTAGAAATTAGTGACATCTTGGTGTATCCTGCAGTAAAACACTTTCGTGTTCAACTATAAAACCCGTAAACAAACAACGCTAAGTATAACATACTCTTTATTACTAAAGTTGCATACCCGCAAGAAGACCCTGTGTGCAGGGGTGCCCCCTTTACAGGCCACTTGCTTCGTTGAACTGGCGTCATTTCCGTGACGGGTATGACGTCATTGAGATCTTTGTGTATCCGGTGTTAAAAATGATACCTTCACCTGAAAGTACAAAAATTACTCGCGCCCGAGCCTGTTCCTTGTCGCGGCGTTCCAAGCATAGCCGTAGCCAAAGCTTCCAATGGGTGATGCGCGCGCAGTGGAAAGAGGGAAAATTGAATTGACTTCAAACATCCACCGTGCTTATCGCAGGAGCAGCGAGACATGAGAGAGAGCACGCATGATAGGTGGGTGGGGGAAATAAGGGACGCATTGACGGGGCAGGGACGGCGGAAAACTTGCTTGAAGTGAGCAATGCATGCGGTAATTTTTTTTATCGCTTTGCCGCAAAAGCATCATCGATTTGAGCTTCTCCACGGCAACAAAGTTCACCGCTCCACACAATGTGCGCATGATATATACAGTGCATAAACAATTGGGATAGCTTCCGCAGCGTCGTGACGACAATACAGTTTTGTGTGGACAGAGCACCGTTAGTCGTGCTGCCGTGCCGCCGCATAGCAGCGTCACTGGGAACGTAAACACTTAGATTCCGTTTACGCAGTCGCGCCGCCAATTCGATTAGGCCTTGACAGGCTCAGAACGCTACCGCCGTCAAGAGGTACAGTCCCCGTACATGCTCTTCTGTGTTTACCCTAGACGCCTTCTAGATTCCTATGGCCAGGTATTGTTTGTCTTGAGTGTTTAAATTGCGATAAGAGCGAGTGCAGAGACTGTGACGTCTAATTTCCACGAATGAATGTTTTTTTTCGTTTATCTGTTCTCGATGCGTGTGGAGATTATGCTTGTTTTATTATTTCTTTTGGCACAACCCACTTTAAGTCTAGCGGGTGTTTCATATCTTATTTCTTTCGTCGTCCAATGTGCACTCTTTTCTCGCAGTAAGAGTTTATTAGCCCACTCTCCCAACTTTCCGCGTTAATCATTTTGATAACTGATGCACTTAGGGTTTATATATAATCACGGAAAACATCAAGCTGGTGCGTGTGATAGTGTTTTCATGAACGTTAGTGGTCGGGTATCAGTCATAATCACCAGAAAATATCGACACATGATGTGTAACCATTTTCAAAAGAAAACTAGACGCCTCTTTAATGTACACTTTTCCACAACTGCTGGGAAGACATGGCCAACGCTTACATGTTTCCAAAAGACACTGATTTTGAATGCTTTAAACGTTTCTGGTTCTCCGGTTGTTTGTAAGCCAGCAGACTAAAAATATGGTTCACAAAAAGCCGTGCAATGCTAACTGAAAAAAGTGAAAGAACCTGGGAAGCGGTGCATTAAAACTCGGTGCGCCTAATTGGAAAGGATAAAGAAAAACAAAAACACCCATATCTCGTAAGAAACACGCCACACTAAGGTTACTCTTCTCTCGTGCCGTTTAAATTGCGCTGGTAAAACATTAACTTAGTTATTTGGAACAAAATATTCCTCCTTTTTCATTCAACAACTGCTTACATCACTTGTTCCCGGCCACGGATGGATAATTCCAAAGTCTTACACAGATTTAAACTCCAGGTAAAAATTCACTCGAGGAGAGAGAGAGAGAGAGAGAGAGAGAGAGAGAGAGAGAGAGAGAGAGAGAGAGAGAGAGAGAGAGAGAGAGAGAGAGAGAGAGAGAGAGAGAGAGAAAGTAAAGGAAAGGCAGGACTGTTAACCAGGCTACGGCCTAGTATGCTATCCTGCACGGGGGAAAGGGGAACAATAAGGAAAAAGAAAAAAGAGTGGCAAGGCCTACACCTGGCGTTTGAGCCGCATTTATACGCGAATTTCAACCAATCGCGGCAACATTGTGGCTCTGTTTTGTACCACGCTTTGCACATAATAACGTCTGAAGATGGTATTATGTGAAAAGGGCTGTTCAGGACGCCGGCTAAATAGTCTTTGCATTTTCGTACGTACCTGAGAACATCTAGTGAACACTAGAGGTTGGTATGAAATGGGCAGATCGGCGTCTATGTAGAAGGCGAAACACCTTAAAAACTGTGTGATTTATCTCAGCCTCTCTTAGGCACAAAATTCCAATAGGTGAAGAGTATTTTGAAGCCACTAGCCCGCTCATACACTCTAAAAATGAAAAGAGCGTAATACTCACACATCGTCGCCGTCAGCAAGGGCCCCGGCGGACTCGTTGGTCCTGTGGTGCCCCCGCGTCATAGGATGTAAACACCCAATTAGACGACATGATCACATTAAACAGGACCACAGAAGCGGAAACACAAAAACAGAAATGACGCCATAAAACCTGAAATACCGTAATCAGCAACTAAACACGCAACTGAGCACGCCTACACTACAGCGGTAGGCCTTGCTCTCCAGCGTTAAGGGAAGGTTGGGCCATTTATTGGAGTGACCTTATGGTTTTCTCTAACCAAACATATGTATTTTTGCAGATACAAAGTACAAAGCAAAACAGCCAACGACAGAGCACCATAGGCAATCCAGCAGCAAGGACCCTCTAGTCTGCGAAAGCAGAATGACTACATCCAATATAAGGACTCGTGGAGCCCTCTACTACACAATGCATAACTGCGCGACATGTCAACGAACACTTAGACGACACACGAGAAAGGTTACGCTAGTGTGTCTTCTAAGCCTTCCTTCACCTTTTGCGCGGTTATGCGTTCTCTAGTTGAGCAGCAACTGGCCCAACAACAGAATTCCAGGAAGCGTTCTCCCTCAGGTAAACAGTGTGCAGAGCGCGCATTGCTGCCTTTGCGCCCGCTTGTATACAAGCTCGTCGGTTCTCATCGGGTTGGAATTGTATTAACTATACAAGCGGAGTTCCCTATGGGTTTCATCTGCTATGGATTGGAATCACGGCCATAGTCAATCACAGCAAAATTTAGTTTCGATTTGCGTGGGCAGGACTTCGCTATACCAAGAAGCTGCTAAGTGGGAGGCCTACTTGCTATCGAACGTCCCGCGATCACTGCGCCCCTGGATGGTGCATGGACGTCCAGTGATTTCAGACTGCCCAATCAAAAACATGTATTAGACCTGAAAATACCAACTGGAGTTTAACAAATCATAATATGTTAGCGTGCATTGGTTTAGTGGTACAGTGCGATAGGGTAAAATTGGTGGTGCCTTCGACTGCGCCCTCGCTAGAGCACTGAAATCAGGGACACCTTTCGGTGGCAATGCAGTCAAGCCTACAGAGCCGAACCGGGCAATTAAACTGCGCAGCTAGAAGTAGTTCAACAAAAATATTTGGCTGGGTGTAACTTAAGCAATTCAAACATAGTTCTTGATGTTTACCCGTGAATTGATAAAGCCACTTGATAATTGGCCAGAATATGTGAACCAGAAAGCGTTATTTTGAAGATTTTGGGTGGTTTTGATTGCGGCGTATAGCGTCTAACAGGTTCTCTTCAAAAAAAAAAACATAAAATTGCGTCAGCGTTTTTCCGTCCGTCAGCACGCTACTTCACACGCCACATAGGATTTTCAAGAAGCTTGAGAAAGCTGTCAAAACAAATGAAGCAAGTGTTCTACAACACAGATTGAAGGCGGGCCAGTTGGTACATAACTAACTTATAAAACAGCGCTATAAACGGGACTACAGAAAGGGCACACAGACAGGGCGCTGTCTGTGCTGGACAGGGCGCTGGATTATAGCGCCCTGTCTGTGTGCTCTTTCTGTAGTCCTGTTTATAGCGCTGTTTTATAATGTTCTACAACGTCTACACCCAAGTGAGGCTGAAGCAACCATGACCCTCAGTTGTTTCCGCATTTCGATAGGTTAGCCAGCTTGCCGCCATAAGCGACCGTACTGTCGCACGGCTCAAGGCGGAAGTTCTTAGTGGTACCTTGAAGTCTCCAAAGCCTAAAAGGCTTCGTTTGGTGACTGGAATACCGCATAAAGTTACTTGAAAGACAAGAGTGCAGCGGTACGCTAGTTTCACCCTTAAAGAGAGACAAAGCGACCGAAACAGGATTTGACTTCGCGCCGTACAGTGTGCGTGCTGGTCTCTCGTTATACCGCACCCGAGATTTCTAAGTACGCTAGAAACATCTCTGGTGCTGGCAAGTTTTCAGCTCCAGAAGAGATTACAAAGCAGTGTATGCTCTCAAAACTGCACCGCTGGCAAAATTCACTTCACTTCTGAACCATAGAGTTCGACGGTATGTCCTCGGTCGCCAAAACCTTTCGCTTGTGTTTACAAACAAATGAAGCGTGTGGAAGGAGACGCCAATATGCCTTCATGCTTGGTGATCGTGGTCCAGCCCACTCAACCACGGAGCTTATGCTAAGAAATGAACAGTTGCAGATGCGTATCTGTCACGCCTGTAGTGGAACCAAAACCAGTTCTTCGGGAACTACTTCGGTGCTTAATGCAAGCAAGTTCACTTGCCCCCACGTTTCTCCACCGCGCACGTTTCTCTCCATTGTAACAGGAAGTTGTCTCAGAGTATAGCTATCCGAGGCAAAACAATCCATATTGATCGCAAGGGCGGGGCGCTCAGTTGTGCAGTTGGGGGATAAGCAACATTGATTACAGTTCAGGATTTCTCTGGTTGTTTTAAATGCGGAGCATTTCTTAGGCTCGCGATGTGACTCGTCGATGTTGTCGGCGCCGTCCACACGCTCACTGCGGATGAGCGTCGCGTCGATGCACAGGTGCGCGTCTCTCCCCCGTACCCTCCTCGCTCTCAACAACCGGTGCGGCGGTGCGGGAGGAGCGCGTGTACCCCGTGCGCTCCGTTACTCTCAACAACAGCTACGGCGGTGCGGGGGGAGTGCGTCTGTGCGCGCATGCGTCGTAGCTACCCGTGCGCTGCGTCGCGCTCAACAGTAACGGCGGCAGGGCGTGTACACGTGATAACGGCGTGGTGGGTGCGTGGAAAGTTCGCGCGCTTGTGTACGGAAGTGTGCGCATGCTCGTCTCTCCCCCGTACTCCTCTCCTTCGAACGCGGGCGGTGTGTATATAAGCAGCGGAGCGCGCGCTCGGAATTTAGTCAAGGGCGTATTTGCTTGGCTTTCGCTTGACTTGACGCTTGGCTTGACGGCACCAAGCAATAAAGACAGACTTTAACTTTACACTCCTTGCCTTCGCTTATCCTTCATTCAATAAATAAGAAAAAAAAATTGGGCCCATCTCCCCGCGAGGGGGACTCGAGTAAATGCGTCGCATAGGGGGTGGGTGTATTGCGTTAACGTTTAGTGTTTGGGGAGTTGGTGGTAGTGAATGCGTTGTATCAGCAGCTTCTTGACTTAGTTTGAATGAGTCAAGGATATAAGGCGCGTTCGTAGCCTCCCATTCTGTGTCGGCTTTGTGGCGCAGTGGGTAGAGCACCATGTACATTGCGTTCCGCCAGAAGGGTCGAGGGATCGAAACCAGGCGCCGGATAGTATTTTTTTATATAGTGTAGGAGGGGGGCGAACAACGATGGTGCGGACTACGACGGACGTCAACGCGGGTGGCATCGTGAGTTACTGAAATGCTCTGCATTAAATAAAATAAAGACGAAATAACAATTAAGCCTTCCCAAACCATACCCAATTACGCAACATTCACGCGATACCTCACCACTCTGCGACGAATTTACTCGAGTTCCTCCCGTGGGAAGATGCGGGCGGTTTTTTTTTGCCTCGGGCACTCATCGTAAGTGACGGTGCGGTGAAGAGCAAGCTCAGTCTTGTTGTGAAGTAGCAGTGACACACTTCTCACCAACGGGTCGGCGTTGTGGAAAAGAACTACGGTCACTGCGTTGCACGACTACTCCCGCTGTCGAGCCATGACAGCACGAATAAAAGTGCATGCAAATGTTCGTGCAAAAGCAACAAGCTACGTGAACAGCGCTGAAAAACTACGCCCGACCGGAGAAGAAGAAGGGAAAACCTGAAAATTGGTCGCCATCCCGCCCTGCGAAAGTGGATTTCCAGCAGAGGGTTGTAAACTCCTACCAATGGTGATGGAGGAAGTTATAAAATGTTTCTCGTCGTCTCGGCGGGCTTGTCGCTTGCGCTCAGCTAGTCTCATTAGATGAGGGTGCAGAGGATCGACACCCTTTCTCCTATTTTTCCGTACGGCCGCCATGATCATTGGTCATTTCGCATTAGGTAACACTTGTTTACACTGCTACGGTTCATGAACGCCCGCATTCTGTTGTTTATGCGTTTTAGTTTGTCAACTCTGGTAGGCTTAGCTTGTTCTCCCATCTCTTCTGCTACGCTCAAGTGACGTCGTTCCTAATGCGAATCAAAGATAACGCGTGTAGCAGCATTTTATCAACGTAAGCATGTCCGAAGATGCCGTTTTGCTGCATCTTCGGCAGTGTTGTTAACAAACGACCAGGGTCGCAGTTAGCCGCGAGGCCGTAGATGCAAAAATGTCGCAACACTGGCAAACGACAAAATGGCCGCAGTTGCTGAATTGAGTGCTTCAGTGATGGTACTGTAACACCTTATTTACTGAGACTGGGCTGGCCTTCTCTTTAGGCAAATGTTGGGTCCTGCCTAGCCTGACGTATGCGCTCGGCGTCTTGGGCAAGAACTGCTATATTTAGGGGCACAAGTCCTGCCTAGCCTTTAAAGATATTCTGCAAACATAATCTTTACCAGGAACACATGCGGGGGGGGGGTTCCTTTGTTCACAGGCGTTTTATAATCCATAATGCGGTTTCGGTGCATGTTTGTGGTCTCCTTAAACGAATTCTCAGCTGTATGCTGTATGCCTGATTGTCCTGAAGCATGCGCTCGGCGCCTTACGTTTGGCAACTAGGCGTTTTTGTCCACGAAGGACGTTCTTGCCCACTGCGATGAAACCGTTGGGGGGTAGAGGTGTACACCTTTGCTGCAAAAGTGCGGGCAGGGGGCCAATTCTCCGAAAAACGGGCGTCGTTTCAGAGAGACGCGGTAGCGCCATGAAATTGTCTGCGTTCGTGGGCTGGGGCGCAGCTTTGAGATGTTATGGGGGTCGAGAAACACCCAGAGGAGAGCAAGGTCGCAAAGCGACAGGAAACACGACCGGGGCAGTGCCCGTCTCTTTGCGCCCTTGCTAGTGTTCCCCTAGGCCTTCCTCAGCCCTCCCAACACCTCCAAGCGGTGCCCCAGCCCCAGAACACGGGCAATTACATACTGCTACCGCGTCGCTCCAAACCGAAGCCCCCTGTTTAGAGGATTCACCCCAAGATGCTGGAATACGTATCACGGAATTACCAAGACACCGTGCACATGGTTTCGAATTCCGGGGTGCTTTTGGCATCGGAGGGAAAATGAGCAAAAACGATGGTTTTGTTTATTGATACATTATGAGCCATAACGCGCCGTAGTGGAGGGCTCCGGATGGTTTTGTTGTACAAGAAGTCCGAAAAAATATACTTGTTTAGGCTTTTTTATAAATTTCTCCCCACTAAGCTCGACCACTGCAATACAAAAGAAGCGTCAGGCATTGTGTCGGTGGGTGAAAGAGGGCCTTACCGGGCGCTGAAATGTTTTAGAAAGGTATCAGGTTGTACTGGATTTTGGCCTTTAGTGTAAAATGTCTGAATATCTGTACAAACAATAGGCGCTTTTTCAAAGTTGGAAACTTTTACGTTGGTAATAGGGTCATTTTTACGCAGCTGCGTCGACAAAGAACTAGTACCACATAACAACACGAAGCAAAGTTTTGAGGTTCCACTATGTTCGCAAGCATCTCATACTAGTAGTCATGTTCCGAATGGCAGCCACTTGAGTGTGGTATTAAGACAATCTGAATGCGCCTTGGCTACCAGATAAGGTGTAGGCATGCAGGTATTAATTTGCTGAAAGTTATGTACGTAAGTGTTTGAAATTTCAGAACCTTTTCGCGCATGGAAATAAACCAAATCAAAGTCACCTGATCTGCAAAACCCTTATTAAAGCGAAGCTTTCGTGTTCTCGCTGATGGCGTTTATGACGCGAATGCGCCTCGCAGGGAAGCTTTCTCTGATTTTGGGTGAAGTGCAGCAAAATCGAAACGCTTCTCCGCGAAGCTTGGGACAGCTCCGTCGCGCCCCCTCCGCGAAATGTTGATGTGCAGCAGAGGGAGGATGTGACGCAGACGTGCGGCTCGCGCATAAATAGGCCTAACGTCATGTTGTGAAGTGACGATCCACAGCCGTACCCACAGGCCGACGAAGGATGAGAATGACATTGCTCTGCTGCGTTAGGCCTAACGTTAGACCTAGCTCCACATCTTGGGGTTGAACACCTCACACTAAAGCCCCCCCCCCCCCCCAAAAAAAAAAAAGTGCTCACTAAACGCCAAGCAGCAGGTACCGATTCGCGCCGTACAACCTAAACCGAAACCTTAGGACTACGGAGTGCACACCCGAGAGTTCCTCTGCAGCTGTTCTAGAAGAGTGCTGCGTACCTATCCATAGTAGCACATACTCGCATTGCGAGATTGCCGAGCCAAGGAATCCATCACGAGCAAGTTTCGCGTTCAAGCAACATCGTCGTTAGACGCCGGGTAGCATGATTATTCTTTGTTCTGCCCATGCCACAGCGCCATGTTGTTCCCATAATTAACTTCAAAGAAAATATTTGTTGAAAAATAGATGGAATAAGCATTATATCAGCACAGGGACTAGAGGCGATGATCGGCTGATACGCTGATATGGGCTTGTAGCTGAAAATACAGTACCGGTGGGGCATGGCATATTGTTGAAAATTTTGCGCCGTGAATTCACGGGATTGTAGCGACTAGTTCTCTCCTACACTTTTCTACGAAGGGAATACCGAGTACTCTTGTATAGAATAGATCAGAACAAATATAGAACGATCAGAACAGATGCAGCATTGATTTGATGCAGCTGTGTGATACGCAAACACGTTGTGAGGAGGCTTGACGACCACCGCCGAAATGCGATTTACATTTCGTTAAATGGAATTTTCTTGTCTTTAGTGAATAAGTTGTTTACTACGCTATGCAACATCTGTATGTGATGTCTTTAGGTTCGTTTTTCAACCACCTCCGGAGCCTGAATTGCCGCCTACGATTTCCTATTTGTACACGCAATGAAGTTTCACGTCCGATTTTTACACAAGAAGTTTTTTTTTCACTCCCCTGTTTTTGTCACTCGGGCGTAGCGTGATGCTGTTAAATAAAGTTACCATAGACTGCAACGAGCTTGATTACACTTTGCTGAACTGTGCATAATATTGGGAGGCGGAATTTTGAAGTGCAGCTGATTTTGTGGTAGGCTGAACGGAATTTCATGCGTCGTTCGTCAGCACACTGTATGTATTCTTACGAGATGAAGCAGGGAGAAGTGCGACATGGCCTTGTCGTTCGACCCCCCGGGCAACGCAGAAGCTGTGGGTAGGCGCAGCCACCGCCCGGTCTGTCTTGGCCACCATATAAATATTCTCAAGAGATCTCACCATTTTCGCCATGGTTCATCTTATACTTGCCCTGCCGCAACTTCACATCTATGGTTGGAAGTGCTGGGTAACCATCATACTGGCCCCAGCTTCGCTCCGTCTCGCCTCCTGGATCGATATTCTCAAGGCTCGTGGATTGTGTAGGAGTGCCCCAGCCACGGTGAGTCATGAACGTGCGTTTTCCCAAGCCCCACGTTCCCTGCCCATGACGTGCCGAGACCAGCAGACCTGACGAGCTGACAAGGTGACTGACTGGAACGTAAGCCGACGACGCTGACCTGCCCAGTTCTCCTGCGCGCATGCAAGGGCTTTGTATATTGCTCCTTTGTGTCGGCGGGCGTTGCTATTCGGGTTCCGGCGCTCACGAATACCATCTTCCTCAACAGTGGCGGCGAGCACTTCTAGTCGTATCTTATCCCCCCCATAGAGTTCCATACAAATAACTAGAGGGGAAACTGGCGCTAGTGTCAACGCGAACATGGCCGGGGCCCTTACGCTTCAATGGGAATGATGGGTAGTTCTGGAACCGGATTTCGTAGGATCGAAACGGGCTTATGGCTGCGCAAATTGTGTTTTTTGACAAGAAAGCTCATATTGCCTGGTTCTCCGTTTACAAATTACATGGCGAACAAGAAAGTTAGTGACGAAAAACCCGTTATGTACGAAATAAAACGGCGCGTTTAAGTAAAAAGCAGACGCGGAGTCGAGGAGGTTTGTGGAGCAGGTTTGCCATTTTCCACCAACTACAGCAGGACGCGGACTTCTCTAAAAACTACTTGTAAAAGTTTCGGCGCTGGTGGTTTGTAATAGTAAGGAAAGTTTTGTGCTCATAAGAAAAAATAAACCGATTACCTTTGGAGAACTCATTCTTGCCTGAATTAGTGACATTCCTCAAGCTGCGTTCCTATCAGCCACCGGTGTAGCTGTTCTACGCCGTAGGAGCCGGCGTTCGCACGAAACGTGTGGCTGTTCCAAGCGATTCGCAGCCGTCGTCAGCTTTGATTATACATTGCTCTACCGAATGAGCAGCGCCGCAACTCTTAATTCCCAGACAACTTCGCCGCACAGAGCGCCGTCATTTGTGTTTTCGTGCTCGCTGTGCGGCCATTCGCGGCAATTCGCAACTCTGGTTATAAAACATTCCCCTCAGGGCGGCGTCAGTGCACGCGAGGCATACAGTTCAAGGAGAAACATATTTTCGATAGCTCCTCCCAACACCCCGCGTAGGCGAATGCGTTCATGTAAATCCAAAACGAAAATGAAACTGCCTGCAATCCATAGCAAGTTCCAGAGGCCATCGAGCGCCAATCCGAATCCAGAACTACCCATCACGCCCGTTGATGCGTAGGATCGCAGCGCTAGATTCCTCTCTAGTTGTCATTGTATGAAACTCTATGATCCCCCCATCTCTGTCGCCCTCGCCGACCCTGTGCTGTTACTGTGACCTCGACCGGGACGTTAAGGTTTGACGAAGGGGCAATCTTACGAGACAACGAAGCAGCGAGCCGTGGCACATGGTCTTTTGGTTAGATTACAAAGAAGCTGTAGGTGGGCGAAGTCAGCGCTCGATCTTTTATACCCTCCACGTAAATGCTGTAAATAGATCGCTGAGCATTAAAATCGTGGTTCGTCAAATCTTTGCCCGGCCTCCACGTAACGATATTACGCCATTATTTGACTGATGAGACATGAGCTTAAACACGGGGAGCGTTATTCCAGCTGGTATAAATTTATATTTTCTAAGCTTAAATATCAAAGATCATTCGTTCCTAAATCATGTAAACAGCGTGAGAGACCCACCGCGAACTAGACAGCTTTATCGCTCGGTGCTAGGATAAATTGCAGGCTTGCCGACATTGATCGCGTTAAATGAATCTGATGGGCACAATTGACAATATAAAACAATTTCATTTCTTACAACAATCGTTTAGACCGCCACCTGTCTAGCACTGTCGTAAATGCAATATTGTTCAAATGACATTAAAAGTTCTTTTGTACTGTATTTGCAATTCCATTTTATTGCAATGTTTAAAGCTTCGCTGTAGAACCGTTTCAGCATAGATCTGTTTAAATAAATTATTCAGAATTCGTGCGGCTCTACATTTTAACAGTGTCAGTTTGAAGCAAGATATTTTCTAGGCAAAGATATTTTATGCTTGTGAACCAAAGAGTATTCCCTTATGCCCTCCAATCAACAAGCGTGTGCTCACCATGAGGTATCTATCGAAAATATTGCATGCTGCTGGTCTACTGGGTACGTCTTAAATAATAAAGCGGGCACTAAAACAGACGACAGAAGTTATTAGTACCGGAGCTACTAAAAATTAATGGGGTCATTTGAAGTAGTTCTGTTACGGAGGAGCAGTAGCTCATTTATGTCATCTGTGACACGCTAACTTTGCTTTCTAATGGTAAAAAGACCCTACCAACAAGTCCAAGCGCACTAATTAAGTCGGTACGTTACCTGGCTTTGGTGGGGTTTGCCTTGTACAATCCACCTGAAGAGAAAAATGACCACAAAAGGGGATTTAAATTTTCGGAATATGCACAGAAGGAGAACTGAACTATCTGATCTTTTTTTATTTTTCATTTGTCGCTGTTTCACAAGCCCCCATTTCCGCAGACCTCTTGTGTCACAGGCGTAAACGGAATATGAAGACAGCAACATTGACATAGCACAATGACCAATGTCAAGTGTAACTCGAGCACCCTTAAATAGGCGAGAGATTAAGCAAACAAGACGCAAAGGTGGATACCATGGAATTATTTTTTCACACAGATGTGAGATGATAAGGTTCTGTGTAGTCGCATGAATTGCGCTTAAATACGAAGTAGTCTATTGCGAGCGTTTAGGAAGGTAACAAGCTTCTATGGCTCGAAAATGTCCGGCAATCTAACGAGGCCAGAACCAGACATACTAGGTACGCGATCCCGTTTTGTAAATCTTTTAATGACCACACTCTATAAATGGCAAGAAACACACAAAAAAAAACGCCTCAAATCCACTCTGTGACGGTGGTTGGACTGCGAAGCTGTAAACGACACTCACAACGACTACCAATGAGACGTCACTTGAATTCACACACGTGACCAACGTGGCCCTACAAAGAGTGAAACCAGAGACTCTGACAGCCGTAACCTGGGTTTCGCGGGGGAGTGACCAAACGCAGCAGCGACGCCAGAAAGAAAACGGAGAGGAGCGTCTGGCGAAGGGTCAGGAGGAGGGCGCCACCCACGGCTGTGGCTCTTTAACTGCCTCCCCCTCACTTTTGTTTTATGCGTCACCGCCAAGCAGTGCCCTCCTTCCCTTCCCCTCCCCAGACGCTGTTCCGTTCGCCGGTAATTCAAACCAAGTGAACGCTGTTATGATACATTATGCGGTTTGCACGTCATACGAGGGCTTTAAATGAGCGCAGGTGGTAGACCGGCCGCTGTGCTCGTTGCGTACACCGTCTGTCTCCCCCACTCCTCGTGTGGGCGTAGCTTATTCGGTAAGACGACTCGCTGTCTCTCCGTTTCTTCCTTCGTGACCAGGTTTGATTCCTGGTGGTGTCAGGAATTTCTTTTATTGAGCCTGACGTTTTCTGCTGCCGCGGACACGAAAGGTTTCATGGCTGGTAAAAGGTATACTGCTTCGCACTAAAAACGACAGTTTCCTTGGCTGGTACAGATATACTCCGTCTAGTAAAAACGGATTTTTCTTCCAGCGGAATTGCCTGTCTGTATTGACAAGGTTCCAAATTTACCCTATTTCAGTAGGTGTGAACCTGGCATGAAGTTCATCGATCGCTAACAGATTGCCCCAACGAGTCCCCACGGCCTGACGGTGAAAGCGTTTACGCTATACATAGTAACATGGCTTTAGCGAAATTCGCTTCTCTTAGTGTAGCGCGAACAATCACACTTATTCAGAATACTGGCTGTCATTTTGGTCTGATCTCGATAGTACGTAACAAAGACTTTGGTGTAAAGCAGGAATTGGTAGCGAGCCAGTAGTATTTAGTCTGTCCTTTCAGGGTCGAGTTGTTCGGGATTGGAAGAGCCGTCTTCAACTGAATAAAATTGTAGTCACATGTGAATGGTCCATTTAAGCCTCACGTAATGTTGTAAGCTGTGTTTTACGAAGAAAACCGCTGCGAAGAAAACAGAAGAACCTAAAACTATAGTGGTGAGGAACGAACTCAATCGTTCATAAATTTCAACGTGTAAAGGGATAATTAAACAGCACAAAGACTTGTTTGGTTTAAACTATAGCATACATAGTTCCCTTACTCACCCAACCTAATTCTGTCACAAAGTATGATGGGGTCGTCGCGAGAAATAAATATAAAAACGTTGACAGAAATTCCAATTTTCTGTCGCCGAGCGTCCGGAGTGGTGGAAGTTAGGGCGTGAAAAATAACAAGATAGCCAAGCCTATACGTGAGCACTAAATTTGTGTAATTAAAGAGAATCATACGTTCCCTTTGCTATCCTAGAATTATGGTCCCTCGCAATACCTTCTGTGGATGCCGCCTATTGCACGAACTATTTAGTGCGATATCATAGGGAAAGCGCGGTTTAGTAAGTACTGTTTTAAAGCAAATCTTTCTGCTTCTACCAGTCAACGGTTTGGTCCTGGCGCACGCGACAAGAAACTCCAAACAAGGCTAAATAACTCTTGGCACCACCATGGGTCGAACCTGGGCCCGAAGAGGAGCGGAGTGAGAGCCCGCGGTCTTGGCGACTCAGCTACACCCATTTTTTTTCTTTATTACAGTCTTCAACATACATGCACACCACAAAAATAACCACACGCTGCGTGTGGTATGACACGCACCGACATAAACCTACCAGCCGTGACTCCGGCTGGGCTTTGTCATTTAATCATCACTTTAGAGTAATTAACAGCTCTAGAAAATCCAACCGATCTGGTACTGGCTGCTGGACTCTCAGCCTCGCAGTGAACTGCGTGACACTCTCCCGCAGAAACTGCCGGGCCGGTCGGGCATCCACGTCGCCATGGAACCACGCCATATGCGCTCGCCTTATGCTGTGAAGGCCCAGGAGCATTATTAAATTGCAGGGGACTCCTTCGTATAATTTTCTGTGGGTAAATACCGTATACATGCGGGTTAAGTGGGAAGTCTTTGTGCAAAGTTCGCTGCATACATCCCAAAAGTGAACCGCCATCCAACAGTGTATAAAAAAGTAGTGTACGTTATCTCGTTGTTTAGAGTCGGTACACCACTGTGTATCTAATCCCTTTTCTTTTAACCATGTTTGCACAGTAAGTGTCCCCGAATGAAGTTTGAAAATAAAGGACTTCACTCCCGGTTTTACAGCCACACGCTTGACTCTTTTTAGTACGTCTTGCCCTGGGCTTTCTTTGTACAGTTCTTTATATCGCGGTACCGGGAAGAGACTGTCGCAAACATCTGTATATAATTTTATACGTGACACTCTACTCAAATAGTCCACCGAAAAGCGTGTTGACAGAAACCTGAGTGAGATGACAACTTCTTTAAAGTATCCTGAAATCCTTCCCTGCATGTGCAAACTGGATACGACAAATTCCGGCAGCGGTTGAGACAGCTGCACCTGGGAAACTCTTCGTAAAAAAAGGATCGCTTTTATCGCGAAGGAAGAGGAACCAATTCACCAACTGGCGGTCAAATAGGTGCGCCAATCCAAGAACGCCCTCCTTGACGCGTCGAAAAAGGTTATCTCTATTGCACCTTTCCCAAGTAATGACCAGATAAACACCGCAAATGCACGATGCATTTTCTGTACTACGCCCGCACGTGTGAGACGGGGGAGACAGACGCCTGTTTTCATTCAGCGGCTTGGGAGAGGGAGGACGCTTGTTGGAGGCGACACATAAAACAAGAGCGAGGGGGACGCGGTGAGAGAGATGGCCCCTCATCCTAGCCTTTCGAAAGACGCTGCTCTCCGTTTTCTATCTGCCAACTACGGCCGGGCTACAGCGGCGGCGGCCGCCACTCGAGCTCAGCCGTGGCCGAAGTTGCTGCGTTCGGGACTCCGCCCCCGCGCACCCGAAGTAATGGCTGCCAGAATATCTGGTTTCTACATATCTATACGTAGAGCGAAACCAGAGTTGGCTCTTTGTAGAGCGAAAGCAGGATGGAATGACCTGCCATCTTCAGTTGCAACCCTTCCTAATACCCTCGCTTTTAAAACCGCTGTCGAGAATTTATATCGACCTCAATGATTGTATTTTGGAATACTGTATAATATTGTATAATATTGTAGCACTTTCTCTAACGTGCTTTAGTTTTTTTCTTTGATTTTTGTATGTATTGCTGCCATTGTATGTCCGATTTTTCATGTATCTAATAGTTTTTGTTGTCATATTTAAACAACCAGTCCTTTCTGCAAAGCCCGACGGGCCCTGAAGGTATTGAAATAAATAAAAAAATAAATAAATAGAGCCACGTGTGTGAATTCAACTGACGTTGCATGGGCAACTGTTGTGGGTGTCGTTTACAGCTTTGCTTTCCAACCACCTTCAGAATGGGGGTTGGAACCAATTTTTATGTTACCCTTATTAATTAGCATAACTGATTTCAGGTTTTGTTGGACTTAACTACCAAATGTTTTCTTCGTGTACTTTACTCCCAAAGAAATTCAAAAAGTGCTCGCACGACCAAAGCTGAGGATGCTTGCCTTCGTCGTTCAACAGTTTTTCCGGCTGTGGTTTTTCAGCTCCAGTTTCGGGCCCCTTTTCTTCACGCTGTCTATCCTGTGGCAAATTTCCAATCTCCTCTTTGTCCGCGCGTGGCGAGTTTGACTGGAATATCTGCTTATTCATCAAACCAGCGTCGTGGATGCCGGCGACTTGTTGCACATTCTCGCCCAAGTTACTTGGCGTCCCCTCGTTTCCATCTTGCCTTTTCGTCGACACTTCATCCATCTTTGTCTTCCTGAGGCGAGTAAAACAAGCGTTGTGTGGCATATCCGCTGATAAATGCAAAATATAATCACTGTTATGTGAGACATGGTTTATTTGCGCACTTGTCTAATAGTCTAGGCAAAATAGTGGGAACAAGGGGAGAGCTGATGAAGGTTTGCGCGGCTATCATGCTTGCCAGCCCTTCGGTCGATCTTTCAAGTGGCGAGGGTATACTTTTACACTTCGGAGAGCAAGTGAGTTTAATTGGTTGCGCAAAAATGAATGATATTTCTTCAACGAGC
This sequence comes from Haemaphysalis longicornis, assembly GCF_048455015.1. NCBI lineage: Eukaryota > Metazoa > Arthropoda > Arachnida > Ixodida > Ixodidae > Haemaphysalis > Haemaphysalis longicornis. Next base: position 121,399,041 of record NW_027526445.1, on the reverse strand, counting down.
ATATTTATTGATCATCTACATGGTTGTAAAATCTTTCTAAAAGTAGGGCTACGTCTTGCACATTACAGACAGGCAAAAACCCGTTCTTACAACGCAGGTAAACACTTTAGGAGCATTTCAAATGCAACCAATGATGTAATGTGGTTGGCTGAGTATAACTTCCACTAAAAGTAGTTGAAGCTAACCGAGAGGCAATGAATTGTCGGAAGTGTTCTGTTTTAAAAAAGGAAACCAGGTTTACGCACGCCGGCTCGTGCATTGTCAGTAACTGAGAGCGGCAGTGAAGCGGAAGAGAAGTGAATTTGTTCCCGAGCAATACGACAAAAACCAACTGTATAGTTTTAGAATTTCTTTTGTCATCATGTAACAAACTTTATTTTGGTTTGTCGCCTTCATTAGCTGAAGAAACAAAATCAAATAACAAACACGCTTCACCATATATAGTGGCGTGCAGAGAGAGCTGTGAATCCATCCATAATCCTATTAGGATGGCACTGCGTCGCATCTTGCAGCTGTAGGAATGAGTCGACGTGACCTTGACGACGACGTATTGATGACGACGTGTGTCGCATCGCTATCAACCTTCCACCTTTTTGGCAGACTCACTTGCGTTTGGCTCACACAAACCGAGGCTCAGTTTCCCCTTGCATGCAATGCATCACGCAGGTCTTGGCGTGCTACAATTACGTCATCGCCAATCTGGACCCCCGCTACATAACGGAGTTCTGCGACGTACTCCCAAGTCCTTTGGCTAGCGACATTTTCCTGCTGTTCAAGGTACTTATCCGATAACTTTCGCTTTTGGAAGACCAGAAAGTGGGTCAACTAATTCTGTACGAAGAACTCGGTGACCTCAAGCCATCGGTGTTCCTTTGTCATATGAATGCCCTCGCTGGCAAAATGCGGATCGACAACTTCTTCCTCCGAACCCTGTGTCTTCAGCGCCTACCATCACACGCATGAGCCATCCTCCAGGTTTAGCCGACTCCACCCCTAGACAAACTTGCCGAGGTCGCGGCCCTACTCGAAGTCTCTGTGCCTTCGCGGCCACTGACCGTCCATTTTTCGGCGCCCCTCAGCAAGCCCTCTAGCTCGTGCGCCGTATCGACCACATCACCCATCAGATGAACAATATTCAAATACACCTAGATCAACACCCACAACTGCGTCCTCGTAACCGCTCGCAAAGCCCCCATCCACAATGCCGACTTATTGCATCGCAATGAAAGCGGCCACTACTACAATGACCCTTGCTTTGACAACAGGGCCTAGTATTCTATAGCACCGTGTTCAGACAAACGCCATAAAAACACCAACGGCAGCTCGTAGGGACGGCCACAAGCTGCCAGCCTGGAGGCCGTGGCATTTTTGTCACCAACCCATTGACGAAGCGGTGGTTCCTCATCGACTGCGGTTCCGTCATCTGCAGCTATCCATGAGCCTTCATGCGGGACCAATGTCCTTGCATGTACTTCGAGCTCAGTGAGGCGAATCACTCGAGAATTGCTTCCTCCACCTTAACATCCATGCCAGGAACCGACGGCGCGAATTTCCATGGAATTTTGTCATCGCCAGCGTAGCAGAGACAATCATCGGGTCCGACTCCTGGGCGTACTACAATACCCTACTGAACTGTTGACAAGACCGACCTATCGGCGCCACAACAGGTCTGTCCTTCCCAGGCCAGCGTGCGACCACCCACAGAACAGTAACAAGCTTTTGCTTTGTTTGAAAATTTAACAAGCTTTGCTTCTGAAAATTAATCGCGGTACCATGCCTTTTCATTAATTTCGAACCTGACACGGCCTAGCGGGCGTTCTGTGGAGGTGCGCCAAACAACCGTACAGTACATTTGTACCATGTTTGGCCCTATGGTTTCCTGCAGCGCACCTCGCCTAGCTGCGGACCACGTGCGAATTCGCCGAGCAGAGTTTTAAGCTATGCTCCGCGCAGATGCACCACCCGCCACTAAGGGGGAACATGCGCCTTACCGTTTTATCTGCTGCCAAAGAAGACCAACGCTTTTCAACTTTGTGGGAACTACCGTGACCTCAATGCCCAAACCATCCCCGACAGGTACCCCGTCGGTCACATACAAATGTTTGCCTACCGCTTACATGGCACCATGTTCTTCTCAGTTGTCGATCTGGTAAAGGCATGCGCCGAAATTTCTCTCAAGCCGGACGACGTTTTAACAGCGGAGCTGCTGTCATTGACCGTAAGTTCGGTATTGCAGAAACCTCCCCGAGAGGAGCGCTAACCGAGAGCACATGAGCACGTGTTTCGTGGCGATTGCCCCTCAGTGATAAAAACTAATTAAATTCCGAGCCTACGCAGTACGGTCGTTGTGTCGTCGTGAGCATGCGCTCAGGGCCGTAGACAAGCCCTTCGCTTGGGAGCTCGTCGCCGCACGTGCTCCGAACGAGAACTCCAAGAGGTATCGTACGCCTCTCGGTTCGTCGTCGAAGAGCCGCTACTACCCGCGGGGTCATGCGGATGCACTCAGTATCGGCATATTCGGCTCGTCGTCGTCTGTTCGCAGCATTGCTAGCGCCTACAGGCTTATGACCTCTACGCATACGACAACGACTACCACTATGGAAAATAAATACTGAAACTTAATTATGTGTCCGTCGATGCTCACCTGCAGCTTCGCCATTCAAGTCTTGAGTGCAAACGTCCCCAAATTTTTTGAAGATCGTAATCATCGCGCCCTTCAGCTTGTTCCAGTTCTCTTTCATTATTTTTTGCCTCTGAAACTCCGGACAAACATTCCGACGCTTCATCGACGACGTTGTTCGTGGCCTAGCTTTCTGCTTCGCCTATCTAGACGACATTCTAGTCTTCTCTCGAAAGAAAGAGGATAACCGCGAGCACCTGCGCCAACTTTTCCAGCGTCTCGACGACCACGGCTTACAGAGCGACTTCCAGAAGAGCCCGCTCAGCGCCCCCGTCGTTACCTTCCTCAGCCATAAACTCTATTCAGAAGGAACAAGACCCTTGCCTCACCGCATCATAGCAATGAAAAACTATGCTCAGCCTACTACCGCACAGAACTAAGAATAGGCAGAATCTGAGATAGTTGAGTCATAGTTGAATAAATAGTGGTCAGCCTAAATTTAACTAAGAACACATACAAAAACGAAACAGGAATCCCAAGCGCAGTTACTACTAACTGAATTTTCTTACGACTCGCCTTGTACATTTATACACTCCTAGCCACGTGGTCCAGGTGCAGCAGTACGCAGAAATAGTTTCTATTTATCGGTTTGCGCAACCGACGCAGTGCTAACACAATCGTCGACGTCCTTTTCATTTTCCATAAAAACAGTGATAGGCTTGGCGAGAAATCATCGAAACGATGAAACTGACCCTCAGGGTGACCCCTGAGGGTCACCCTGAGGGGTCCCTCTCTCAGAGGTAGATAGGGGCTGAGGAGACGTTTCAAACTCTGAGCACTGCCACATGGTTCAAGAGGAAGTACTCGATGTGGTCGTATGTTCGTTGTCCACATCACGTTCCGGCTAGGCGTTGTTGTAATCATCATCATCATCATCAGCCTGTCTACGCCCATTGCAGGGCAAAGCCTCTGCCATTATTCTCCAATTACCCCGGCCCTGTGCTAACTGCGACCAATTTATCCCCGCAAACGTCTTGATCTCATCTGCCCATCTAATTTTCTGCCGCCCCCCGCAACGCTTGCCTCCTCTAGGGATCCACTCTGTTACCCTTAATGACCAACGGTTATCTTACCTCCGCATTACATTCCCTGCCCACGTTCATTTCTTCTTAATTTCTACTAATATGCCCTTAACACGCGTTTGTTCCCTGACCCACTCCACTCTCTTCTTGTCCCTTAATGTTACAGGTATCACCTTCCGCTCCATTGCCCGCTGAGTCATTCTCAATTTAAGTTGAACCCTCTTAGTGAGCCTCCAAGTTTCTGCCCGTAGGTGAGTACCGGTAAGATGCAGCGGTCATACACTTTCTTCTTCAGGGACAATGGTAGGCTGCCATTCATTATCTGCGAATGTCTGCCGTATGCACTCGACCCCATTCTTATCCTTCTAATTATCTCTGCCTCGTGGTTGGGATCTGGGGTCACAACTTGGCCTAAGTAGATATATTCGCTTACCACTTTCACTGCCTCGCCGCCTATCTCAAACCGCTGTGCTGTCCTGAGGTTATTGATCATTACTTTGGTTTTCTGCATATTAATTTTCAGGCCCACGGTTCTACGCTGTTTGTCCAGTGCGGTAAGCATGCTTTGCAATTCGTCCCCCGAGTTACTTAGCAAGGCAACGTCATCAGCAAATCTGAGGTTACTGAGGTATTCTCCTTTTAACCCTTACTCCCACCTGTTCCCAATCCAACGTTCTGAATACTTATTGTAAAGATGCTGTCAATAACATCAGACAGATTGTGTATCTTTGTCTGACGCCCTTTCTTATAGGTATTTTACTGCTCTCTGTATGGAGGACGATGGTAGCTGTGGGCCCATTGTAGATATCCTCTAGTATTCTTACATAATGCTCATCTACCCCCCGGTTACGTAATGACTGAATGACTGCTGTGCTTTCGACCGAGTCAAATGCTTTCTCATAATCTATGAAGGCTATATATAGGGGTTCAGTATACTCATCGCAATTCTCTATCACCTGATGTATCTTGTGAATATGGTCTATTGTTGAATAGCCTTTACGGAACCCTGTTTGTTCTTTAGGTTGACTGAAATTTAAGGTTGCAGAAATTCTGTTAGCGATTACCTAGGTAAGTAACTTGTAGACGATTGACAGTAAGCTGATTAGCCTGTTTTTCAAGTCTTTCATGAGACCTTTCTTATGGATTAGGATGATGTTCGCGTTCTTACAAGATTATGGTACAAGATTCCGGCTAGGCGTCGTAGGACGGCACTATGATCCACGTTGTCGAATGACCCCTTGAGATCCAAGGCGAGCATGGCTCTTAGGGAGTGGTGGGAGGCTGGAGCTAGGATGTTTTTCTTCAACTGGATCAGCAGTTCTTCTGTTCCAAGGTGCCTGCAGAATCCGTACATGGTGTTTGGTATCTGGTCTGTGTGGTCCTTGGGCTGTTGAAGCCTCACGAGTATGACGCGCTCTAAAATTTTGCCCACACACGAAGTGAGATATATCGGCCTCAGGTTGTTGATGTGAGGAGATTTGTCCTGTTTAGGCATCATCTGGACTTCCGTGGTTTTCCATGCGACAGGGAGTTTGCCAGAGCGCCAATAGGAGATAAATAATCTGTGAGGCTTTGCATGGCTCTGTCGTCGAGGTTTGCCAGGATTTTGCACGTGATTTTATCTTGCCCAGGTGTGCTGGCTCACTTGCTTTCGGCGATGGCTGCTGGATCGTCGTGTAGGTATATGTCCCAGTCGAGCAAGGAATTGGGGATACCAGTGTATGGTGAAGATGGGGATCCTTTCCGGTCCTTCAGGTATTTGGTTGTAAGATCTCGAATCAGGTCTTCCATTGTGCCCGTGTAGGAATGAAGAGTTTTAGTTGCGGTCCGGCTGCTTTCGCCGTTGCTTTTGAGCGCCGTTGCTTTTGAGCAACCGCGATGTCTTCGGGGTGGCTATTGTTCCCCGATGACCGTCCCACATTGACAACCAGCTTTCTTTCCATAGCGAATTTGCGTATTCTGCCGCTTCCTTGTTAAGTTGTGCTATACCCAGCTTGAGTTTTCTGTTTTGTCGCTGCTTTTCCCACCTCCGCGTAAGGCTGCGTCGTGCTTCTCGAATATGAAACAATTTGGCGTCGATGGACGGGATTTCGTAAGATGTGGTTATTGTTTTTGTGGCGGTCTTCATGTCTTGAATGAGTTCATCGGCTCACTGGTTATAACAGAGGTACGGCGGCAGAATATCGCGCTACCTCCGGATTTAGCGGAATCTGTCCCAATCAGTGATAAGTGTCCAACCACAATGGCCATTGTAGTTCATACCCTTAACCTGTATTTGGATAATGCAATGCTCTGGCCCTAAATATTCTGTTGTGTTGATCCAGGTGGCTTCCTGGATGATGTGAGTGACTTACAGGTCAGGGCATGTGTCCCTCGTCACACTGTTTCTAGCCCTTGTGGGTGTATTGAGGTCGTTGATAACTGTAAGGTCTTCTTGATCTATCTCCAAACTTCTGCAAACTTCTCTTATTGCTGTAGCAATAGCCCCACAGCTGATGAGCAGCGTTCAAGTCACCTAGTATGAGAACTGGGGAACCACCAGCAATTTGAAGCGCGGTTTTGATGGTGTCTTCAATTTCCCAGTGCTTTTTCGCTGGCCAGCAGTACATGTTGAATATAAACAGGCTGTTCTTCTTCTGCGAGGAATTTGGGATAAGCTGAGTGAGCGTGTGGTGACACTTTTTGTGGGAGAAGGTGCTGCGTGGACGCTATGGATTTACGAATATAAAGTTGCTGTAGATTTTCCTGTCGGATCAATATGTCATACATGTCCCGGTAATTTAGTTGGGACATTGTATTCTTGAAAGACAGCACATCCGGGGGTAAGGTCCAAGTTGATAGGTATTGCTGGAGCATCGAAGCCTTGTTTTTGAACGGAATACAGTTCCATTGCAGGACTCCAGTATCAAACTGCTGATTACATTGTGGGTCCATCGCTAAGAGAAGTAGGGTCTTGGATTTCAACTGTCGACGACCGGGAGTATGATGATTAGCTCTTTCGGAGAGAGCTGCTTCCTATGTTCTCTACACGGGCCTGAAATTTTTTTGAGCGTTTATTTTGCCACAGGGCAAACATAAGGGGTATCAGCTGATGATGAGGACAGTTTGTTAGATGAATATGAGAATGTTCGCTTCGCTTATAAAGTCTAGGATGGAACGATGATGGCGCCCATTTATCTATGTGTTGTATGCGGATGCGTCGTGTACGCGGAGGCCCGTCGCCGCAAGATGTCGCAGTCTCGTAGGACGCAAAGCGAGGCAAGACCACAGCAAGTGGTGTATGTCGGCTATTGCATCGCTGCGGTGGCAAACTGTGCAACCGGGGTCTGCAAAACAACCTTTGAAGTTAGGCCATTGGCGGGTCACGGTGGGAGTTAAGGCCACCCTCACCCGGATCCTCCTAAGCGCAACCTCTTCAGCACGGGTGAGACACGGGGGGAGGGTGGCAGCACACGGTGGAATTAAAACACGTGTGCGGCGCCGGAGGTGTTCCTTTCGAGTCAGCAGGAGAGTCGCAAGATCCAGCTCTAACCGGGAAGTCGGAGATGGAATGGAGACTGCTAGCCGGGCTGCAGCGTCTGCCTTGCAGTGGACCATGAGTAGGTCATGCGGGACGCATTCAATCAGTATCTTGTGAACAATTCGTGCCGCAAGGTGGTGAATACACTGAGCCAGCATAGGGCTACGGCTCATTAACTGTAGTAAGCGGGCTGCTTAAAGGGCACCGGTGCGAATTACGATGCAAGCCCCTGGCCGCAAACTGAGTCCGGTTAGAGCCAGGAGAACCTCTCTAATGGCTACAAGTTCCGCACAGAATGATGCTGCAGGTTCCCGGACTTTAAATCTGGATGTCGTACTGACGACTGGGTGGCTAGCGCAATGAATGGCAGTGGCAATCACAGTGTCATCATTACTGGCATCTGTATATAATATGGTGGAGCCGAGTGGATGGTGGCTATCCATGTCGGTGATGCGTTGTTGAAGGGCAGTCGCCGAATTGTTCGACTGTGGGCGACAAAGGTCAGTTGGCTTGTTGCCGCTCAATTGCACGAACTACCACGGGGGAAGCACTCACTGTGGTAGTGCTGGCAGGGTATGCGAGACGGCGTAAGCTATTATTACTTGCGCAGAATCACACAATGAAGCCTTCAGTTCTCGAGCTTCGCGACGTTCATGAACACGTTCATCCAACGTGTTCATTGATTGATTGATTGTAGGGTTTAACGCGCCGACGCAACGCAGGCGATGAGGCACGCCGTAGTGGAGGGCTCCGGATTAATTTTGACCACCTGGGGATCTTTATCGTGCGCCGAAATCTCGTACACACGGGCGTTTTTGCTTTTCGCCTCCATCAGAAAAGCGGCCGCCGCGGCCGGGAATCGAACCCGCGACCTCGTGCTCAGCAGCGCAACACCTTAGCCACTGAGCCACCGCGGCGGGTATCCAACGTGTTCAATTGGGCATGTTCCTGGAGAGCAACTATAGGGGTGATGCGTGGCAGCGCAGTAATTGCTCTCATTGCCTCTCCGTTAATTGCTTCCAGTCGATCCTACTGCGCTGCCGTCAAATGCTTGAACTGAGCAGAGTAGCCCAAGCGCGGTTGTAATACTGATCTCACTATTTGTCGCACCACGTGTGAGCTGTCTCCATCATTTGGGAGCGATACGGCGTATTAGTGCTTGCTAGCGTTTGAGCAGCTTGGCCTGAGCTAGCCAAGCTGGCGCCGTTCCTGAATGGTGTATCAACCCTAGGACTTTGACTGTTGGGTTTTCATGCAGTGGTTGCCCAGCCAGTTGAAGACGGATAAGACAAGCAGCAAGCCTTCGGCGGCCCCAGTGGTTTGCAACAGATGTGTATGTTGTTTTGCTTGGTGAAAGCTGAAGGCACCCCGAAGAGGCAAAAGCTGCGGTCCCATCTGAGACTGATTGCAGGCAACTCGCTTGAGTTTCCAGATCATGGTGAGCGCTCCACACGGTGATGTCATCGGTGTAAATGAGAAATTTAACATCCGGTACATCGTGAAGGCGCCATGCCAGTGGAATGAACTCCGTATTAAACAAGGTCGGAGCCAATATCGATCCTTGGGACACACCACGTACAGGTACAAAGACCCAAGAGCTTCTCCGTGAAGGTGTATGGCAAATGTCCTGTCTTGAAGAAATGAATGGACGAACTGCCGCACCCGCATGGGAAGGTGGAGCATATCAATTGAGTCCAGTACAGCAGCATGACTGATGTTGTCATAGGCTTTTTGGATGTCCATTGTCAGGATGGTTGGTGCGCCAGGCTGGTTGAGCAGCCCGAAGGACGTGCCCGCAAACACGTCCCGCACACGCCTGCCACGGGGACTTGATACGGGGTAACCCCACTCGGAATGAGGCGCATTAAAGTCCCCACCCACCAAAATCCGGCCCAATGGGTAGTGCTGCCGGATAGCCAATAGCCAGCCTAAATTGATGTGTGAGGGAAAGCCCCATGCTGGCCGCACGTAGCAAGAAGCGACAATCACTGTTGCCCTTGTAATTTGGACTGCGACTTCCACTACCTCCTGATACGAGTTGCACCACGGTTCCAAGGAGAGTTGAATTTCCGGGTAACATGCCGGAACATACACGGCCGCCTTGCCTGTAGGCGCCGCTGCGTGCACACGGTGATCGACCATAGATGGGGTACATGGCCACTGAAACCCCAAAAAGCAGGTAGAGCGTTTATTTCTTAAAGAAGCAGAGCCCAGACGTGTTGCTGGTTGTTGAGGATACGAGTCTTTAGCTCACCAATCTTTGATGACAGGCCCTGCAGTTCCACTGTAAGACGACGGATACAGGTGGAGTCGCCATGGTGATTAGGAGTCGAAGCGCTCCAGGAGAACTTATGTCAGGTGGGATAGCTGGTCAACCATAAAACGCAAGATTGACGAGGTCGAATTGTCGGGAATCGCGGACGACTTTCGGGGTCCGAAATATGGCGGCGGATGGCGCATCGTACATGGGGGTGTTGCGGACAGGTCTGTGCATTGGTCTGTTCGTTTGCGGAGTAAAAGTAACTCTCGGTGCCGCCGGAGTTTAGTGACCTCTTATAAGAGGTTAGCGATTTCATTGTCAATAGCAGCCGTGGTGACATCATCCGGCTCTGGTATAGGTGTAGGCTGCTGGGAATTCTTTTGGCGGCGGCCACCTCCTCGCCGCACAGCGTCGCTGTACAGTAGTGGTTCTGAGGTACAGAACGCAAATTTAGGGAGGTCAGGCCAGTATTCTTAGTCCCACTGGAGGGCCGAAAACCGGCTGGTTGTTGGTACGGCAAATGTGTTTGCGTTCACTTCTTTGAGCTTGTAGTTTTGACGACGACGTAATGTCTCGGTTGCCTTTCGCTTGGTCGGGCACGTAGGCGATGTCATGTGGTGATCATTACTTTTGCAGAGATCACGCTGGTAAGACACTTGGCTCTCAGGCATTTCTTCATCCTGGCATGAGGAAGAGCAGGACTTGCGCATATGACCAGGTCGAAAGCACTTGTAGCAGTACAAAACACAGGCTTGGAGGGTTGAGGTCGCAAAATGCAACCGTAGTAGTACAAGCAGGCTGGGGGTGTAGGAGGTCCTTGCCGCGTTACGAGGCAGGAGCCCTTTTTTTCCATGTAGCGTGCTGCTATGATGCGGTGCGTAGGGTAGTAAAGCTCACTCTGGAGCACCGCCTGATCTTCGTTGCAGTCGACACCGTACACAACGTAGCGTTACAAGTCAGACCCTTGAACTAGGTACACCTGCACGGGGACCACGTCTTGAGGTATGATCGTTATGCACTTCAGAATTTGCAGGCGACCCACTGCAGCCAATGTCGGGAACCACACAGCAATGGTGTGTGACTTCGGCCGAGCAGCGAAGCCGCGAAAGTATTTGGTGCCGATGCAGGAACCAAAGTCGCTTGTAGAATTCGGTTTGGAATGGTTACAAGGCTTTTTGGTGTCAAAGCCTTAATCGTGGCCTTTTACTGGACTGATCCAGGTGTACAATCGACTGGGTGGTCCATGGTCAGGCACGAACGCTTCTCTTGGAAACCATGAGGGGGTAATGTCTTTTCCGAATCTCGTTTTGGCTGCTTATAGCCGACGCGGCTGTTTGAAGACAGGTCTTGTGTCTTGTTAACTGACGTAGTCGGCTTGTTCACCTGAACCTGCGATACGGTTTGGGTTTCATCGCGAAGGGTGGGTTGTGATTTATTGGCACGGACGGATCGGAAACCGAGTCACTCACCGACTGGTGTGCTTCGGATGTTGGTGCCGTGCCGACAGCATCGCAGCTTTGTCCGGGTGCAGCCGTAGCATCCGTAGCTGGTTGGGTCACCGTCGTAAGAGCTCCCAGCGGAGGCGGAGACGGCCCCGCCGAATCCCCGCCGGGTAAGCTAGCCCTAACCACTGCCCAATGATCATGGGCTTCCGTGACGCCAAGGAAATCGACAGATGACAGGGATACTGGCAGCGGGCATGTGTCCGTTACCTGTTCTGACGATGTACACGCGATTTTCTTGGCGTAGGGGAGATATTTCCGTGGGGTGCGAGATTTTCCTGCAGAGCGATATGAAACCGCTTCGGATGCCTTCTTCTTCTTCGTCTTACATCGGGCCTGAAGTTGTTCTATTTGAGCCGTTTGTTGGTCTATACGGTCTGATTGTACGTCAATCGGCGCTCCTTGTTGTGTGGGGAGTTCTTTTAGTTGAGCGATCTGCGGACATTCTTATGCGAGTTGTGCACTACTTTGGTTCTGCAGAGTTGTAACAGATGCTACGTAGTTGGGTCAGGCTCCTTGATCTGTCGGGTTGAGCTGGGATTTCCATTCGTCTCAACAAGAGCTGGCTATGCCTTCCCTTGTATTTCTGGCATTGTCGCCGTGCTTGGCCAAGCACTGGCCTCCTGAACAAGAGGAGGGGAATTGATCGTTAGGGCTTTGGGCGAAGTGTCCATAGCAGAGTTACTTTATTCCAGACGCTTCTCCGGCCGTTCGCGTTTCATGGGATTGAATTTTTCACATTTCCTGCGAAGCTCGGCTAGCTCGACACACATCTGATCAACGTCTCTCTCGAAGCGCTCACAATTTTGGCATAACGCCTGCTTAATAGGTATAATCATCATCATCACCAGCCTGTCTACGCCCACTACAGGACAAAGGCCTCTCCCATTATTCTCCAATTACCTCGGTCCTGTGCCAACTGTGACCCATTTATCCCCGCAAACTTCTTGATCTCATCTCCCATCTAACTTTCTGCCGCCCCCTGCAACGCTTGCCTTCTCTAGGGATCCACTCTGTTACCCTTAATGACCAGCGGTTGTCTTGCCTTCGCATTACATGCCCTGCCCATGTCCATTTCTTCTTAATTTCAACTAATATGTCTTTAACACCAGTTTGCTCCCTGACCCACTCCGCTCTCTTCTTGTCCCTTAGTGTTACACCTATCATTTCCCGCTCCATTGCCCGCTGAGTCGTTCTCAATTCAAGTTGAACCCTCTTAGTGAGCCTCCAAGTTTCTGCCCCGTAGGTGAGTACCGGTAAGATGCAGTTGTCATACACTTTCTTCTTCAGCGACAATGGTAGGCTGCTATTCATTATCTGAGAATGTCTGCCATATGCACCCCACCCCATTCTGATCCTTCTAATTATCTCTGCCTCATGGTTGGGATCTGGGGTCACAACTTGGCCTAAGTGGATATATTCGTTTACCACTTCCACTGCCTCGCCACCTATCTCAAACTGCTGTGCTGTACCGAGGTTATTGATCATTACTTTAATTTTCTATATATTAATTTTCAGGCCCACGGTTCTACTCTGTTCGCCCAGTGCGCAAAGCATGCTTTGCAATTCGTCCCCCGAGTTACTTAGCAAGGCAACGTCATCAGCAAATCTGAGGTTACTGAGGTATTCTCCATTAACCCTTACTCCCACCTGTTCCCAATCCAACGTTCTGAATACCTCTTGTAAGCATGCTGTGAATAACATTGGAGAGATTGCGTCTCCTTGTCTGACACCCTTCCTTATAGGTATTTTACTGCTCTCCCTATGGAGGATGATGGTAGCTGTAGAACCATTGTAGATATCCTATAGTATTCTTACATAATGCTCATCTACCCCCTGGTTCCGTAATGCCTGAATGACTGCTAGGGTTTCGACCGAGTCAAATGCTTTCTCATAATCTATGAAGGCTATATATAGGGGTTCAGTATACTCAGTGCACTTCTCTATCACCTGATTGATCGTGTGAATATGGTCCATTGTTGAATAACCTTTACGTAACCCTGCTTGTTCTTTAGGTTGACTGAAATCTAAGGTTGCAGAGATTCGGTTAGCGATTACCTTGGTAAATACCTTGTAGACGACTGACAGCAAGCTGATCGGCCTGTAATTTTTCAAGTCCTTCATGTCGCCTTTCTTATGGATTAGGACAAATTTCGCGTTCTTCCAAGATTCCGGTACCATTGCGGTCATTAGGCATTGCGTATACAGGTTTGCCAGTTTTTCAAGTACAATTTCTCCCCCATCCTTCAAGAGGTCTGCTGTTATCTGATCCTCACCAGGTGCTTTGCCCCCTTTCATTTCTTTCAAAGCCTTCCTTACTTCTTCGGTCGTTACTGGTAGGATGTCTATCTCCTCTGAACTACTGTCTCGTTCGGAATTATCCTGTATGTCCCAGATCCCTATAGAACTCCTCGGTCACTGTGACTATTTTGTCCCTATTCGTGATGACATTGCCTTGCTTATCCTTAAGTGCATACATCTGATTTTTCCCCACGCCAAGACGTCTCTTCACTGCTTTCAGGCTACCTCCGTTTTTACAGCGTATTCGATCCTATCCATATTATACTTCCGTATGTCAGCTGTCTTGCGCTTATTGATTAACTTCGAGAGCTCGGCTAGTTCTATTCTGTCAGCTGCGGTGGAGATTCTCATGGTTTGCCGTTTCCTGATTAGATCTTTCGTCTCCTGTAAAAGTTTACCAGTATCCTGTCTAGCCATAGTGCCCCCGACTTCTACTGCACATTCCGTGATAATGCGTGTAAGGTTGTCGCTGGCTTCCTGTGTCGTAAGCTCGGCTTCCTCGTTAAGAGCGGAATATCGGCTCTGCAGCGCGATCCTGAATTCTTCTACTTTACGTCTTACTGTTAGCTCATTTATGGGTTTCTTTCGTACTAGCTTGTTGCGGTCCCTCCTCAAATCTAGCCTAATTCGAGATCTTACCATACGTTGGTCACTGCACCTTGCCCCTCCGAGCACTTCTACATCCTGCACGACACCAGGGTTATCGCATAATATGAAGTCTATTTCATTTTTGTGCTCCCCATTCGGGCTCCTCCAGGTCCACTTGCGACTCTCCCGTTTACAGAAGAATGTATTCATTATGCGGAGGTTATTCCGTTCTGCAAACTCAACTAGTAGGTCCCCCCTGCTATTTCTACAGCCCAGACCATAGTTCCCAACTGCCTTGTCTCCAGTCTGATTCTTGCCTATTTTAGCATTGAAGCCCCCATAACTACGGTATACTGTGTTTTTACTTTAGCCATTGCCGATTCAACATCTTCATAGAGGTGCTCCACTGCTTGGTCGTCGTGGCTGGATGTGGGCGCGTAGCCCTGCACCACCTTGAGCTTGTACCTCTTATTGAGCCTAATTATAAGACATGCTGCCCTTTCGTTAATGCTATAGTATTCGTCTATGTTGCCAGCTATGCTTTTATTGACTAGAAATCCCACTCCCAGTTCTCTTCTGTCCTCTAGACCACGGTTACATACGAGTCCATTGTTCAGCACCGTAAAGGTTTCGCCTGCCCTCCTAACCTCGCTAAGCGCTATTACATCCCATTTAATGCCCTCTAATTCCTCGAACAACACCTCGAGACTTGCTTCGCTAGATAAGGTTAGCGCGTTAAACGTTGCCAGGTTCAGATTCCATTGGCGGCCTGTCCGGATGCAGGGATTCTTAGCACCCTCTGCTGCGTCACAGGTCTGACCGCCACCGTGGTCACTTGCTTCGCGGCCGCTGGGGACTAAGGGCGGAGGGTTAATTGGCGTATTCATGGGAGGTTGTGGCCGTTACTACACCAGGGTGGCCAATCCTGCTCTGGTGAGGGAGTGCATTACCGGAAATGGTCGCCGGGGTCAGGTCGCACCCCAAGCCCCTTTGTGCAATTCCATCAATACGCGGATTTTTTTTTATTCCGGTGGGATATGTCCGGCACCGGGATTCGAACCACGGTCCTTCTACACGCGAGGCGGGTGTTCTACCTCTACGCCATCACTGCATCCTTAATAGGTATGCGCTGGGTTATCTTACAGGGAGAACGGTGCAAGCAGTGAGAGAAGAGATGTTAGCCCAGCTCACCTGCCTACTGGTGCTGCCACCCCTTGAAGAACGGCTGCTGTATCTTGACTGGGACCGGGAACTCGATCGAGAGTTCCTTCGCAATCAGGAGGAGGAGCCCCGGCGGACAGTGGTGTTCCCGATTCTCCGTCGACGGCGACCATGTGTTGTTGCAGGCTGCTGTTGGTCCCCCGGAGCCTGGGGCCTTCGCTCCGGCTCCTTTTGTCGCTTGACGCACGGTCATCCGAATCGCTGCTGGCAGACCATTGATAGCGTGAGATGCTCCCCCTTGCACAGGAAACAGCAGGACTTGCGCACCTGGCCAGGTTTCACAGGTGGGGCACGCCCGCAAGTTGTGGCATGGACAGGCCGTGGATCGATGGCCCATTAAATAGCAGATGGTACATCAGGAACCATCTTCCTAGACAAGTAGCAATGGTGTTCAGCTACGAGGTGGTATACGTAAAACGGCACCTTTTTCCCAAGGTTTATTACGATTACTGTAGTTGAATTTCTGAGCCTTCTACAGGCGATGAACTCAAATCCGGGAACGAAGATGTTCTAGAGAATTTCTTGGCTTGAGTAGTGCAGGGGGATGCGTGGATGACCCCCTTGACTGAATCGTCTGGGACGAGACCGTAAAGTTGGACTGGGTAGATGGTCCCTCCAAACGTAACTTGTTTGAGGTCGTGGAGCGCTTTTGCTGCGTAGCGGTGGGATGTGCTCATATTTTGGACACCGTCGATGCTAAGAAGGAACTCTGCCTTGCGCCACGTGAGCTTCGTTGCCCGGAGTGGGACTTCCGAGAGCTCCGTTCGACTAACTTTGGCGGGATTAAGACCTCCCTGGGGTCTCATAACGAGCTTGCAGTCGTTTGAAGGGAGGGGATATGGCTTTGGCTTGCCGGTGGGTTGAGCGGTAGGCTTCAGTGCCGGCTCAGTCGGGGTTACGTTTCGCTGCTGAGTGGTTTTCTTCATGCGGTGTCGCTGGGCTCGACTCATGACGTCGATCCATTTCAAGCTTGCATCACCCGCAGATGAGCATTCCGGTATGTAATCCCTTTCATCGGATGTCTGGTAGGCCGTGATGTTCTCGGCATCGCTTGGGTTTTCGTGCAGGTGGCTTGGCGGAAGGGGGGAGCACGCTATGGCACTCGGCACTGTGCGCACTGTTCGCTACGCCTACCCCAATGGAAGTAGGCCTAGCTCGCCGATGAGGAAATTTGGCCGTGAATTAGTTGAATATTCACTTACGGCCAAGCAGTTAGTATGTTTGCTCGCACGGTAACTTCACGACACGATGGGTTGGTTGCAAACGTCCATACGTTGGGAATTTCGCGTCTCTAAATGGAATTCTGCAGATCCCATGCCAGGCACGGAATCACTGTTCCAAAAGAGCGCAAAGGAATGATCGAGTGCTTCTACCGACCGCTCAAAGCAGCCATGACGTTGCCCCCTAGCTAAACCTGGTACGAGGCCCTCCCGGCCGTGCTCTCGGTCTGTGCACCACCTCCAAACTTAAATTCCGGCCATGTATGCAGAGCTCGCCTACGGCGTACCGCTTCGGCTACCCTGGACATTTCTTTCCAGCCCAACATCTGACATCACCAGCTCGGACCCGATCGACCTTGTCGTCGGCTTCGGTGCACTGCGCCCATCGCCGGCAGCCCATCATGCCTACTCCTTCCGTTTTAAGTACTCGGCAGCATGCACACATGCCTTTCTCTGCGACGAAATTGTACCTGTGCCTTTATAACCACGTCCCCCGGGCCATACCAAGTCATTCGTCGCGACGACAAAACCTTCACCCGGCAAATCAATGAGAACGACGTCCGCGTCTCCATCGACTGACTGAAGCCGTCATGCTCCCTCTCCCAATACACGCCAAACCCCTGCGTGACTCAGTAATCTGTCCACAACAACTTTCGCCCTTCAGCCTGCGCCCTACATAACCCGATCTGGACGCCTGGTTCGGTTTACGAATTGTCGTCAGCCCTGAGTGCTTCCCTCAGCGGGGGACACGGGGGTGGTGACCGACGCACGTGATTTCTGAAAGGGAGTGCCGGCGACGAGGATGGTGAATGAGATGCCCGTCCGATCCCTTAATTGTATATCTAGAGGCAGCGGAGTGTGAGAAAGATCACCTTGATCACTAGTAAGTGCGTGAAGCGCGCCTTCCACTATGCGAACGACCCCAGATGCAAAACTGCTAGACACAGTTGCTCTAATGCGGTTTGAGTGGAAGCATCTACGCTTCTTCACAGCTGTAAGACGTGGTAGAAATCTCTTAATTTTGACCGGCCGATTTTCCAGTGTGTCTTCACAGCCATCATTGTCAAATCAGTACGGAACAAGTTTCGAGGAAAGCGCCGCTTTTAACTGCTTCGTTACAGAATCGACAGAAATCGGCCGAGAAAGCTCAGATCATGGCATAAAGTTTTTGCATTATATTGTGGTAACGTAATTAGGCGATGTGTTATGTTCGCTTGAATGACCTTTTAAAAAAGAAGTGTTAGCGCTGAATAGGCGGCACATTAGGCCGGAAATTAGGAACTACGCACTACCTCAATGGCGCTGGTTACGATT
Organism: Haemaphysalis longicornis; assembly: GCF_048455015.1. NCBI lineage: Eukaryota > Metazoa > Arthropoda > Arachnida > Ixodida > Ixodidae > Haemaphysalis > Haemaphysalis longicornis. Next base: position 121,381,413 of record NW_027526445.1, on the reverse strand, counting down.
AAGTTTGTATCGTCGATTTTCTTCTGTGTAGTCTGTTTTGCGCTAACATTATTTTTTTTCATGATCAGCAATACAACGCGGAAGTCCAGTGGAATAACAAAGTCGTTACCTTACCTGGGTTGGGCGGTGGTAGGCTCGTACAAGCCAGCTGCAAGACAAAAGAATCGTAATTAATAGAAGAAGCGAATTTTATTCAATATATGTACGCATGCAGCACATAATTAGCGGGCTGTTATTTTATTCGTCATGGTTTCGTAAACGAGAATTTCTGCTAAATTGACGTTTGAGAGGCAATAACGAGACAGTAAATGTAGCAAGATTTTCATGCCACCATCCTAATCATGTTCAGTGGAACTGAAACTTTTCTTTAGGCTCGTTACTGACGAAAGAAGAAGGAAAGCCAGCCATACAGATTAGTGAATGGGGTAAAAAGACACGGCAGCACAAGAGTATTGTCGTCATTATGCTGCTAATAATTATGCGTAATATTCAGACTATTGTTGATCTTGCCGGAAGGCTCTAACGGACACATATTAGGACACATAAACATAGCCCTGTCGGCGAAAACCTCGAAATCCAAGTACATGGGGCCACAGCTAAGTGGCTCTTCGAAACTATCAAGCAACAAATCTGGAAACAAATAGCAGGGACCTGTTTAATCGTGTCTAAATGCAGCATTTATAATTAATATATTATTAAGTTGGCGATCTCTAGTTGAATATGAACCTTTCTTTGAACCTCCAATTGTCATCATTATGCACAATCGCATGGACGCCGCTATGCACTGTTATACGTGATTGTGCATAGTGAAATGGTTATAGAAAAATGTGCGGCTCATATTACAGTGCGTCTACCGATGCGAACAATTTGTTTTTGTATGCCTCGTGTAGCACGTCGTAAGTTCCTAAGGTGGCCATAGGGTTTAAGGACGGTGTCTGTAGGATTGTCTATAGCGTTGTGAATCCTCGGATCTGCTTTCACCTTGTTAAGACGAAGAAGCTGTTCCTGGAAACTGAGTGGGATTTACTGTCCTTCCTCCTTTTTTATGTGTCTGTTTCACAGAAGACTTCGTTAAATCGTGAGTGGTGCCCCTTCTGTTTCATTTGTCTGAGTTCATAAAATCGTGGAGCCGTATAGGCACCTGGAGGTAATGCGAATTGGTTCGTTCGGTTTTCGTTCGGCTTTCGATCGGGTTTCGTTAATTCTAGTCTTGACTGATTTGCAGCTTAGTCAAGTCCTTCGTTAGACCGCACCAAGAGTTGGATCTTGATGTTGGAGTTGGACAGACTAACCCGGTTTTTCGTAAGCACTTCGTTAGCAAGACGCGTTCCACCGAAGCCCTTGAGAGTACTGCCGTGTTGTACTTGAGGAAAAGTCGGTTCAGTCCCTCGAAGCTCTCCATCTGCGACAGCGAGTAGTCAACGGGTACCAGCTGGCACCGTAACACCTCATCCTGCGCCTCGGCTGGAAGAGTTCGGTGGGCGGTGGTGCGGGGGGAGCGCGTCTGTGCGCGCATGCGTCGTAGCTACCCGTGCGCTGCGTAGCGCTCAACAGTAACGGCGGCAGGGCGTGTACACGTGATAACGGCGTGGTGGGTGCGTTGAAAGTTCGCGCGCTTGTGTACGGAAGTGTGCGCATGCGCGTCTCTCCCCCGTACTCCTCTCCCTCGAACGCGGGCCGTGTGTATATAAGCGGCGGAGCGAACGTTCGCAATTCAGTCAAGGGCGTCTTTGCTTGGCTTTCGCTTGACTTGACGCTTTGCTTGACAGCATCAAGCAATAAAGCCAGAGTTTGACTTCACACTCGTTGCCTTCGCTTCTCCTTCATTCAATAAGTAAAAATAAAACAGACGAAATAACAATTAAGCATTCCCAAACCATACCCAAGTACGCAACATTCACGCGATACCCCCACCACTCTGCGACGCATTTACTCGAGTTCCCCCCGTAGAAAGATGCGGGCGGGTTTTTATTTTTTTTTCTTGGTAACGAGCTGAATTTTTCGCAATTAACCCTACACTCAGCACAGTTGACGCGACAACCTTGGAAATGAGCAAAATTATATTTCTACCGTGACAATTTTACTAAGCAAACGCACGGAAAATAGCAAAAACGACAGAAACAGCACCGGTGGGTATGCAGAGGTTATCCTTAAGTTTTTCTCATTTACGTATTCAACCATCATCCGCACCCGCAAATACAACGAGTAAATAGTACCCTTGCCTGTCGATGTTTCGGTTAGCACCAAAACACTGGGTCATAGTAACAGAGAGAACAAAGGAAAGGCCCAAAGGAAACAACAGCAGCAACTTCCTGGGATTTCGCGACGTTAAGCCTAACGTTACATTTGGAGCTCTGTTTCAATGCTGCAATGCTCTGCTTCCATTCTCCGCACTGTGACTGGGGATTCCGTCTTGAAATGAGCGTGGTCTAGTCGTCTTAGACCACATCACCCATGCCAGCTTTACACTTTTGAATGGCATTACTAGCCCAACACGCCCGTGTACCCACGTATGGACGCCCCCCTATTCACCTGACTTGTCGTGGTGGCTGGGTGCACAAACGGTATCCTGGCAACGTGAAGCTGACTGTTGGGGCAGCGGCCATCACCCCATTCACCTGGGCCTTATTCCAGAGTCGACGGGTCGTCGCCTTCGTCGCCGTTGCACAGTGGTGAACTGGGACATCTTCCGTTCCACACTGAATGCATCCTTCTCGGCGGCCATCCCGGACCCCATCGCTCTTTTTCGGCGTGTCCTCATGGACCCCTCTCAACATACGTGGGTAGAGGAGTCCAGCCCAAAGCCCGATTTTCGACTCCTGCAGCTATGGGCTCAGCGCAAGCAAGCTGAAGTAATATCCGCGCGGGAACCTTCGTCCATACCAGCCAGGCTTCAGTATCAGCGACGTACCGCTGCTGCCAGACGGCACGCAAAAAGGCTGTCGAGGCAGCGCTGGCTTGACTGGTGCGCCTCTCTAGGCCCACCTTCCTCAACGGTGTCTGTCTGGCGCACCTTTCGCGCCATGTAATCGAGCAGTCGGCCTCTGGATGCAGCTGCCAGCGCTTGTATTGTGTCAAACAAGGATCCGGCATAATTCGCCCCCGACGTTGCTCAGACCTTGTTTCCTGCATTTGCTCTTGTGCCAGTGACCATGCCGTCTCCGTTCCCCCCGCCTAACGATGTTGGATTACGGCCTATTAATGAAGACGTTTTGGGAATTCAGGCACCGTTCACAGTGGCTGAATTCCTGGCCGCGATCGATCACGCTAAACAGCGGACTGTTACGGGTCTTGACGGCATAACTTATGACGTGTACAAGAACATCGACGACCCAGCCCTCGTGCCGCTTTTGGACTCGGTTAATCAGGCGTGGCTCTCCGGTCAATTACCTGACTCTTGGCTTCGGGCGGATATTGTTCCCATTACACAACCCGGGACGCCACCACATGTACTTCAGAACTTGCGCCCCATCGCCCTGACATCGACGCTGTGCAAGTTGTTAGAGCGAATGCTTGCAACAGGGCTTAAGTGGTGGCTTGATACCTTCCAATGGTATCACCCGGCGCAAATTGGATTCAGGCCCTATCTCGGTAGTGAGGATGGGTTGGAATACCTCTCATCTATGGTTTTAGTTGGAGGCCGATTCCGCCGTATGAGATCTGTGCTCGCCATGGACATATGCAAGGCGTATGACAACGTTAGTCACGCTGCCATCCTACAAGTTCTAAATGGCCTTCACCTTCCAGACAAAGTCTGCGATTTCCTCCGATATTTCCTTCAACACGGTTCGTTTTCCATCCGCATCAACGGAGCAAGTTTCGGTCACTTTACACCAGTTCGAGGCATACCACAAAGGTCTGTTTTGTCTCCGCTTCTTCTCAACATCGTCAAGTTGCCGCTAGCTTGGCACCTTGCTTCAATCCGAGATCTATATTTCCTTATGTACGCGGATGACATTACGGTGTGGTCAGTGCATCCAGACCTGTGACGACAAGCCGAGTGCCTCCAGCAAGCACTAACAGACTGCCAGATATAGTGCGAGTATGCGGGCCTCACTCTCTCGCAAGAGAATACTGCTTTACTTCCCGTGGCCAACGCTTGGGTCCGCCGCCTCCTTGCAGTGTCTCCCATTTCACTGCAACTGAATGAGAACGACATACCCCTGGTTTACCGTCTTCGGGTTCTAGGACTAGAAATATCGGCATCAAGGTCAGCAGCTTAGTCACTCCGATCTGCTCAACAGAAAGCCGGGTAGATGCTCCACCTCGTTCGCTGCATCGCTCAGAAGTCTGGCGGGGCCTGCTGGACGATTGCCCGTCGCCTAGGGCGCCCCGTACTACAGCCACGGCTTGTGTACCTGGCCTAGTTCCAGCACATGACGCAAGCGGACTGGGCTTGGCTTGAGGCCAATTCCACCCCTACAAGCTGAAGCCCAGCTATACACGCTAGATGAGATTATTCATCAGCGTCGTTCCGCTCGCCTGCTAAAGCGTGGATATGTACGGGAGGCAGCAGCTCGCGCTGCATATATGGGCCAGGTTCCTGATACGATGCCAGCGTTTTCTGCGGCTAGTCTGCCCTGGCTCTACCATCAGGTGACGGGCAACAAGCCTCTGGCAAGGCTACATGTCCGAACCTCTGGCCTTCATGAACCTCGGGTTGCAGCCCTCCTTCATGTCGGTCACTGGGTGCCTGCGACGCGGCCACGAGTCATGCAGGCTTTCGTGGACACCTGGGCACGCGACTCCCTCGTAACCACAGCCTTGGCTTGTCTCTCTCACCCAACCTTAAACCAGTGCTGCGCCTACGAGACCCTCCGCCCTCTCCCAAGCCTGTTGGCAGGACTTACTGCTATTAGGGATGGTCTCCAAGCGCTTGCATTATAGTGAACTAGAAGTTCACTGTACTTGCATCGACAGTAACTACCGGCATGAAACTGGAAATTTACACGGACTCAACAACAGCGATACGTGATCTTCGTCGTGTTGCGCGAAGCACCAGCATTTCGGCACGTATTCACGCGACCTGGACACATACCCATGTCCTGTGCGTGTTTTGTGGGTTCGCCGGGACATGCTTCCTGTCCACATAGCGGCGGATCGTGCCTGTCACCGTATAGACCTTCCACGGCCGCTACCACTATTCCGGTGTCCACACTAGAAGAACTGCTTGTTTGAAAAAGAGAACCTCCGCCGCGCCACGCGTGCTTTACTTCCACCGCGTGGAACTGACCTCCCCAGTGGGCTCGCTCGCGGGGAGGAGGTCCTGCTGCGGACGCTTCGAGTTGGAGTGGCCTTATCCCCAGCAGTGACCCACGCTTGGCCTGCCCGCTATCACGCACCGTTTGCGGAGACCTGTCCCTTTTGTACGGTCGCTGCGTCCGAAGCCGACACGAGCCACCTTTTATGGACCTGCCCTGCCCTTCATACGTCTTGCCCGCAACAAATCCGGGGCACAGGGCTCCATCCTGGGAGACCCCCTGATCTACAGCGGTGGATATGGGGCCCTCAGTACCGGTCTCTGCTGACGTTTCTGCGTGAAACCAATGTGATGTTACATATATAACTGTTGTGCCGTAATGCAAACTCTCGCAAAAAAAAAATTGGTACCTCCCTTCGCCTGCAATGAGTCGGCTGTTGCTTGGTAGGTTAATAGGCTTAACAGATATGTACTAAATATTAGGCCTAAACAGACGTTTAAAAAGGTCTACTGGCCAAGAATCTTAGTCACGGTAACTCCGTGGGCGACGAATTAAGACAAACCGCGGACGAACCTGGCGCCTCCGTGCCAGCATGTTACCTGGACATGGGCCAATTTTGCACTGGTTGTGTCCTACTTAAGTCGATAAAGCAACAGATGTACACTTTCAGTACCATATTCGGGCGAAATGCACTATGAATAAAAATGAGAACCCTTGCCTTGATCTCCAGAAGATTTTGCAAGCTGCCGTGCTTCGTCCCCGACTTCGTGCCGACATGGTGCGCCCCTTTCAACAGGCTGTTTGTGGTAACCTCGGATATTTCGAAGAGCCGCTTCGTGCGCCTGAACTGCTTCTTCCTGAATTTTTTTAATACTCTCCAATGTGTCGTGGAAGTTACCGACTCGCTGGCCATGCTCCTCCAAAATACGCAAGGTTTCCTGATACACTCCTTGCCTCTTAACGTGGTCTTCATCCAACTTCGTGCTCCTGGGATGGGCAAAACGACGTATGCGACAGAGATTAGGATAGATATAAAAATGCAGTGTCCTTTAAGGCAATACCCGGATGCGTGATTCCAAACGCTTCGCTGCACAGTGCACCCACGTGACAAGTGTGATGTAACTGCGCAAGCTATTCTTTTGAGCGCTTGCTAAAGGGAACCCGCCGTTCTGGCTCTGTAGCCTTGACGTAGAGCACTGAGTATTGGCGCTGGCGGCTTTGGTTCGAGCCCCAGTAAGTCGATCTGTTTCTTTTTTTTTCCATTGCCTATTTTATTTCTACATTTCGTTTTTTTCTTCTAAACTGAAATATACGGGTCGTTTTTGTAAATACTGGTGATTTGGCATGTTTTAGGTCGCTTTAGGCTTGGGGCGCAGCCAATAACCACGTTGAAATACGGTTCGCCATCGCACGAACAGACATGTGACGTGGGTGCTCTGTGCAGCGAAGCGTTTGGAAATACGCTACCCGGATTCTCTGCCGATATGTACAGGCACAGTTCAATGTCAGGTAGTAGAACATTAAACACTCTTGGCCTAAAGGTGTGAGAAATGTTTGTTTAGATATTGTGTACATGAGGGCTGTGAAATATAATCACGTGGCGAACAGTAAAAATTTAATAGGGCAGACAGATCCCAAAGCGAAGTGAATAAAGCAAAAGGATAATTTCTTACATTCTAATTTGAACTAATTCCTCAATCATAAAAACACCTTTTTAAGTACTGCTACGTCTTGCTCGTCAAGAACCATTATGACATGGTAGCGTTACCGCTTTAACTAGAGGAGGAATGAGTGGTAAGAAAATTCTAAATACCCAATTCCAATAACGATTTCTAGTAATGGATCCCCTGCCAGAAACGGGATAACCACTAGGTTTTTCAAAGAAACGACAGAAGATTTTTTGTTCTGTTCAATTTGTTATTGTTCAATTTGTTATTGTTAGTCTTTCGGTTGAAAAAATCATGAGCAACCCTTTTCTGTGAAGGTGAATGAAAAGTGAAGTCTTTGAGCATACGATCGAGGGACGACAAAAAATGTAGGTGAAAGGTATGAAGAAGTTTCCTGTAAAGTGTTGACCGCTTCCACCCATAAAAAGAGCACATACATGAGTGCACTTAGTTTCACGTTTCTCGTCCAGAAAGCGGTGCTTACGGAGAACTAACTCCTGAAGTGTTTCGGATGAGCAGTACTCGTCCTGACCGAATAGGTTCTCCTCTTGGATGTTCTGAACTACGAGCGTTCGTCCACGGCTGAGATGGCGTGTCGTCCACCAGAAAGAAGGACCTGGTTCGAACTTTCCGCGAGGAGGAAGTGAGAGGAAAGAATGCCTCTCCAAAGCTCAAGCAGATGTATGAATGGATCCACCGGTATCGAGTACTGTACACATGATAACAAGATACATGAAACCACGCGGACAGCTTCCGTTCAACCGGTACACGAACCACGAGGCGTGCCTGCACAGGAGGATGCATATAAGGACGTCGCGCTTGACCTCGCTGCACCAACCTGCAGTTAAATAGTCGTACCGAAACCACCAGGCAACACGGAGGGCTCCCACAACCGTGGGGATTCTAGCTCGAACACACGCATCATTTTTCAAAGTAGCGAGTCTCGTCCGGAAAGCTACAGATGGAAATTAATTCCCTGGCTTCCACCTTTCACTTCATGTGGGACTGCACAGAAGAGCACGACTGGTCTAATAACAATAGGTAAATGAGTGAACACAAAGCAAGAGGGGACGATATCACTGATAACGACATGTCCTAAACACGGTTTACCTGGCATGAATGTGGTTGAATCGGTTGAAGCCTTACCCAACGGAACGTTGGCGAATGAAATAGGCGAATACAAAAGAAGACTTGAAAACAACATTTACGCCCCCGCCGGATTTCCCTTTTAGCTGTCTCAGTACCTACACACGAATGTGGAGCAAATAATTTTCGGCGGAAATGGCATGTTCGAAAGACGTCGGGGTCGTCGCCACAAGCATGGTAGCGTCCATTCTTGGAGGGAAGAGCAGGATAACGATAACTGCATTAACGTGTTTATCGCTCTTCGCAGCACTTGTAAATAGAGGCGCAAGGATCCTGAGCGAGACAACCGTTTGTCCACAACTATTGGAAAACGACCTAAAGGGAAGACCCGTCGCTGGTGGAAGTATAAGAGCAAAGGCAGACGCAACGACGATCGCTTGCGCGTCCATTCTTGTTAATATTTTGCCACGGGGAGGTTGCCCGAACTTTATTTCCGCGAGGATGAAGTGAGAGTTGATGCTGGACGAAGAGTACAATGAGGAACGATGGTGGCAATCCGACGTGTTCTGGGTGTATTCCAATGTAAATACAGTTCTTTTACCCTTTCCGAAGGCGTTGTAGTCGCGGCGTAGTGGTGCTGAAATCCTGCGGGTTCACCTAACGATGGTATGTACTTCAACGGTTACGACCATTGCCCAAAAAGAACTGAAACTGACATCCTCATGATAGAACCACGAACGGAGCGTACTGAAGGTAAGCTATATGGCAAATGAAGTGTTCAACTCTCCACTATAACGACGCTGATCTCACAAGCGAAGGCTGCCATTCTGAACGCGTACACAACCGATGAAGAAATTCCCGCCTTTACAGACCGCCTGGTCTGTGTGTCCAGGCAACTACGGAACACCGACCGCGACATCGACCTCTTTCTGACTGGCAACTACGCTGAACTGGAGGTAATGAACACAGATGTGTTTCGTGAAGTAATCGTGACATAGCAATCAATCTTACGGCAAGCGATGCAGTTCCCATGAAGCGAACTTTATAGGCTTGTTTCACATATGGTGAAGAAATGTCACTGCTTTTCGCCCGCACCGACACATGCCACTTCGATTGCCCTAGTGACGCATGACGGGTCAATATACCTTGTCAAGACTTGACTACATCAACCGCTATAGAGGACTAGCAACGACACCGAGGTACGTAAACCCACAGCGGTCGCTACCGCCCAATCTGAACCGAAGGCGCAAGTTATGCCTACGGAGAAGGGCGCATATCCTGATGTCGACCTTGACCTCCCTGGACAAAGCAACAGTGAACAGAATTCGACGACGAGACACACCCGAGCCAGAACTAGAGCCATCGCTGCTAACCACGTGTCCCCAAGGCAAATGTCGCGTCCATCTGACATGAAGGTGGGTGCGCCGATTGAAGCCTTACCTAAGGGAGCGTGAGCGAATCGAATGGGAAAAGGCATGAAAAGGCATAAAAAAGGCATTGATGCCATCACAAGATTTGCCTCTAAGCTGTCTCGGTACCGATACACAAACGTGAAACAAACACTTCGCGTCGATCATGGCTTGCAAGGCAGACATCGGGGTCATCACCACGACCATGACAGCTTCTACTCTAGAAGAAAGGAGAAGGGCAACGACAACCGAATGGAGGCTTCACCTGCTGTTCGGAATACCTGGAAATACAGGCGCAATAACCGGCGGCGAGGCTACCGTTTGGTTAGAGCGACCGGAAACGGACCATACAGAAAACCACAGCACTGAGGGAAGTACAGACGCAAGGACGAGTGCAAGGACTATCCCCTACGCGTCACTGTTTTTCGACGCGGGGAGGGGGAGGTTGTTTAAACTTTATTACCGTGAGGCCGATGAAGTGAGCGCAGATGTGTGTAGAAGTGGGCAATGAGGAACGATGGCGGCGACCGGACGTGTTCTATGTGTAGTCTAATGTAACTACAGTTCTTTTCCCTTTACCGAAGGCGTTGTAGTCGCGACACATGTAATTATCAATTCTGTTTTTCGCCAGCAGCCACAGTGAACTTTTTCAGTAAAGCCATGGCTTCCGGTGGTGGCGACCCATCCATAACCGGCCCGGCAACCCGAAAAGAAAAAATCAGGGAACCTCGCACTCATGCGCAAGACGCAAGACTGGAATTGCGATGGTGTTGTCGGTGGTCATTGTCGAACACAAAGTTGACTTTTAGTATCGTTGTGGTGTCGTGGTTGCCGTTGGCGGCAGAGCATTTCAATTACGTTAGGTTGAGCAAGGCCAGAGTGAGCTTGTTGTTTTGGTCGACGTTTTCGTACGCCACTCTGCAAGCACGACTTATCGTCTCCAGCGGATGCTTTACACGCCTAGCCTCTCGAAGCGCGGCCTCTTCCTCGGCCGTGCTACCCATCCACGGCCGTGTAATGTGGAGACAGTGATCACCTACAGTAGCTTGTACATTCAAGTCGCAGCTATTCCCATGAGTACCTACACGGCCCGCCTGCTCGGTGTCGGCCTTCACAACACGGCCGAAGAACTTATCGAGGCCCCCTCGCAAGCCACAAACTGCGATTAGGCTTGTCCACTGCGGGGCGACTACTGTTGACTACATATGAATGGCAGGCTCAGGAGAAACAGCAACCAAAGACGCTTCCACCAGAAATCAGAAAGAATGTGTACGTCACCAACCTCCCAAAAAATATGCCCCCAGACCATCATGAGGGGAGGAGAAAAGCCAGAGCAGTGGCCCTCGACAAGCGGTATTCTAAGGACCACAGCAGTGTACACTGATGCCGCCCCATACCTGCGTTACCGAGGAGAAGCGGTTGCAATGGACGCCTCAAATGATCAACCACTCACCAGTCTCACAATCAAGACCGGTTCCATCGAGGAAGCGGAAGAAGTGGCCATCGCCTTGGCCATAAGCGAAACCACCGCGATTACGATAATCACCGATTGTCAAACGGCATGCAGAAGCTACGCGGCTGGAGCAGTTTCTTCAACAGCACTGCGCCTCCTGAGCAAAACCCCTCCCTCTCACATGGTAAGAATCGTCTGGACTTCTGCCCCAACCCATGCATTGGGCCGCGCTCTCACCAACCGGGCCCCACAGGAGGAGTACAGTCCGACGGCGATTGAGAAGGATGACAAGTTGGCCTAGTTTGTTCATAGTGACCATGACGAAATGCAACGCAAAAAAAACGGGACAAAAAAAAATTAACGACGACACGGCGCTGTCAGCGCCGTGTCGTCGTTAATTTTTTTTTGTCCCGTACTTTTTTGCGCTGCATTTCGTTATGGCCGATTGAGAACTTCCACGCAAAAATTGGCCGCACATCTGCTCCTTTCGTTGTAAATGTCGTCAAAAGACGATAGTCTTTATCGACTTTTGCCAAGTAAATGACTCCCTTCGCTTTCCCGCTCACCTCTCATGTTGTTCCTCTTGCGTCGCGCTCTTCCCAAGGTAAAGACGCAAAAAGTTTGCTTAAATCATTTTAAATTTCCCGCGTTCCACTGCTCCAAACCGAGTGTCTCGATGCCAACGCTGCCCTACGGCGAATATGCGAGTGAATCGAGGCGCCCTGCTTCAACGTTTATAGAACCGCGTTTCCCTACTCCACGTGCGTTGCAAGCAGAACGTGGAACCTATCTAGTGGAACCTTTCGTAACTGTTGCCGGTTGATTTCTTAAAATGGCGCCAGAAGCTATAGTGGTGCGGGCCACAGCAGGCGACGGCGGAGTGAATTTTTTTTTCTGGAGTTCATGAAGTATTTAATTTCGGAAAAGTCAAGCATGTGTGATTTTTTATAAAGGAACACTGCAAATATCACTTCTGTATTAGTTTGTTGTCTTATATTTGCGCAATGCCTTGTTCTTCTTCAACCATGTTGACAAGTATGAACATTACACCATACTTAGACGGGTAGATTTAGCTGTGACTATATAAGACTATTGCGCAGGCATTGTTTTACTTTGGCCGGGTGGCTAAATCGAGTCACAGATAGACAGACATACATACAGACAGTCATACAGACAGACCAAAATTTCTGGGGTTAAGTAGCCCAGGAAAGACTTTAATAACCCAATATTATAGATGAGGTATGAGGACCTTTCCCCCCGCCAAACGCAGTTTGTCTAAAATGCAGGAAAACACATTAATACCCCTGCTACACTAGGGTCCAAATGTCATTTGAACCAAATGTCATTTGACTCAAATGGGTTGCTTCGAATGCCATTCAGAATCCGTCGTGCTACACTACAATTTCGATGGCAGTTAAAAGCTTTAACAACTGTTCGCTGTGCTGTAGTGGCGCTGTTGTTGCCCCGTTCCGTTTTCGTACACTAAATAAACAATCCAACTTAGGAGCAGTTCGAGACAGTAAAATTATATCAAATTAGAAGAGACACCAGTTTTGACTCTAAATATGGCTGCCTTGCGTTTTTTTTCCAACTGACCCACTGGTTTTGAGAGTATGAAAATTAAATATGTTGATTTCGTACTTTAAACAGTGAACGAAGTTTCACAAACAACAATATTTTGTTTTGTTTTACGTACAGAAGTATTATATTTTTTATTGCCGATCGAAGACGCTGCGTCCGAGAGTGCTGGAAATGGCATTTGAAATCTTAAATGTCTCTCTCGGTGCTCATATGGCTCGAATGTCATTTGAGTGAAATGGCATTTGAAAACCTAGTTTAGCAGCACAACTTGGCATTTGAGTGAAATGACATTTGGTTCAAATTACATTTGGACCCTAGTGTAGCAGGGGTATAAGACGAATTCACACAAACACGTTCCCAAATCCAGTACGACTAAATCATCTATTCCCCACACTGTAATACTCCCCGGAGTGTGCGTTTCGCAGCAATTCAGGCACACTCTATCACATCGTCTGGGAGTGCTACCGAAACCCCGACATTCCCCTCATTCCCAACCCTTCCCGTGAGCAGTGGGAGAGCATGTTTTCCAGCTCGAGCGTCGACGACCAGATGATCTTGGTTGACCGAGCGGACCGAGCCAGGTCTGCCCATGGACTTCCAGACTAGGAAGCCACCCCACAATTTATTTTTGCTTATTAACCCTTCTTCTCCCTCTCTCTACGGTACCGAGCGCACGCGCACGACAAAAACGATTACGAACGAACGAGGGGCGCGCTCTATGACGAAGTGCCTTTCTCGCTCCGAGCAAGTGTTGCCACGATTAGGCTGATCGCTGGAGTTTTTTTGTGGCCAATGTTGGCCAATCTCCCTAAGCGGGTATGCTTGCCTTGACGAACGTGCTCTCAAGGCACGCGTGCATGAGCGCTCGGAATTTCTTGGTATTTTTAACTGCAGATACCGTACAAAAACAATTCGCTCAACAGCTTCGCTCTTAAAATGAAGCGCTTCATCTTGGTTCTCTTATGCAGTAATGAATTAGATACGTAACTCGTACAGCTATGCTCATCGTGCGTCTGGAAGGGAGATCCCCATCATGAGCCTTGCGTCACAAAGAGACTTACGAGCTCACAGGCAACGTTGCTGTACCACATCCGAACGGGGCTCAGCGAACATCACAGCATGGCTATTCAAGGTGGGCCGCGTGCGATGGCCTCGGTGTTCATCAAGCGCAGTGATAGGGGATGTACACCACTATGTGATGTGTCGCCCAGAGCATGATGTCTGCGGACTGCAATGCTCTCAGCAATTCGAAAGTTGACAGCCCATACAACACTCTGGACCACATTTTCTTCCAAAGGGGACATTGGATGCTGCGCAGAGACGTGTCGCGCCTTCTAGTGAGCTTCCTTCAGGATAAGGAAGTGGCACAGTCGTGGTGAAAGGACGCTAACATTGAAAACTTAGGATGAGTTCGGGCGACGCGATTGCCGGCATGTCCAGCCAGGCTAACCCCTCCTGATCCCACACAACAACCACCACCACCACAGCGGGCGGTGAGGGAGCGTCGGGTTTACATTTCGTAGCAGTCGAGGATGCACTCTGCGCACAACACACACAATGATCCCGCAGGTCAGAGCACATATATCAACACTTGTGCGGTGGCAAAAGGCATTTGAACAACGCCCCAGTGAACTCTGAATGCACTTACGACGTTCGCCATAAATGTCGGCTTGGAGTATAGTGCCGCTTGGAGTATAGTGCATTAAAAGGCAGGGTGACTCGAACTCCGTTTATGTATAGTGCCGATGCTTCCTACGTCTCTCTTTTCATCGTTCGTAATGGCTGCAGCTTCCCACCATAAAATGCAACAGCACCCGCTGCCTATACCCGACGATGCCTAGAACGGAGAAGTCGAACTAGGGTAAAATCAATCTAAATCTGGGTGTCGAACCGGAACCCGAACCGAACCGAAAACCGGAACCGAACCCCAATTTTCGCCAGGAACCGGAACCAACCGAACCTGTATTTTTCCCCATTTTGGAATGAACCCCAACCGGAACGAATCTCAATTCCTAGAAATAATTTCTAGTTTTTGATTATGGTTCACTACCTTGGGTCTGAAGATATTTTTATCGCTCGCCTGACAGCGCCACCAAATATTGTACATAGTCTGTAGTTTAGGACAAAAGCCTGTCCACAATCACCGGCTTGTTCAAGCATCAATCTGTTGACATGTTCTTAGGCTTCCCAATTGCAGTGTGGTGTTGTTACTGTTCACTTGTATCAGTTCAAACCTTCAATATTTCGATCTTAGGTTTCGAATTAACGAGCTCTTACTCTATGAAACGGTTGGTTACACTACACAAGTGACGACTGATAAGGCGTTTGCGGGTGTCGTATTTTTTGTATTTGTAATTTAGGAGCAACAGGCAGTTTGTTTCTTATGCAACGTTCATGAATAAAATTTACTGCTCTGATTTGACTTAGCATGTAGTCTAAATATTTTTGAAGATGGAGTAGGTGTTTTAGCACAATAAGATTCGAAATAAGGAATAAAAATTAGGAAAATTTATTAAGCCCATTTTCTAAAAAATCAGGAAGGCTAAGGGACTAGTCTACCAAAATGCACATTGAAGTGATATTCAAGTGATATGCGTATTTAAGTGGTAGTGTCTGTTCTACTGTACACTTGTGGATTATGCAGGTGTAAGGACGCATTACTGAAGGACTATAGTCGACCTTAGAGTGTGTGGGCTCGCGTTTACGCGTTCATCATTCAAAGGCTACCTAACGTAAATGTATAATTAATTGATTCCGCGGAGCAGGGAATCTTTACCCGTACCAGAATTCCAGAGCGACGCGAAGCGACACCCAAACGCAACAAGAAATGAAGCGATTGCCTAATATACATGATGCGACACCGCACACAAAACACAAATTAGACGTATGGGGAGTTATTTGGCTGAAATATGTGTTTTAAACTCCTTATGGCAGGCGGCCTGCTGCCACGTGTGGTAGTATGATGGCAGAAATACTGCCAGTTTACACCAGGGGCCACAGGCCGTCGTAAATAGGCGCATTTACCACGATTGTACCTCCCCACAAAACGCATTATCTAGCTGTGAAAACTACGTTTGTCCTAATGGGAGTATAAAAACTCCCACGCTTCCTCCTTCACCCCTTCCTCCTTTACACCTCCTTAGAAAATGACTGCGAGTTGGTGTCGTGTGAGCTCTAGCGTGCCCGAAAAGTTATTGTCGGTATGCACTTGCGGCCGCACGAATGGATGTGAAGCGCTCCCCACAACCGAAGCTCGTTGCGAACATTGTGGAATCAGCCTAGACTACTGTGCGTTCGCACTGCAACATCGCATCCGAGTCACCGACCTTCGAGCCGACGGAGTACGCCAGCGAGACCCGACGCGAGGCCTAAATGCAGTGACCGCTAACGGAGAGTGGCTCGTTAAAAACAACGCCGTTGTGCCTCTGCGAGGTGGTTGAAGGTAAGATTTGCACGTTTTTTATTGTAACCAACATTTTGGGAGACTTGTGCCCCTTCTAGTGTCAAAACTACTCAGTGTGTTTCTCGCGTCACTGCACGGTCGAGTCTCCGCCACTGGAGGGAGCGTTGTGCGTGAGAGAGGGCGCCATGCCTGGAACGTCACTGGGGAGGCCGAACGGTGTAAAAGCAATGCGTATTTGCGCGGGACTCGAGCAGAAAACACTTATTCACACTCGCGAGTAGAATGAAAAGTGTCAGCACTGTGAACGGCTGTTAGGTGTTTGTGTTAGGGTGTGTCTGTGGCTTATTGGCAGACGAAGAGTGAAGTTGGCCTGTCAAACGTCGCAGGGCCGCTTTTCTTGAGAAGTACGTGCGGTGCCCGCCGCGCCTGCTGTGAGGAGGGTGACTGCCGCGTGCCTCCGGCGATTAATTGCTTTCACTGGAAAGGGAAAAGGTCGGGGCCCTGTGGGAGCTCTCCGTGCGCTAGGCGCGTGTAACTACAACCAGGAAACGCCATTTGAGGGAGCATTCTGTAGAGTCGACGGACAACTGCTTATTTTTTTTTCATGGGGGGGTAGCGGGGGTGCGGGCGCAGGCGTCACACCGACCGAAATTTTTCTTTAACTCTAGGTGAGGTGAGAGGGTGGAAGTGCGGGCGGGTGGTAAAACCCCAAGCTCACTCGCAGAACACTACACGCGAGGAAAAGAGGGAAAGGAAGCATTTTGAGAAGTTGGTCACCACAGGGGTCGCGCTCCCTTTCGAACAGCACTTCGTTTTGACCAACTAGTGAGCGCAGTTGTCTCGGACGGAAGTGAAATTTTGAGTAGCTTTAACAAAACATTCAGACATTACGGAAAGTTGTACACAAGGGTGACAAGTGCGGCGTCGTTACAATGCCGTTTTTTTTTTCAGGTCAGATGCCCAATATGCTTCTGTATTTGTTGCCATAGATTTAAAGCATTTTGCTATCCCAGTAATGCATGTGCTACTGTGGCTTCCTGGGGAAAGTGCCAGGAGGTGCGGTAACGTCAGCGTTTGGGAGGAAAGTGCAAGCAAACAGCTCACCGACGACATGCTGACCTCATTGTTGGCAAATGGCTTACATTTTTTTTTGTTGAGGAGTGTTGTAGTAGATAGTTCTTACCAAGATACCTTGTGTTCTCGATTAGGTGTTTTGTTGATTCAGTGTTTTTACTGTGGTATTAACGTGTTCACACGTATTTCGTATTTATGTATTTGCTATGCAATAAATTGACTGCGTGCAGAAAACAAACTTCTCATGTTTTGCCATTGAATGTTTGAAGCGGAAAAAAGACTACAAATTACATAATTCTAAACGAAAAATGAAAATGCGGCCTGTGCGCGCATTAGGAACTCCCGAATACCGTAATAAAATCATCTTCAGCGCTTATATCAAACGTCCAAAAACAGAACAAACTACCTCGAATGCAGGTCAACACTGCTCCCAACGCGCCCCTGAAAACTCCCACTTTAAGGAAATAATACACTCCCAAGGGTACCCCTGAAAACTCCCATTGTAATGGCAGTAAAATGAAACTCCCGTATGCTACTGATAAAACTGCGGAAATAATGAGAGTAAGGCATACTCCCATTGGAGCGAGTTTTGAAATCTCCGAATTTGTACTGAGTTATGCGACAAGCCATTAAGTCCAATTCTGGCTTATTTGTGTTCTGTGTGCATGTGTGTTACATGACACTGCAAACGAATTCAGATCTATAGCCGCCCAAGCCTTGCGGGATCGCGTATATCTGTTATAAACTTTTGTCTGGGTAGGGTTCGGTCACGGAGCAAGATAAACTTGCTCCGTGGGTTCGGTTTATGAAGTCTCAGCGGAAACCCAACGTATATTGAATGAATGTGCGCCGGGCTGATTGAAGGCCGAAGTACCATGGGCCGCGCAAAAGCCGTTCTGCGAATTCCGTAGACGCCGTGTATTCGATTGAGCAGCTTTTGCGCTCTCTGTTCATTGTCCCTTCTCCTGCCAGTTCATGACTCGAAATGCGGGACTGCCAATCGCAATACGCCGCAATGTCTCCAAAAGGACCGCCTTTGGTCAGACTGTGAGAAACTAAAGCTTTGGATGGTGTACGTTTTTAGCTTGAATCTAGGATTGTACGTTTTTTTCTCGTTTATATGCTACAGCAGCATATTTGTGGAATCTGGCAGAGAAGATAGCAACAGGGAATTTGAACTGCTCAAAAGTGGTAAGCAGCACACCGCAAAAGGATAAGAGCAAAAAAGTCGTAGCGTTGCTCCGTCCTTTCTGTATTATTACTCCTAATTGGGAAAAGATTATTGCCGATATTAAGATGTTTGTCCGCCCACGAATGGCGGAATGTGGTCCAGCTACAAGTGTTGGCAACAGCGCTGGCGTCGTGGCGCGATGGCGGAATTCGAAGCGCAAAGCGGGCGTGTTGAATCAGCGGGGAGGGGAGAGCGCGCCAAAGCGATTAGTCGCTTTTAAATGCAGAGCATTTCAGTAACTCACGATGTCACCCGCGTGGACGTCCGTCGTAGTCCGCACCGTCGTTGTCCGCACCCCTCCCTCTACACTATATAAAAAAAATACTATCCGGCGCCTGGTTTCGATCCTTCGACCCTGCGGGCGGAACGCAATGTACATGGTGCTGTACCCACTGGGCCACAAAGCCGACACATAATGGGAGGCTACGAACGCGCCTTATATCCTTGACTCATTCAAACTACGTCAAGAAGCTGCTGATACAACGCATTCACTAACACCAACTCCCCAAACACCAAACGTTAACGCAATACACCCACCCCCTATGCGACGCATTTACTCGAGTCCCCCTCGCGGGGAGATGGGACCGCCAAAAACAACGCGTTGTGGACTGCGCAGTAAGGTGCCGGCACGTGCGAGAACCGCTCGCGCTGTTCGTTCCAGGCAGGGGGCGCGCGAGCACTGTGAAGGCGGGAAATTTGAACTGCTTTGGACAAACCTCCGTTCAATTCACCAAGAGAGAAGTGAGACAGGGAGGTGAAGAGCGTGATGGGTAGTAGCAGTAAGCGGATAACAGTGCCACAGGCCGTTATGGCGAATCACTGCTCTGCATTTACGACAGCTTTCACGTTGAGTGGAACGGCTTTAATTTTTTTTTAAGTGTGGTGCGCTTCTGGGGCCTGACGTGTCGTCATAGCTCATCTGTGGCCACGGTATCTAGCCACCCCAGGCTTAGAGTTTCATACTAATATATACTAAAGGGAAAATTGGCGCTGCCCCCGCGGGCCGTCGTGTGCGCCGCCATTACAGCTAGCGGCGTTCCTCGCCTGCTTGGCTTGGCTAGCTACATGGCTTCTTTTTTGTCTGGAAGTCAAAATTAACAAAAAGGGTAGCATGTTTTTCTTGCTCATCTTGCATGGAGCTTCTAAATAATCACTGACAAATAAATCTTTTCGAGCGTTAATTATATAATAACTAAACAAAATTGAATGATCTTTTACAGTAATATTGTTGCTTTTTTTGCAGCCAGCGGCAACTTTTCAGCTTGTTCATGAGCCATGCCAAGGACAAGGGGAACGTGCCTGCTCGGTACATGGCGTAACTCTCGCTGGAGCATGGCTCCCTCCAGTATATATTAGCATGAAACTCTATTAGTATGAAACGAAACCCAAACAGGGGCTTCGGAAAAATCTCCGCTTCCCCTGGTAGGGATCGAAGCTAGGTCCCTCACGTTACGAAAGCAATGTCACCAATAGGGCCACAGAAGCACACATGCCAGTATGCAGTGTCGGGGGTGATCTTTGCGCTGCGCCTTTGCCATGGGGGCTGTCTTTTCTAGGACGTAAATGAGCACAGAATAACATAAAACAAGAAAGAATCACGAAATTGGGCATTAACTACCCCAAATTATAGGAAACTGAATCCAGTGACTATTCAAAGGTATTTTCAGGAGCAGCGCCGCCCTCTCTTCACTACTTCGGTAGCAACGACAGGATGATCCCGGAAATAGCCATTGAGGGTGCCACAGCCCTTTGTGCGAATCACTGCTCTGCACTTGACCGATTTCACGCTTAGTAGAACTGCTTTAATTTTTCTCCTGTTAGTCACCGCTAGTCATGAAGCAGGTTCGCTTAGTGGTTAATTGGAAATTTGTTCGTTTTATGTAAATCGCGCAGGCATGGCAGAACTATAGGTTGGCAGTGTGTGTGGCTGAAGTTTACGGCGCAAGCCTAGATTGCCCAATTTTTCGAGAAACAGTCGTTGTTTGCTGGCAAAGAAAATTGCCACAGTGCGAAAAAACACATGTGAGTTCGCAAGAGCATCGGATATAGGTTTAAACAAGAGCCCGGGGCGCTACCACTGCGACATTTCCGTACGCTGTCACCAGCGGAACAAAATTTCCTGTTGTTGTTGGTGTTCGTCTTCTCATGGCATATACCGACTAGAGGCTGGGGTTGGCCGGGAATCCGGAGTTATAAGAGGATGAGGTGTCCGGCTCACAAAGCAATGGATTGAAAAAGAAAAAGGCATGAAATGGCGCATAATTGCATGCGAATTGATGAACATGAACAACGTCATGACACGGGTGGGGAACAGGTGCACACCTGTCACGCGAAAATGTGAATATAGGGAAACTCTGCCGTGTGCTACCGGTCTGCTTGTCGAGGTTGTCCGCGAAGAAAGATTAAGGACTGAAGCGCTGGAAGAGACGCAAATCCAATAAACCAGTTAAGAAGTCGTTGGTAAATATGGCCTTGCTTCCGCTTTCAAAGGACGGAAGCAAGCTTTAAAGGACCGAGGAAGTTTTCTTCGTGCTTTCGACGCAAGCTCGGTGTGCCGAGTGCAGGTACGCCGTGGCGCGACGTTAGGCCTAACGTAAAGCAGTTAGGCCCACCGACGTTTAACCTGTAGCCGCAACCTCGTGCAAAATGAGTTTGACCTTGCTTGGCAGGTCTTTATATAAACTCAATGTGAGGGTTATGTAATGTTCAGCCTCACCCGGAAGATGTTACAGATATTAGCAAAACAGAGGTGATACCAGTTCAAACAAACATACGAAGGTCTGTATGCATGCTAGCTGTCAAAGTTCTTGACAACTGAGTGATTGCTCCTATATCTCCTGCTTACAAAATTTGAAAATGTTATAGAGTATCTTTTGAAAAGCAATTATTCATGCCTAAAATTATCAAAATTGCGCTTAGTGCACTAATACTCACTGTGCGTATGAAGACCCAAGTGCCTCGACGAATACTTCGGTGCTGCGATGTCCCCAAGACCATGTAAGTAATGAAAAGTTAGGTATTAATCCCACATCAAAATGTAAAATAAGACAACGCCATATGACAGCAATGTAAACGAAGCACTGCACTCGCTTCTTAGGATGAATAAAATGTTCCAAAGCATATCTACCTTTTTCACCTACATACTAGGAACTTCAACGTCATTTGAAAGACTTATAATTGTGTTTTTCGTGTGGGTTCAAAGCAAGTATTAGTGGAGACACATGAAGACAATCCGTTGAAATGCACAACTATGAACAAGTTTAGTAACCATTTCACGAGAATGTCTTCCCGCACGTCAATTAGAAAACGAAGTGCGTTGTAAGTACCTCAGCATGATTTGTTCGCTGGTTTAGTGCAGTAACAGTGAATAGCCCCTGGAGAGAAAAACCCGGCCTCGGCATCTGGCAGCATGTAACGGCTCCCTGGAAAACGCTCTATAACACTATAAGTGGCATAACACGAATTTAAGCTAGGATTTAACAAGAGGTGATCATCCACGCGAGCATAACGTATTTGCTTGGTTCTAATGCGCACCTTTTCTGCTAACAGTGGCCTCATATTTATGTGCGCCTTACAATTAGGCTCAAAACTAAAATCAGGCTCCAAACCGAACATCGGCTTTAAAGCGGCCAGCAGCATTGCCACTGATACGAACTCCTCCCAATGTCCAACTCAACTCTTTCCGCAACAATCCGTCATCATCACGCGAGTAAATTTTTGTGCACCTATTTTTCAATGTGCCTACCTTATCCAGCTGTTGCCATATTTCTGCTGATTACTTAACCTCGTATCAGTCGTCATGGTATCCAAAAGGTACCGCTCTAAGGTTTTGATGAAGTGCAAGGGAATTTTAACAGTACAGAGCGAGAACCGATGACCATCATGCACACTGGACGTCCCGGCAACATGAGTGCAGGAATGACGTAAAGGAAGATTAGCGTTATTTTTATTGAAGGCTTCTCCGTTCTGCGGACGGACGTTTTTGTGAATTTGAAAACTCCCGGGTACAACTCATAAATTAGCAGCAAATGAAACAACCGCCCGTCAAGTCTAAAAGTATGAAGGTAAAGGCACCTGAAAACATAAACACTTTCACTTTTCCCCGCGACTTTTTCAATGCTAGAAGATGGATTAGCAAGGTTTGGGAAGCTCAAGGCGTTTTTAGTGCCACAATCACGTGGGTCAACTAAATTGCCTTCAGCCATGCACGTGGTGTCGATTCTTACATCGGCGGGATAGAATCGACGTCACATTATTTTTTGAACATAAGCTAAGTATATTTGCCTACGCGTTACGAACGGGTTGCGTTATAATCGTGCAAATGCAGTACGCCGCACATGAAGGGAGCAGAAGAACGCAATCAAACAAGTGAATAATGAGCATCGAAATTCACCATCGTCGTCCACTCTCCGCCTAAGCCGGCAGGAACGAGCAGTGGCGCAACGCGTAGGAGACAGATCCAAGCCATTCGAAAGCGTTAGGGCGGATGGTGCAGCCAACTGTCAGAAGCTGAAAGATAATGAAGCCACCCACAACGCGAGGCAGAAAGAAAGAAATCGTATACGGGAGGCAGCTGGACATTAATGCTTTCACATTACCAACCCTTAGGAAGTTTTAAGTTCGCCTCTAACTTTTTTGTTTGAAAAATGAAACTGCAGCAGTAAGGAATTTCCGTCTTTCTTGTCTCTGAAGCGGACCCGCCGCGGTGGCTCAGTGGATAAGGCGTTGCGCTGCTGAGCACGAGGTCGCGGGTTCGATTCCCGGCCGCGGCGGCCGCTTTTCTGATGGAGGCGAAAAGCCAAGACGCCCGTGTGTACGAGATTTTGGCGCACGTTAAAGATCCCCAGGTGGTCAAAATTAATCCGGAGCCCTCCACTACGGCGCGCCTCATCGCCTGCGTTGCGTCGGCGCGTTAAACCTCTACAATCATTGTCTCTGAAGCGGCGTCTAAAGGCGCCACTTCTCAAATAACTACTTTTCTGTTAAGGAGGCGAGAGCCATACCGGTAAACCGTGCTGCCAAGCGCTAGGTAAATGCCGCAAGCGCCTTTTCATTCACGCTCTGCTTATTTATTTCATTGACCTTGTACGCCACAACACATCATCATTAGCATGCCTTTTGTAACGGATGGGTGACACCCACCTAAGGATTTATCAACAAAATTGCCTATCCCTTTTGTTAGCAATTAAGACACCGCTCTTAGCGAGCGCCTAATTAGCAGTCAATTGAATAACGGCATGCGTTTGTCCCCCTCGAGGATTATGGTGCCTCTCTCCTTCAAGGAAAGGATGTTGGTTTTGCGGAATTCTAAACAAATTCACTCGAAATGTTCCCGTGTGTGCTTGCGGATACTTAAGTACGCCTGTAAGCCGGGCTGGTTTTGTGGGTTTGCATTAGTTTTCCAAGCTATCGCAGCAACGTTTTTTTGCTATCATCATGCAACTCTTTGTAATCACCACTGCTCACCTTTTAACATATCTGTCCGATAACGCGCTAAACCTTAGAATGATTCTAAGTTTAGTTCATTTCGAACCGAATGTAGAACTGCCCGTAATCCGACTAAGTGTGCAGTTGGACTCTGATCTGTGTCAGCGTTCGCAAGTCCCGTTTTTTTCTTGCTGTTAATTGCCCACATGTACGCTCCTTTCACCCGCCGCGGTGGCTCAGTGGCTGAGGCGTTGCGCTGCTGAGCACGAGGTCGCGGGTTCGATTCCCGGCCTCGGCGGCCGCTTTTCCGATGGAGGCGAAAAGCAAAAACGCCCGTGTGTACGAGATTTCGGCGCACGTTAAAGATCCCCAGGTGGTCAAAATTAATCCGGAGCCCTCCACTACGGCGCGCCTCATCGCCTGCGTTCGCTCGTTAAACCCTACAATCAATCAATCAATCAATCAATGTTCCTTTCTTGAGTCATTGACTTTCCCCAGTACACTTTCTTTCCTTTTTTGTTCCCACAACCCACAACAAGAGTCGTTGACTTAGGAGGCCAACAAATATGTCCAACCTTTTGTGTTATCAAAAAGTTTTGCAGTATAATTTTTGATCCACAACTACACCGACATCCATCGAGTTCATAGCTACCACGCTTTTCCAGCACCTTGCTGCCTAAGTACAACTTCAAATTTTTGGGGTCCTGGGGATTCTTGAGAGGATCAAATGATTTGTGCTTCATCATCGGCACTGTCCTCGGCCGTTCTGCGGTTGGTACTTCTGATTTAGCACCTTATTAGCACCTTAAACAGAAACTATGCGGCAGATAGTGTTAGAATGCGAGGGTATCCATCTAAATCTACATGAAGGAAATATTCTGCTTCCTGAAGCCCTAGGATTTAAGGGTAACACAGAGGAAGTTAACTTCAAGGCTGTCGAGGGGACGAAAAGAAGATTAGAGTGGTGCTGGACGAAAAGCAGAGAGGGGAATACTGCCTAGGACAGTTACCACTTGTAACAGAAAAAAAAGTATTTTGTGCCTAATAAGTTTTTTGTACCTGCCCTAAGCAGCGCTAGTGGTAAACCAAGACTATAAAACATAGGTATATTAGTTCTTTTTGGTAAGATGGCACGTCATTACCCCGCTACAAAGGGTAAACCAATATTAATCACCATCATCATCGGGGGGAAGAGGAAAGGGGTCGTTGAGAGAAGACACTGACACGCTCGCGAGTTGTCGTTCGCATGGAATTGACAATCTCTGACAGCGTACAGTCGCACTTCTGAATCACCCAACTATCAGCCTGGTGCCAACGCTCCTCTAACAACACAGGGAGAAGCCAGGAAACCTCCGGAGGTGGGGTGAAGCGCGTCACAGTGCAGCACCTCCGACGACGCGGAGGTCGTTCAGCCACTGAGTACGCTTCAGCTACTGAACATTACGATTCTGATAGGAGCTGGCAGGCTTGTCTGATCGATTACACAGCCGACAACATGGCCGAATCCAGGTAGGCCGATTTCTGAGAGATAGACAATGCCCGACCAACAATAACGTCGGATAACAAGAGTGTTGTTACACGGAGGCGAAACCGAAACTGGTCCGAACAACCCTCCAAAAGGTATACCACAGCAACTGCATTCGGGCACATGCGCTTGTTGCAAATTGTAGTCGAGGTCTTCCTGAAGAAACCAATAACACTGACGCACATGCAAGTGCGTATGCACGGACTTTAAAATCTTGGACTTCGTCCAATCACCTTGCAAGACGAACACCCGCCCCTGTCGTTGCGGCCGCCGCCAATGTCGCATGGTATTTTTTTCTTTTTCCAGACTTTAAAACTTAAATACTGCTTTGTCGACCGAAAAAAACGTGAAGAAGTGTGTTTATTTCAGTAAGTCTATGCAAAACAAACACAAGCATATGTTTCACAAATACACGTAAGCATCTTTTTAAAGAACATTTGACACCTGTGACGGCAATTCTTTAAGAGTGCATTTTCATCACAATTTCAAATCGGCAAGTCCCTACTCCGCAAAAGATATCCCTTATTATAATTCTTGCTGTTAGGCTAGTAAGTTCATGTCTAACAAGTAAAGAGCGCGATCAGCAGACGACACAAATGAGGCAAACTGGGAGACTGGCATAACATATGTTATTTGAGGGGGGGCAGAAACTGCGCCTCTACGCTGCTTTCTTACTGTTTTATGGTGTGGGTTCTGTGCTCATTTATTGCATTTATGGATAGAATCGCAGCTTGAAGCTCTAAGCGCAATATACAAGCCAGTACCTTACCTTACTTCGAGGGTGTTGGGGCCGCACAATCCACCTACAGGATAAAGTTACGTAAGAAGAAAAAATTAAATACATTACAAACTCACAGAAACAAAAAGAGGCACATTTCATGGAGGGATTTCCGTACCATTTTTATCCCACTGCGGATTTAGGGGGGAGTATTTTATGTCAGAGCTGTTGCACCCGGTAAAAAAGGCATGTATACGTTCCCACACAAGCCTGTTATATTATACTTTCTACGACGATCTTCGTTTTTCTGCCTTATGAATTGTGTGTACGTTTTTTCCGCAACACTACTTCTCGGTATGCACAGACCATGCACCACTCCTGCTTTGGTTGTGAAATAGGGGCTGCCAGAACGTGTCGAAAACACTAAGAGAGAGAGAAACAAGCATTTATTATCATCATCATCATCATCATCCCCAGCCTATCTACGCCCACTGCAGGGCAAAGGCCTCTCCCTTTATTCTCCAATTACCTCGGTCCTGTGCAAACTGTGACCAATTTATCCCTGCACACTTCTTGATCTCATTTGCCCATCTAACTTTCTGCCGCCCCCTGCAACGCTTGCCTTCTTAGGGATCCACTCTGTTACCCTTAATGGCCAGCGGTTATCTTGCCTTCGCATTACATGCCCTGCCCACGTCCATTTCTTTTTCCTAATTTCTACTAATATGTCTTTAACACCAGTTTGCTCCCTGACCCACTCCGCTCTCTTCTTGTCCCTTAATGTTACACCTATCATCTTCCGCTCTATTGCCCGCTGGGTCGTTCTCAATTTAAGTTGAACCCTCCTAGTTAGCCTACAAGTTTCTGCCCCGTAGGTGAGTACCGATAAGATGCAGCTGTCATACACTTTCTTCTTCAGCGACAATGGTAGGCTGCTATTCATTATCTGAGAATGTCTGCCATGTGCACCCCACCCCATTCTGATCCTTCTAATTATCTGTGCCTCATGGTTGGTATCTGGGGTCACAACTTGGCCTAAGTAGATATATTCGCTTACCACTTCCACTGCCTCGCCACCTATCTCAAACTGATGGGCTCTCCCGAGGTTATGGATCATTACTTTAGTTTTCTGCATATTAATTTTCAGGCCCACGGTTCTACTCTGTTCGCCCAGTGCGGAAAGCATGCTTTGCAATTCGTCCCTCGAGTTACTTAGCAAGGCAACGTCATCAGCAAATCTGAGGTTACTGAGGTATTCTCCAATAACCCTTACTCCCACCTGTTCCCAATCCAACGTTCTGAATACTTCTTCTAAGCATGCTTTGAATAACATTGGAGAGATTGTGTCTCCTTGTCTGACACCCTTCCTTATAGGTATTTTATTGCTCTCCTTATGGAGGATGATGGTAGCTGCAGACCCATTGTAGATAACCTCTAGTATTCTTACATAATGCTCATCTACCCCCTGGTTCCGTAATGCCTGAATGACTGCTAGGGTTTCGACCGAGTCAAATGCTTTCTCATAATCTATGAAGGCTGTAATGATGACAGCGCCCACGAACCCCGTCTTGACGATGACCCCCCTCCCTCCTCGTGGCCTTGTTGTGTCTCCCCTACCGGTGGCGGAATGTTGGGGCGGCCTCCGCCGACGCCAGCCAGTCGCAACCCTTTGTATGGGCCTCGCCGGCGGCTTTTACACGGCGTCGGGGGAGGTTTTCCTTTCATCCTGACCTTCGGGGATGGCCAGGGGGGGAGCGGAGGTCAGAATCCTTATTGGCATGTGCGCTGCTGTGGGGGAGGCGACATTGCTCGCGCCCTGCTCGCGCATGCTTCGACGAGTTTGTTCGGAGCTGCGGCCCAGAGCGGTCGCGCCAAGACTCGCTCCCGTGGTGGTTTCTGGGCGCCAGAGCCCCACGAATTTCTCGCCAACCGTGCGGTGGTTCGGCACCTTTTTTGCCTCCGGGCCCCATCAGGGATCGAGCCGCGATACCCCCCTTTGTGCGCTGCGGCGCCTTTTAATTGTAATTCAGTTTTCGTTTTGTCTTGTGCTATGTTTCGTCGTCTCTTGTAAATACGTGTAAATAGACTTCTTTTTCTTTATCACCTACTGGCCTCGTCTCGTCATCGGGTCCTTCACCACCCTCCACGACGACACCACTCACCTTCTTCAACGAACCTAACTTTACTAAGGCTATATATAGGGGTTCAGTATACTCAGCGCACTTCTCTATCACCTGGTTGATCGTGTGAATATGGTCCATTGTTGAATAACCTTTACGTAACCCTGCTTGTTCTTTAGGTTGACTGAAATCTAAGGTTGCAGAAATTTGGTTAGCGATTACCTTGGTAATTACCTTGTAGACAATTGACAGTAAGCTGAGCGGCCTGTAATTTTTCCAGTACTTCATGTCGCCTTTCTTATGGATTAGGATAATGTTCACGTTCTTCCAAGATTCCGGTACCATTGCGGTCATTAGTCATTGCGTATACAGGTTTGCCAGTTTTTCAAGTACAATTTCTCCGCCATCCTTCAAGAGGTCTGCGGTTATCTGATCTTCACCAGGTGCTTTGCCCCCTTTCATTTCTTTCCAAGCCTTCCTTACTTCTTCGGTCGTTACTGGTGGGATGTCTATCTCCTCTGAACTACTGTCTCATTCGGTATTATCCTGTATATCCCGGCTACTGTACAGATCCCTATAGAAATCCTCGGCCACTGTGACCATTTTATCCCTATTTTTGATGACATTGCGTTGCTTATCCTTAAGTGCATACACCTGATTTTTCCCCACGCCAAGACGTCTCTTCACTGCTTTCAGGCTCCTCCGTTCTTTACAGCGTATTCGATCCGCTCCATATTATACTTCCGTGTGTCAGCTGTCTTACACTTAGTGATTAACTTCGAAAGCTCGGCTAGTTCTATTCTGTCAGCTGCGGTAGAGATTCTCATGGTTTGCCGTTTCCTGATTAGATCTTTCATCTCCTGTGAAAGTTTGCCAGTATCCTGTCTAGCCATAGTGCCCCCGACTTCTACTGCACACTCCGTGATAATGCGTGTAAGGTTGTCGCTGGCTTCCTGTGTCGTAAGCTCGGCTTCCTCGTTAAGGGCGGAATATCGGTTCTGCAGCGCGATCCTGAATTCTTCTACATTACGTCTTACTGTTAGCTCATTTATCGGCTTCTTTCGTACTAGCTTGTTGCGGTCCCTCCTAAAATCTAGCCTAATTCGAGATCTTACCATACGGTGGTCACTTCACCTTACCCTTCCGAGCACTTCCACATCCTGCACCACGCCAGGGTTATCGCATAATATGAAGTCTACTTCATTTTTGTGCTCCCCATTCGGGCTCCTCCAGGTCCACTTCCGGCTCTCCCGTTTTGAGAAGAAGGTATTCATTATGCGCAGGTTATTCCATTCTGCAAACTCAACTAGTAGGTCCCGCCTGCTATTTCTACAGCCCAGATAATAGTTCCCAACTGCTTTGTCTCCAGCCTGACTCTTGCCTACTTTAGCATTGAAGCCCCCATAACTACGGTATACTGTGTTTATACTACGGTATACGGCATTTATTATACTGGTGAGCAAAAAGATGTCTTACGGCCTCCATCAAGTGAAGGGCATCCTTAGTCTAAGATGCCTTGGTGCTGGCCAGTCGTCCGGGCCTGTTCCATCAATCGGCGCTGGTCCGAGAGCTCGAAGCTAAACACGTCAGACTAACCGAGCGCCTTATTGTTTACATCAGCATAAACTGATAACTATTGGAACTAGAGACGTGAACTTTCCAACGTACACTTTACCATGGGTAAAGGCTTAATTAGGCAAGATTTTTCCTATTCCACTAAGAGTGTAAAGAAAGAAGTCTCCTGTGGTTTCAGGAATCCGTAATTACTTGGCAGGGTGGTGAAGTTGTCGAAATGGTTTTTATTTGTAAACCATACATATGTCTAAAAAGACGTTTCGGGGATTCCTTACGCCTGTGGACTTTGGGGTATGCTGCTGGTTTTAGTGCATTGCTCAATACATGCACGGCCAATTTTCTTTTTTCAATGTGGTGTTGCAGATGTTATGTGAAAAAAGAAATTGTACGTTCTTACAGTTTTTATTCTCTGAAAGCACGAGCGGATTTTTGAAATTACTTTATATAACGCCCAAAAAATACCTAAGGATTAATATTCACGCCCAGGCAAACTGCTAAAACGTATGACGTAAAATTTCAGGTGTTTATTTTAACCATGCCGTAGGAGCTCAATTAGAATAGATTTTTGTAATTGCGTTCGTAATGAAGGGGTAAAGGCAAGACGGTTTTGAGAAATAGTATTTCATTATATGTTGCAAGCCCGTTAAGACTTCTAACTTGTTTTTGCCTAAATAGAAAACCCAAAGGAAAGTCCTTGAACTATTTCATGTGGTTCCACCCAGCCCTATGTATAATAGCAAAACATGGATTTCGTAGAAATTACGCGGTTTTAGGGATTGATAAATATGTGTTAAGCCCCTTAATTTATTCAGGTGGTTTTTGCTTAGGTCCAGTGCACATAAAAATGTGGATTCTAAGGGCTATTTATCGGAAACAGGTAGAAAGGTACGCGGGAGATTGAAGTTCAAAGGAAGACAAAGTAGAAGTTTGTTTTATTCGAAAGATTAGTGTTTTATAGTGCCGCCAGAGCTTCTCCAGCAGCAAACGATGCTTTCTACACTTAGAAACTACCCACATTGAAGCCTACACGTTAATTCTACTGCTAAATCGTGGCTTTCGTGACGTCAGCCATGACGTATCCAGCGCAGGTATTTCAAACGAATATTACCTAGGGCTTCTGCGGACGAAACGTCTTTCGTTGTTTCGTTTACCGTCCGCCGACTAGAAGGCCACACAATACGGCTCAGAACCGCTGTACGCAATCACGTTGTTTGTGACGGGATTTGCCCCTGAGTTATTTTTGTTACGATTGCCAGCAATCGTTTTTTGAAACACTGGGTATGTTCGACAAACCGCGTCATATGCCGATTGGCCAATCTCCTGTCAGACAACCCAAAGCGCCGAGCGCTGTGCAGCTATAACAAACATAGTGCGCGCAATACGGACAGGTGCTTCTATGGTTACATGTACTTTCATAACTTCCATTGCTTGCCCCACCATTCTTGCTGCTATGAAAAGAATATGCATTAAATTGAAGCGCAAATAATTCCTTCTGCAACCTTACAAGCCCCGACTTACTTGCGTTTTCTTTTGCCTGCCTCAGCCATTTGCGCAGCTGCCCATAATACGTCATAAGTTCTAGTCTGGTAATTGAGCAAGTAGGTCGGACGACCATTCTGATTTTCCTAATTATCAGCTTATTTCAGTGAAGTTTGTGTAAAAAGGGGTCTCACTTGCATTCTAACGTTGCAGTCTTTCGAATAAACCAGACTTGCATTTTGTCGTGGTGACCCTTACAGTCCTCGTCTGTCTTAATCCCGTAACCCCAATAGCACTTGCTTAAGTTAGTTAAAAAAGGAAAGGTCTTTCAAACGCTTCATTATCTTGCAGGCGTTTTTTTATATCAATCCGGCTTCTTGCTACGTAATACACATTCTTACCATTGTTTAGGCTTTCACTCTTTCCTTTCTCCCAATTAATACGTGGCAATAGCTGAAGGAAAGCAATAAATTTGCGACGAGGTTTAAGGGTTCCTCGATATTTATTAGCGCCGTTGATATACTACCCAGACAGGTGTCGTCGGGTGCGGCGGTACTATAGACTTAAAGAGAACTGAAGTATAGCGCGGTATTGGGCCGCAAGGATTATAGGCATCGTGATTCGCAAAATCCGGCTTTGACGATTGATAGTGGGCAGTAGCGAAAATAAGGGGGTGTCTATATAAATAAACTGCCAGGACGGCAATTGAACCCATAAGGGTGCGGTTAGAGATATAGTTGCCTCAACCACTATTTTATGACGACGCCACGTGTAGAATGACTTCTGATGTTACCACTTTCAATATGTACGAAATGGTGCTAAGGGGACAATTAAATTCAAAACGGGTGCGGGTGTTTCGTGGCTTCATAGCGCGTCCTTCAGAAGAAAGACCCCTGTTGGAGTTTCATCTGCTTGCGTACTTCGAATGAGAACGCAACGTGGCTTCCCCTGGCGAAAGGAATGAATTACTTTTTTACTTAACGTGGGGCAATGCTGGTTCCATAGCTACCACAATAAATCACCTGAAGACACTTCGGTTTTTTTTACGTTCTTTTAATGCAAGCATTATTGCTTCCGTGGTGAAACTGATTAAAGATTTTTTAGTAGTACCGCGTGTGCGCTACTATTCCTTCGTTTTCCTGTCTTAATCTTGATTGCCCAGCAGACCGGAGACCATTTGAATATCTGTACAGAAATTTTACGAATCTTTCAAAACACCACATTGGCTGGGCATTTTTATCACATTTGGAAAATTCACCTCTTAGGCCTTTTCAGAGAGGTGTAAGTGTAAGAAGTAAACTCCCGCTCACCTTTTAAAGCTTACTAAAGGAGACGTCGTACATTGATTTCTGTGTTCTAGTATGGATAACATTTCATAGCAAAAAGAAGTAAGTTATAGCAAAGAGCAAAGCATATAATAAGGAAAACCATTTATTCCCAAATTTTGATTTCCTCATATGGCTTGTGCAAGGATGCTGACGTCTTTTGTCGTACCGGCAATGGACGATAGCGAGCTCAAAGAGGCGCGCGCGCAGGCATCACGCGTAAACCGTCAACCTCTTCCCCCCTTACCCTCGCCTCCGAATAGTCACTACCGAATTGGGCTTCGTGGAACGCAGTTCCCTTCTACGACGTCTCAGGATGACGTAACCACAGAGGCATAACAAAGAGTCATTGTTCAGGGGTTGTCTCGGCGTAGACTCTGGGCGTCAACGCCCGCCTCAATAGAATTGAAGGACTGGAGTTAGGTTTGTAGTTTAAAAGGGGCCGCAGCACTTGTGGCCCCAATGTCGCCTGAACCTATTCCGGGGCCGTGAAAAACATGCCCCGCCTATGCGTATTTTTTTTCCTCCGACCAGTGCGTGTGGGAGTGAAGAGCAACATAGGGAAGCCGGCGAGGCAGCGTTTGGCTCCTCCATTTCTTCATTTCGAAGGTCGGCTGACCAAGCGGATCTGTTGCACTAAATACAGTGGGCGCGAAGTGTTAAATACGCTCGCCAGACGGCCAAAAGCAGGGTGGGCTGTAGCGTTGAAACGGAACAGCAAGTCTCTGCGTAATCGGCACGTAAAATGGTGGTAGTATGGCGCGTAATTACGTAACCGTCGATCGCTAAGATTGTGTACCTGTGGCATATTCGAGTTAATCGATCGCTAACAGAGCAGGGTTATCTCATTTATTCTGTAAATATTATTTTCTAAATTAATACAGTTTGCTTCGATATCATCCTGTCATCACCACCTCCTCGTCTCCCGCTGATTCGACATCACCGCCTGGTACCCAAAGCAAAAGGTTCCTTCGCCACCTACACTAACCCCAAACTATCAGCGAGGCGTTACCCTTTGGTTGGGGAAGAACATGTGAACTACTTTTTGGAAAGACTCGCCGTGGTGGCTCATTGGCAGAGGAGTTGTGTTGCTGAGACTAAGTACATGGGTTCGAATCCCGGCCGGGGCAGCCGCTATT
Source organism: Haemaphysalis longicornis (assembly GCF_048455015.1). Lineage (NCBI taxonomy): Eukaryota > Metazoa > Arthropoda > Arachnida > Ixodida > Ixodidae > Haemaphysalis > Haemaphysalis longicornis. The sequence continues at coordinate 121,348,000 of NW_027526445.1, read as the reverse complement.
CTGATGGATGCGAAAAGCAAAAATGACCGTGTCTTTCCGATTTCGGCGCACGTTAAAGATCCCCAGGTGGTTAATAAAATGAATGCAGAGTCCTCCACTATGGCGCGCTTCATCGCTTGTGTAGCGTCGGCGCGTTAAACCCTACAACCAATGAACGGTTTGCGAAGTTATATGCGTTATAAAAACCACTATGGTTCGTGGTGCGATAAAATTTGCCGTCACCTCTCTTTAGAGGGATAACTTTCGCCCTTTTCCTCGATATTATTCCCGCATGTCTCTTCCTTTTGAAAGCCGTCTACGACGAATTTACTCGAAGTCATCGAGTTCCGGTGCTGCCCAACATGACGAACGTGACGACCCCTAGAACGTATCTAACATAAAGGCTAATGACATAGGACAGGGGAATGTAAGAGGAAACTGGTAGTTTCGCCTCTTTTTTGTGGCATTATTCGGAATGTTTTAAAAGAGGCTTCGGCTTTGCGGTGATGAGATCACGCAGAAACAATTTTGAAATATTTTTTCCCCGTTCTTTGAAGACCGGGATTCTTATGCGCTTTTGCGAATTCGTGCACGTAGTACCGAAGGTACTACTTGCACGAAACTAGGTTCTATTGAATGGTGTCAGTTTTTTTTTTCCAAGGGCGTTGATAAAACACAGTGGTGGTATCCCGCGCTTGACTAAGTTGAAAATGGTTAAAGTTCTTAGTGCGGGGCGAGTACATCAGCAAACGTGTCCAGAAAACGTTTACCATACGAGTCATGGCGTCCCAAGTTAGTCAAGCACGGCATAGCATCACTCTGTTTTAGTAATGCCCTTAGTGAAAGCTCATACCATTCAATGGGACAAAGGTTAGGCAAACAAGTTGAGCGTTCAAAGGCGGCTGGTCTCCCTGATACTGTTTTTATTTCGGCAGTCGAAACGAAGTTAAACAAGTTGAAAAAACAATCCTATGGGACGCTACAAGCACGTTCTTTTAAGGACCGTGAGAAAGTAGAAGTAATCCGTACATTCCCAAGATTTCACACAATATAAAAAGTCGCCACCAGACCTAGGGTACACATTGTGTTTTAGGCACCGTGTAAGCAGGCAGGCCTTTGTCTTAAAATCGAAAAGCGTATAACAAATAACATGTGCACAACCCGCCATACCATCAAATTCATGAAGTGCACCACAAATCTTATCTACTGCACACCGTTGAACTGCGGTAAAATGTACATAGGGCCGACGGGAAGCTGTCTCAATGTTCATCTAAAAAAACATAAAACTGCGCGGACGTCAGCTTGAGGAGCAAACTTGCCTGCCTATTGCCGAGGTATATGGATGCACCCCCTGTTTGACAAAAGTGAGATTATTGGTACGGGTGCCACAAAGTGCGAGAGGTAGCTGATTGCAGCATATCAAGTGCGATAGCACGCTCTTGATGATTGCGTGAGCGCGGCTTCACTAACACTATCAGGCAAAGAAGCGGAATATATTTAAACAAGGGCTTGTATTGCAATGCGTCGTACGCATGTCATTGTATTTTAGTTCTTACGGCGCATGGCCTCACCTTGTTTTTCCTTCGCAATTTTATTCGTTAAACTGTTGCAAGTCCCAGCGTGTGTGTTGTCCTGCCCTCTCGCCTCATGTACGCGTCTTCAAATCTGGCTTCCACTGTTCTTCATAGTATGTACCAACAGGCATAGCACCAAACTCTTCTAAATATAGTGTAAAGATTCAAATATTCAACAGATGTTATTGTGCCACCGCTTTTTTTTACACGGCAGAAGGGTTCTTCACAAATTCAACGAAGACACTGACTCTCTTACGTTTGGCGTTGAAGTAGGCCACCAGTTTCTTGGCTTTTTCTGTTCCAAGAGCGTTTACCAAATCGACGGCGCCCACTTTGAACATGTCTTCCTTGGAGTGCACGCCTTTGTCAGTCAGGTCTCTCATGAGCCTCGTCATATGGTGATCCGTGATGGATGGGAGAGCCACCCGTATTTCAGTAGCAAGTTCTTCCATCATGTGTGGTACCGAGCAAGCTGTTGGTCTGGACCTCCTTCCCTGTATGAATAACATATTGGATAACAGGGTAACACTGCTATGTAAAGCCTAATCGTGCAGTATTTGCTCTTTTGGCGGGCCCACGATTTGCGCCGTGTGACCCTGCAAATATTCTCAAAGCGTGTTATGGAAGAAAACGTATCGGAGGTGTTTGGACGGAGGGGGTCTGGTTTAAACTAGTGAGAAACACTTGCAAAAAGGCAGAAAGATGTGCCGGAAAAGCGAGACTTCAAAGGCAACCTGGTTGTTCCCAAAGTAACCGGCTAATAGGGAGGTTGCGACGAAGGTAGAAGTTGGTATGTCAGTGGAAACGTCCGAATTTGGGCGACCAGTCCTCCTCTACAGGTGCCAGTCCAGAGGCGTGGTTAGTAGTTTTGCGAAGTAGGAAAGTTGAGCTTGCAGCTGGTGCCCCTGCCACCACAGTGTTTGGACGCGCACCGGTACTTGATAGGCTGGAAAGCACTTCAGCTACGCTCCATTACATTCCGCCATGTTGTACGGCTAGAGGTCACTGAACCTAAGATGAAGACCCTTTGTACAAATACGTAAAAAAAGAAATAGTACAGTATGTGTGTCTCCGTGATTACGACCGCTGGCAAAACATCTGCCAGTAGCTTCGTGTCAGCGTCTCACCCCTGACAGCCAACCCTGTGCTCGTCCGATCTGAGGGAATACAAATGAAAAGCGGGTGCCTAAACTCGGGTGCCTTAATGCACTAAATGTTGGTACCTAGGAAACATCTTCCCCTCTACAACTTATCATTAACGGTTGGATCGCTGTAGTCCAGAGTGGTTGTATCCATAATAACACGTAAAAACCACAAAACGTAGGGTGGTGACCTGGTGCGTTGGTTGCCTTGGTGCATTCTGAAGGGTAACCTTAGCTGTCGTAATGCTGCGTAGGTCCATACATAGCAGCCCACCTAAGTTCAGTTCCTTGAATTCCTATTGCGTTCCTAAATGCACCCAATTATAATGCTATACGATTAATTGAATAAATGGCAGAATGCGCTGGGAATTAAATATAGAATTGCGGCCGGGCGAAGTTATGCATGAGTCACTAGAACTCCGGTGTGCTACTTCAGCCCCACCGAAGTCACCGTAAGCGAATAGAAAGCCTACTTTATCGTGTTACAAGTAAGATTCTTCGCGGGCTATGCGAAGCTTTCAGCAGCCGAGTAGCTTCAAAAGAGGCTACCTTACATTTCTTTGTGTGCTACAAAGCACCAATGCTCACGGGGTCAGTGAACACCGACGTATGTCAACAATAAATAATACAGCTTCCGTTTCACCCACGAAATCTCTTCCGCCTGTGCAAAATACAACATGCTATGAATAATCATGCAGCATCTGCAAGAATATAAGTGACTCACGTTTAGAAGAAGCAATATACACCCATGCAACACGTCTTGCTTCGCTGGAAAACTGAGCGGAACGGCCAGGCGCTTTCTGTAACGCCTTGACCCTTATCGGCAGCCAATTTTGGAGAACAGCCGAAGAGGCGGCGCCTGCCCGTGGGTGGCCCGCGATAACGGTTGACAGACCGCAATAATGGGAGTGGCCCGGCCTGCCCGCCGAGCCTCGGGTAGGTACTTGTGAATTGACGAGGACGGCTGAAGGGGCGCAGCCCTAATGTTGCTTCATCGCTGCTTGGCCATTATCCTCCAGTCACGTGCTCAGATATGTCGACATGGCGAGATTCGCTATTGCCGCAACCGGGGCGTTTTTCCTTTGCGCGAGCTTCGTTTGCTTCCGTGTTGGCAAGCGCAACTGGTAGAAAGGCTGTTGCCATATCTATTTTCATAGTTCCGCAGTATTCCGTTGAGGCGACTGTACGCACAGCGGGAAATTAAAGCGGTACTAAGCCAGGAGCATAGAATACTTGCAGAAAGATATACCATATGCTTCTTTACCTAAACTGAGCTTTGTTTACCATCCGTTAGCACTGTATTCGGTCGAGATGTTTTAAGCCGAAGCTTTCTGTGCCTAACTTGGCTCTTCGTTTCGTCAAAACGCACTGCAGGAACGCCAGCTTACCTAATGGGCTTCCACAGCGGCAAATTAAATTCCGCAAGCAAAACACTCGTTGCCAGAGTCGAACCTGGGTCACCCGAGCTGTGAAGCCCACGTTAGTTTAATAGGGTCATTCTGACACGGTAAAAAACAGTTCGATTGCGTCCACGGGAAGCGTTTGCGAAGCTTTAGTGTTCTCACTGATGTCGTTGTACGCGAATACGCCCTGCAGGAGAGCCAACTTTCTCTGACGATGATGAGGAATGATCTTGGGCGAAGTGAAAGAAAGAAATTAAATCCGTTCCAGTCAATGTGAAAGCTGTAGGAAGTGCAGGGCAGTGATTAGCCATAATGGGCTGTAGCGCCGTTATCCGCTCACTGATACCACCCAATGTAATTCAAATTTCCCGCCTCCCGCAGGGCTCGCGGGTTCCTTGCGTGAAACAGGGTCCGCTGGAAATCTGTTATTTTTGGGCTTGCTATTCTTCCCGCGCAGCCGGCGTTCCACTGCCACTTTTTAGGGCGCAGCCCATTTTCCGCCGTCTCTGGGGTTAGCCTGTTGTTGGCGTAACCAGTCCTATAAAGCGTTGGAGGACTCTGGCGTAACTGAGGGAACGATGGCCTGGACTGACGAGGGAAAGAAAAAGCGAATGATGAAAGAAAGCAAAGGAGGAGACGGTCGCGAAATTGTGAGGGGAGGTGGCGCCGGAAGCCAGCGCTCTCCTAAAGTAAGCGGTAGGGGTGGGAGGAGGCAGTATGCTGTCCCCGCACGAGGCGCTCGACGGTGCGACGCTGGGGCAAAAGCGCGAGGGGGGCGTGCGCGTGACTACGATGTGCGTTCGCTTAAGACGCAGTTCGTGGTCCC